>NW_027176009.1:3600000-4165000 GCF_023055335.1 Clinocottus analis | reverse complement strand
ACACACACACACACACAGAGACACAGACACAGAGGACTGAGAGATGAGAGTCAGATCAACGCACCACACAAAGCATCTCATTGAGAGCTTGTGGAGATGCTCATCTGTGGAGCTGTGCGCTCTGAGGACTGATCTCATCTTTTGCACTTCCAGGCTTCCTCTTTGTTGACTTCTGATTCACCCTGTTTTCCTTTTGTCTGTTGTTTCCCCTTCGGTAGAAATGTGTATACATCATTATATTTGGTTTATCTTCATTTTTATCACTATATCTGTGTTTCTGCTGCGTGTGCGTGTGTGAGAAAGTGAGTGAGCTTTATCAGTTGGTTTTCCCCTAGCATCCTTCCCACAAATTGTACCACTTCCTCTTCTTTTTATGCTCATTTCATTCCTATTGGCCTGAAGCCAACCAATAAGAGATCACTACACAAAGGTAGTGGGTTATACAGTATAACCACCAGGAAACAGGAAGTCAGGGAAATTCTAAGAAAGGTCTGTGTGTCACTTTCACTCATACACTTATTTTACTTATGATTCTGTAACATGCACATACAACAGTGCTCCAACAGTGGATTTATATTTGGTGTGTCCACTGTTCCTGGTGGGTATTGACACACAGTAACTATGTTCTTATTGATCTCAAGAAACCGTTATTTTTCTTACAAACACATAATTGTCACACCTAATCGTATTTCTTAGTGCTATCGGTAGAACTTCAGCTCTCTTTTATGGTGTTTCTTTGTTGATGTTTTGTACTTGTGCGTCTCCGTAGGTCTGTTCAGAAGAGCAAGGCACTTGTGGCATGACGACGACTAACAAAGGAAATAAAGCCTTGAAGGTAAGAGAGTGCTTTACACTGGATTCTCTGTATTTTGATATGATGTTCTGTCTCACTCTCCGTCTTCCTCTTGTTTCCTGCAGGTGAAGCGTGAGCCTGGGGAGAATGGCACCACCCTCACAGACGATGAGCTGGTGACCATGTCGGTGCGTGAGCTGAACCAGCACCTCAGAGGGCTCACCAAAGATGAGATCCTGCAACTGAAACAACGGCGGCGCACCCTGAAGAACCGGGGCTACGCCGCCAGCTGCCGGGTGAAGCGGGTCACTCAGAAGGAGGAGCTGGAGAAGCAGAAGACCCAGCTGCAGCAGGAGGTGGACAAACTGGCCAATGAGAATGCTTCGATGCGAATTGAGCTGGACGCTCTCAGGTCTAAGTACGAGGCGTTACAGAGCTTTGCCAGGACTGTGGCACGTAGCCCAACTGTCGGGGTCGGGGTGAGGGCTGGAGGGGGAGGAGGAGCAGGGGGTGGAGGGATGGCGTCATCAGTCATTGGTCCACTCATACCAGGAAAGATGGCAACAGCCACGAGCGTGATTACAATAGTGAAGTCAAAAACAGATGTACGGTCTTGAGGGAGGGAAAGATGGATGAGGGTGTGCCGGGATGCAGTTCAGGTGCGACGGAGTAAATCTTGCTCTCTGCTGGCCACCTCTCCTCCACCTGCACTGACGCCAAACAGCTATAGGCAGTCGCCACCATCTCGCCTCAGCACGTTCCTGTCAGCTGTCTGAGATCAGTCCAGGTGAAAGAAAGGATGGAGGCAGAGGGAAAGGATTGAGACTATAAAGTTGAAAGTCCTTGGTCAGCACATGATCATTTAGCACAGGACAGATACATTGCGTTCCTACGGTCACTGAAAGCCTGGAAACGTCAAAGGATTTTAGATTAGTTTTATTCCAGGCCAGGGGGGAAATCCCAAAACTTCAATGCCCAAAATACCCAATCATGCAATTTTGTACAGTTTACATATCTGTAAATTCATAACAATCCCGTCACACGTTTGCACTCTAGATTCAAATTCAACATTTAAATTCGCTAGACCAACAAAAATATTCTAACACATGCATTTCTATGTATTACAAAAAAAGATGGTCATTGGATTCGATTGACACTAGAGTTTTTGGTCCCTGTTGATTTCAGTGGCTGAAGAGAAGTCCCATGATGCTCGACCCTAGCCAAGAACTTTTTTCACAAAAGAACTATAGACAAATATATATTACACAATGGTGGTAACTGTATTTCTACTGTTTTGTACTGTGTTGTCATTCACATGAGGTCCAAAGTGTATTCTCTGTGTGTCAACAGTTATATATCAGGAATTCTGTGAAATTCTGTGGCGCGTGTTCGTTTTGGTATTGCTCTATTTAGTTAGCTGTATTTTTTCTACGGTCTCTTCACTTCCTATGTCCAACTCTCTTCCTCTCACCTATTCTATCTCTGTCATTCAATTTTTTCTATTCCAACTGGTTCCCTTCATTACCAACAGTACTTCCTGGGTTTAACAGAAAGAGGGGGGATAACGCAAATGATATTCAGCCAAAAACAAAAGAACATACTCTGGAAAAAGGGATACAGTTACTGGAAGGCACTGACCCTTTCTGAGTTCGTCGGATTTTTCAGGGAAATGGCCAATTGAACATTTGAGCTAAATTCAAGATAATTGAAAGGGTGCCTTGGTCTCCTACTGATATGCGTCAAAACGAAGGCAGGAGGGCATGAATTGTGGAAGGACGGTGTGCAGGTGTTTGCTTATAACTACTTAATGAGAAACACGACTAATCAGGAATCAGGTTGTGACAGCATTTAACTGTGCGTTGTTGTATGAAATGTGTAGTAGTAAGATTAATTATATCAAGAACACCCATTTGTGTGACTTGGCAGTTCATTTACCTAAAGAAAAAAACAAGTGTCTGCAAAACTGCTTAATTTTCTTGCACAGGACATGCTTTTTGGTTAATGTTCCATTTTGAGTAAAAGTCCTTCATTCTGTTTTATGTTAATTACTTGGTTTGCATGTTTATGAGTTTGATTGTCGACTGACTCAGACATCTAGGTTATTCCACCTACAGCAACATTCTGGCCTCAAATCAAAGTGGTTTGTGTTGCAGTCATTTTGCTTTTAACCACAAAGCTCACTCTGCAAGTACACGTGTAATTTCTGACACTGCAGTTCGCCAGCAAAGACATTTGTTTGAATTTCCGGTCACACAAATGGGATTTCATACGAGTTTTACCATAAAAGTAGTCTTAGGTGGTGTTCTATACTCCAAGAATCTGTGTCTATGTATGGTAGAGTCTGGAATTTTATAAAGACAATTATCTTTGCATTGTTTGTAACGACCTGTAAAAAAAAAAGATAGAACAAGATCTGTTTGATATTCAGTATCTCTCTATTTTGCAATTGTACCAAAAGTGGCTTAACTACTGAATAGCTTTGTTTTAACTCTAGTGACTAGGCACGTGTGTGTAACCGTGAACTAGCGTGTGGTGTGCTGTGTAGGTATGTGACGAGGTAACTATAGCGTCCACTATTTCATGGACATGACTTTGATCTTGTTTGATTTCAGGCCCAAGAGGGTGATGTCACTGTGGGTAACTGCACTCTTTTCTCTAATCATAAGATCTTTGTCCTCGCGGCCCCGTCGTTCAGCTCCAGCACTGCAGATATGTTAGATCGGGTGCTTATCTGCTTGTTATCTGCACTCACGATTTGTACAATTTAAGTTCACTTTGGCAGGCACATTTTTTGCTTTCTTCCTGAACAGGTCCCTGTGATGTTATTTGTGATAAAATGACCGACGAGAGGAGGAAGTTTAATGGTTAACCTCACAAGCTTCGTGCTATTGTGTATTCATCTGGCAACGTATCCGAGATGTGAAGCTGGCCGCATCCCCCCTCCTCTTTCAATAAGTTATTTTTGTAGTGTGTGATAAAAAATATTTGTTTCTGCTGTGTATATTTCGTGTGTGTGTGTGTGTGTGTGTGTGTGTGTGTGTGTGTATATATATATATATATATATATATATATATATATATATATATATATATATATATATATATATATATATAATGTTCCTGTTTTTTTGTTTTTGAATTGTTCTGTAAGTGTCAGGGAAGTGAAACTAATTTAATGTATTTGATGTTTTATGAAGTATGAAAAAAATGGGTATGCTATTTAATGGTTTGTCTGTCTAAGAGTTAGGTTTACTTCACAAAGTACAAATGCCTCAAATTGTTTTTTTGAACCGAATGAAGATCTTGTCATTTACCGAAATATAATTAATCTACATTATAAAAGCAGTAGCCCACGTACATGCAGCCTTTTACCTGAACCACTTCTTTTCTACTGTGAAGTAAAAAGGGTTAACTATCCTACTGCTGTGCAGTTATTAAGACTAGCGAGGTATGTCTGTATCTGCACCCTGTTTATATAATATCCAACAGGTGAACAAATGCATTGGAAGGGAAATAGAAATTTGAGATTAATAAATATGATTTCTTCATAATCATAACACTGGTTTGCAGGTTTGGTCTACCGTGAAATGGTGTCACGTCTATCATGTCACGCAAAGGAATATACCCAGTATATTTATGGATGTGCTGTGTATTTTACGTTTAATGTGTCCTGTTTTTACAGTCAGATGGTTATTATTTGATTATCTACTGCATTTTGTTTTGTCGCATCCTGTCTGTGTGTCCATTTGCTTGCAGAATGATGTTTTTATACTGGCAGGTCTCGTGTGGTGCGTGTGGTCATGGTGGTATGAAATGGGAAGAAACACAAATGAGTTTCGGTCGTGTGTTGTTGAAGCAAAATACAAACCTTTCCAGTGCTTGTTAAAGTGTACGTACTGAATGTGCCACTGCCCAATAGTGTGTTTCCATCCAGTCTTTATTTCTGTGCTCCTCTTGTTTAAAATGGATGTGTGCTGTGTAAGCATAGATGTGTCAACATGGTGGCTGCTGTTTAATAAACATTTCCAATTATGCAAACTGTGTGAGGAAATTAGAACTCCTGCCACACAGGAGCAGTGATACCTTCGTAGTGGTTGTGTCAAGTTGTCTGTTTTATAATTGCAGGTACGTGTGTGATGTGATGAGGTTAAAGAGATTCTATACACAGTGTTTTGCAATTTATTCTTGGTTATAAATGCCAGATCCAGTTGGTCTCTGTTTAAATCTGGTGTATCTTTGCCACTTAACAATTGACTGTGAAAACATCAAATCAAATCCATTTATCCATTTCCAATTGAGTGCAAAGTAGCTGACATGCAAGGCCTGCTGGCAAACTGAAGAAGACTATTATTTATGTCTTCCAGACTTGAACATGTTGTGGTTGTTGTATCTATCCAGTGTGAAGTGGTGTGCCAGCTCAGGTTGTTAGATCTCTAAAGAAATGAGGTGAAACATTACACAAGTTTCTTCCTAATTTTCACTCTGCAGACATGTTCAGCTGACCACTAGTGACCATTAGCAATTATCAGACAAGGCAGCTTGGTGGTTTTTCAGAACAGAGTTTATGAGCCTGACCTTTTCTCCACCCCCTGTAAAGAGGTCTTAACCTCCTTATGAAAAGACATCTCTTTTCAAACCCGAGCAACAGCTCTTAAACCACATCTATAAATATTTTAGAGGCAGAAAGGAGTGAAGGAGACACATCTGATAAAACTCTTTCCCGCTCCACATATCCCATCCCTTTTTACAAAGTGTCAGCGAGTTAAGTCACAAGCTGCCGAGCTCTCCTTCAGAAACATCCAATTCTTCCAGAAGATGCAAATCATTAACTTCTTATCTTTCTGCTTGGATTGGTATGTCGTCATTCGGTTGTTTTCCTGTCTAGTGAGTCACGCCACTGGACTCTAAAAGCCCTTTCACCCACCTCCGATGCCAATCGATGAGAGTAAATGAACCAGGGATTCCTTTGATCGTTTGTTTGGTGTTTTCATCAATAATGTTTGTTTTGAACCCCCTTCTGCTGCTCTCTTTGCTTTCGCCGCTGTCTCGGCCCTTATCAGCTGCACCGCCTCTCACATACACTTCTTAAGAGTTTAAGTATCACATATATCACTTATTTTTATCTTCTTGTTGTAACAGTCTACCCTCTCTAATTTTACTCTTGGTCACATTTTTGTTCCCCATGAAGCAACATGTCTACTGGTGAGCGTTTGGCCAGCTTTCTCATGGGTATATTTTTGTGTATATTTTTGTATCAGTTCAAAGCTATAGAACAGTAGTGAGCCCTTGTAATGGGAAATTCTGTGTTTTGTAATATTTATGTATCGGGTGTAATAAATTATTCTATGATAGTACTTTATATGGGAAAATACTTAATATGTGACAGTCTTTGTAAGTATTTATCGTCAACTAAATTATTGTACTTTTTTTTGACAATTTGTAGATACGTAAGTGATGATGACATGGTATTGGTAATCATGAAATTAACTGTTTCATCATCAGTCTGATGCATCTTTTAATTTATTGATGTATATACTGTATGTTTGTTGATAAACAGCTTACTTTATTTTGTATATGACCAATAAACATGTTTTGAAATGGAACAGCTTTTGTGTGTATTTTGCAAATGGAATTTAACAGTTATGTTGTTTAGTATTATTCACAGCCATATTGTTTTTTTTCTATCTGTTTTTCATAAAAGAAATTGGAACAATGAAAATATGTTGTTGATGTTGCACATGTATCTTGTTTACTAAATCCGGATACAATGGATGAATAAACTTCTGTTATAAGTCATACAGATTTTAATCGGTCATATTCGATTAATCAGAAAATGTTTGACAAAAAGTCTCCTCATTCCTATAAATTTAAAAAAAATAATAAAGAATGAATATAATTAATAATCTACCGCTGACAGCCGTTTTACAGCCAGACTACACTGATCTAACACTCAAGACTTCAAGTCTGTCCTGTTGTATTAAAAAATGGACCTATCCAAGACATATTGTCTGTAATCTATTTATTTCAGATTGCAGTACAGTATTCATCTTTTTAAGTGTGTGCCACAATTCTGAGATAGACACCATAAACCATAACTTGGTCTGATTTAAAACAAATGCTGCTAAATGACTGATGTATGATGTATGACAAAACAAATCATTTGAAAGGGAATATTTTTAATGATTAAGATAACGTGGAATGGACATATGTTAAATAAGGAATGATTCATTATTTTAACATACAATTTGTGAGGTGCCAATAGGCAATGACGCTGAAATGTACTACACAATTTGAACTGCATACTTCTTTTGAAATCTTCAGCGCTATTGTACAGTATAAAGGCCGCGCGTGTGTTTAGCCATTCACGCCGATAGGGGGCAGTATCACGTTATCGCCGGCTCCCTTCGTCCTCAACGGTTCTGGTTCCTGTGAAAACATGGAGCGCGGCGCAGTTTTAATGATTTTTATAACAAGCTTCGCAGCAATATAATAGAAACACAGAAGCACGTTTTATTTTTTTAGGTCTATATGATTTGAGTGTTTGTGAGTTGAAGTCGTGTGTTGTGTTTTAATTGGTATATTTGTTGTTTAATTTGGCCAATCCAAATCCTTACTGTGAATCCACTCCGGGTTTTCAGAGCGCTTTGGTGATTTCCAACCTGTCCGTTGCTCCGGGAGGAGAGGCGGCAAACATGTAAACACGCAGCCATCCTGCTGAGGGTTGTTTTTGTTTAGTAGCTCGCGAGACTTCATTTATTTTGCCATTTTTATCACAAGTAACTCTCTAATTTCGCTGCGCTTTTCTTTAACTGGACTTAGCTATTACTCTACTGTGTTTCGTCTGGTAACCATACAAAACAGCTAACAAGTTACACCGTTAGCTAGCTAGCTTGTTGAGGGTTACAGCTGAACAGCTAACGTTAGCGAACATTATTCAATCAGGATACCGTGACTATATTAAGGTTAGTTAGTCCTTCAACTCTTGACTACCTGCCGCATCCTGTTGCAATTTGATGGAGGACTACGACACGTTTGTGCAGCATCGGCTCGCCCATCTGAGGAACAGTGAGGAGGAGGAACACAGCGCACTTCCACCTGCATCTTCTCTGATCCGCTTCTATGGACGAGCCATCCTTCCTCCTCTGGTACGGCCTTAGGTTTACGATATGTATGTTCGAATGAACATGATTGGGGGTTTTAATACGAGCTAATACACTATTATTGCCTGAACACTAGCACGTTGTCATAGTTTTGTATGTCAGATAAGACTAACTACTAGTAACTTACTCTGAGGACTGGAACACATCTTACAATATTAAAGAACTGATAAATATTTATTAATATAGGTTTCCTATTTTTTTTTAAGTATTCATTGTTCATATAAGTTATCAAGCAACATGTCACAAGCTTGTCCAGCTTTTTAAATGAATATTGTCTATATTATTGTAAAGGTATTATGACATTATTTTGATTTTTGAGTAATGGTTGGTCCAAACAAGCTATCACCTGAAATGGGGGCTCTGGGAATTTGTGATGGACAGTTTTCACTATTTCTAGACATTTAGACTAAACAAGTGATTGTTAATCTAAAAAAATAAAGAACAGCATGATCGATAATTGAAAATAATCTTCACGTGCTTGACACTTCATGTCTGCTTTCCGATGATAACAGCTCTCAGAGAGGCAGAAAGAGAAGATGCAGCGACACAGAGAAGCAGCGCAGAGAGCTGCCGACCAGAACAAGTTAAAGGATGGCTCACGAATGGCCTACGTTCAAACTATCCTACACCGTGTTCAGGTAATAAAAGTCCTGACTGTTCAGCTATCCTCATGTTTTGTGTTTAGAATACTTAGGTATATACAAACATACACTATTTCTTGTCATCATTAGACATCATTTTCTTTCATGTCATATTTTATCATGCCTGTTCATTTTTTTAAAATTAGAAAACTCATTTTCTCTGATCTCATGATATTAGGGAAAACTCATTTCATCATGTTCGGCTAGAATGTTGGCTACAATTATAAAACAAACATGCGTAGCACATTAGGCAATGTCGAGGTCACCAAAAATGATAAGTCATGTACGATAAGTTGCTATAGTAATTATTGTCACTAAGCGTAATTGTTTCCTCTCATGAATTGCAGCTAAGGAAGACGCCAACACTAGAAGAGTTGCTTCTAGAGTCTGAGATTAACACAACATCGTCATATTCCCATAACACCATTGATGGAGCTGTGCCACAGAGCAATTCATTCATACGAACAACAGATAGTCATTTGCTCTCATCACCACCAGGAAGGAAAGAAAAAGAGGATGTTTCTCTTACTCCGTTTACATCAACTACAAATAGTGTCTTTTTTGCCTCAAATTTGACACCTCAGCAAAGTTGCCAGGAAGGGTGCCTTATTGACCAACATTACAGCGAGCAGGGATCACCTCCAATCCACCAGTCTGTATCCTCTGGTTATGTGACCTACGAGAATGTTGAGAACACCACCAGTGTCTCTGAAAGGATTGGTGCAGAGAGAGAGAGCCATGGCTTTGGCTCCTTAGAGGACGCTTATAATAATAATAATAAAAAGGAATGCTTTTTCCTTCACAACACCTCAAACACAATCGCCAAGATGCCAGATATTATTAACTACCCACCCATAGATGGAGAGGAATTGGAAAGAAGTGGACTGGAGTCATCCTTTTGTCATAACTTAGTAGCTGTACAAGACATTTGTTGCACCTTGCCGCAGGAGAATTCAGTCATATGTTACCTTTCACCAGTAGAGAATTCTGAAAGCAGTCATCTGGACAGCACAGAGGGCGGAGATAACTTTCCCTTCACATTACTGGACGTTAACAAAGATCATAATGTCGACATAATTGATGACTCAGTCTCATCATTACAAAACAGTGGCCTTACAGACAATCTAGAGCTGTCACAGACATTAAGCACTCATCACAGTCCAACACCAGAGTTGCATATTCAGCATGACTCCACAGAATCAGAGCCAGCGGACGACCATGGAGACGAAGAAAATCCATCTGAGGAGCCTTATCGTCTGAGCCTCCAGGCCTTGCTAAAAAAATCTCAGGAGTATCGGCGGCGCCAGCGGACGCTTCGGAACCAAGCCAAAAACACTAGAATTCAGGAGAGGACCCAAGAACAGACAAGGGCGGAGGAGCAGAGCCTCTCTGATAAGGAGAATGACGAGTTCCCTGACAAAAGGACCATGACCAAAGAAGGGAAGAAAACTAAAGAGAGAAGAGGCACTTTTATCCCGTCTTTGGAAACGTCACCAAAGAAATCTTGGGAAAATGAGAGGATGATTGAGTGTGAGTTTTTCGGGGAAAAGTCCAACTTTAAATCTGAGAGCACACATTTACCAGAAGATGGGCATACTAAGGAAATGATTACGGTTGAGGAGGAAACGATCTTCAAAAATAATAAGCTGAACATTTCACAAGAGGTCATAACAGAGCTCTTACAAATCAGCACCGTCCTTCAACAACCCAAATTGACAGAGACCTCGCCTGTTCAGGAAGCCTTTTACCTGACTACCTCCCCCGCAGCTTGTTATAATGGTGTTGGGAAATATCACAGTATCCCAGCCCTTAATTTCTGTCGCAGTCCTGTGCACCGCAAGAGCAAAGGAAGTTTCCAAGATGGAGAATCTCTGAATGGGGCCAAGACCTTGAAGAAAGATTTTGTCAAGACTAGTTTGATTGAAGACCACAATGCTGAAGAAGTTAATCTAGGCTGTAACAATAGTCCCACAGCAGTTCCTCCCACTGTGAATCTTATAGTTGAAGGTGACCTAATGAGCGGTTCAGCCAAGAATTCACAGCACATAGATCAGCTCGAGTCCAATCTGTCCGGTCTAAAAGTACTGATCTCAGATCTGGAGTCCACACTGACAGACAACTTGGAGAATCACGAAACTGAGAGCGACACTCAAAGTAAGTTAAGTTTTAAAGGCATCGAGCAGTCTTGTCGAAGGGATTGTGACTATTGCGCGGTCGAAGTGAGGGATGATGATGATGATAGCAACGATGCAGAACAAGACAAAAGGTACGAAGAGTGGAAGAGAAGACTATCATCAAACAGTTTTAACAAAATGCAGGAAGATACAGGATCTGAACTGAGCCGATGTGAGACAGACGATGTTCCTCTCATAATGCAAGTAAAAGAAACCGAGGCAGGTAATGTAAGCAAGCTGAGGCTAGTCAAAACTTTAGCCACAGACAGAGGAACGGAGCAGGGTACATGTGGAGAAGGACTTACAAAGAGTTATGGACAGCATGGTGGCAGTAGAAAGCCTTCAGCTAAATGCATCCTCTCTGTAACACAGCAGCTGCGAATTCCTGATGTATTCAGAAATGCTCCATCCTCAACCGCGGCTCCACGTAACGTTGCGGTGCTTTCGGATACCAGTAACCGTCCAGTGGAAAGCAGGACTGAGACAGCTGGAGAAGGTCATGACTCTACCCAATCGCCATCTCTCAACCAGTCGTATGACGTGAATGCACCGTCTGGTCTGTGGCTCCTCGAAGGGTCAGCATCCGACATGGGCCCAAAAGGTCATCTTGTTCAGGAGAAACATCTGACACCAGAGAGTGAGGGTGAGGGTCAGGGGGGGGCATCCAAGGTCAAACGGAGACTGCTCATGCACATGACGGAGGAGACACGGGACAGGAGTGCAGATGCGAGCGGAGGAGTAGGCTCTGTGGTCAGACCCAGCTCCAGCCCACCCAGAGGTAAGGTACCAGGATGATAATATGAAGAGAGAACGCATCGACAAAACAGGGATGTTATTGTGATTCACGACTGATCCAGATATATAATAATTATAGTATATTCGGAGCTAAAAGTCAATTTGTATATTCTTTGTTGTAGGCCTAATGTAGGTTAGGTGTGCACTATAGAGCTGTTATTATAGCGCTAAAAATAGAAAAGATGAAATAGATATATAAATAAATGAATATCAAACAAACCCAGCATAACCCTTGCCCCTCGGACACTCTGCTGTATTTGTCGAGATTTTTCTTTTGTCTTTATTTACACATTATGTGACCACGTGTTACACATATATTGCCGTCAGCTGCTGTGCCGTGGAACAGAGGCCATGACAGTCAAGGAGACAAGCAGGAAGAACTGAAACAGGTCCACGCTGCTCAGGTCAGAGCCCTGCAAGATGAGCACAGGAGACAACAAGAAGAGCTACTGCAGGTGAGATAGAAGTACATTAGGACATTAAACAACCAGTCGGTTGACCACAAACATGTCGCTTAATAGGTGGCAAGAATGCTTTGTTGTATATTTTAATTATAATTTCAATTATGGGTGAGTATTTAGTCAAAAGAAAAATAGAATATTGCCAGCTTTGTTCCCTTTTTAAAAAAAAAAGTTATTTCTTGAAAAGTCATGCTAATGTTTCCCTTTCCTTAAGGGTCAAAAAGGCAATGAAGAAACCACAAATGAGAAAATGTGAATTGACATGTTTCTAACAACCAGACATTTATTTTTAACTAATTTATTTCAAACATGGTTCAAACAAAGTCGTATTGATACTTCCTCCATCCTATTGGCCCGTTTCTTTCATTAACTTGCATCACCTATTGCTGTACAGATCTAGCACCACGTAATGACTGTAAAGGCTACCATAATTCACTCTCCCAAGGTGTTTGACTCCGCCCAAAGTCACCCGTAAGAAAAAAAAGTGTTTTCAACAGGCTAACCGATTCACTAAGCTGAGATATAACATTGACCCTAAATGCTCTTTAGAAACGAGAAGCAGACCCTTGAAAGACTCTGGCACTGCTCCATATGTGGACACACACACACATACACACACACACACACCCGTTGTCACCCTACCTGTTAGAGCGTGCTTCTGGAGACCGGGGTCGTGGGCAGACTACAGAATCCTGCTCATTACAAGAGACCTTCAGACTCTCCCCAGTAAAAAAAAAACCACACACAGGGATTCTTCCATAAATGTTTCATTACATCCCTAAGAGGGTGTGTGTGTGTGTGTGTGTGTGTGTGTGTGTGTGTGTGTGTGTGTGGGTGCGTGTGCGTGTGTGTGTGCGCGTGTGTGTGTGTGCGTGTGTGTGTGTGAGAGACTTCAAGGACGCCTGCTGTTCTCTGGCACCTAGTTCTTGTTTCTGCAGCTTGTGTCTGTTTTTGTTCTTGGCCAGTGTCCTTGCCCTATTAATCACAGTCAGTCTCTCTTTAATTCCTGTATCCTTAACAACAATATAATTAACATAACTCTTTAATAAAAAAAGACTTCTTTTCAACTCCCCTCTGTCCTTCCGTCATTTGTGATGTGATGAGAGAGCGTGCTGGCTGGACTCTCTGGTAGAGGGAGGAGGGGACTGAGGGAATTGACACAGAAAGGGGAAGGATAATTTGTTTAATTCATGAGCGTCTGTGGTTAAGTGCCAGATCGTCCCGTTGAGTGCCACCACTAATGGTCCCTTCCCCTTCTCTTTTTTCCGTCTCCTCACATCCCCCTCTTTGTTTCGTCTCATACCTCCTCTAACGTCGCTTTTACTCTCTGGCTGTATTAATTTCCTCTATCTCTCCTGTCTCATCATCCCCGTCATCCCTCTCCTCCTCCTCATCTCATCCCTTCTGCCTCTGTGCCCCATCTCTCCCCTTCTGCCTCTTTCTCTCTACCCCCAATTAATTTCTTCCTCCTGCCTCATCTGCTGTCCTATCCAATTCAATATTTTCCAACCTTGCCTTTCTCCCAAATGCACACATGCGTGCCTAAACACACACACACACACACACACACACACACACACACACACACACACACTTATCCCCCTGTTCCTTCCCTCCACTCTCATGTATCTTTCTCCTGTCTCTCTCTCTCTCTCAGGTATTAGCAGTGCGTTACCGCCACCTCCAGAGCGTGTCCTTTTCTTGCTCCATGTCAAGCTCACATTTTGAGGACATGTTGACCTCTTCTACCGTCTCTCAGGTATCAATATCACTTTTGTTGACAACATTTTTTGTTTTATTCATCAGCAGTCAGCTGACACACTCGGTGAAACAAATACTTCCACCTTGATGTCGTAATTCTTATCAATTACCCTTCTCATCTGTTATTGCCCTCTCATATGGTGGTTAGAATTAGGTTGTTCAACTAACATGTCCCTTGAATGCAACATCTTTTGAATCAACAAGTGAAACATTATCATTCCGCTTATTATTCCCAATTACAATGATCCACTTTCATTGATGGGCTAAACAGATGCCAACCAAAAGACCTTGAGAATCTGCGTGGGAAATTAATTGGTTGTCATTGATGGAATTAGCATTCTCCTCTCAGTTCCCCTCTGGTCCTCATTATTTACCCCTCTCATCACTCGTTCTTTGCTCTTCCTCAGCCTTCCAGCGCACTCTCAGAACTCTACCGCCCCCTGCTGTTAGCAGCTGTGAAAGGTTTTCTGGCTCGCAGGCTGCTGAAGACCGAGAGAGTGGCACAGCTGGTGCGCACCATCAGGGTGAGTAGAGACAGCGGTCTCATGTCTGTCTCATAGAATGAACAAAAACAGTTTGTATACAAATAAAAACTATGTGTGTTTTGGGCATTTAGGACACAAATCAGTTCCTGTTGGCCCTCCAGCGGCAGAGCCCTGGCAGAGGGGAGTTTTCTAGCAGACAGGATCTTTTATTACAGGAGAGAGTCTCTCTGCAGGTATTAAAGCAAACACGTGTTGTAAACATCTGTTAACCTTTCTCCTCTTCTCTGCTTCACTGCCAAATGAGCAATTACTCCCTCCATTTGCACTTACCACCACATATACTATAATTACACTCATTCATTCAAGCCATCGTCTGCTCTGTAATTGTTTTCCCATCCAGCTGCGCGCTGCACGTTATGAGGTCTATGACATCTTCTTCAGCCTCTCAGCCGGAGAGAGGATGCAGCTGATCAGCTGGGACAGAGAGCTGGTCAAGGAGAGAGAGCTCAGACGACAGGTGTGTGCGTGTGCGCGTGTGTGCCCACGAGTGTGAGTGAGAGAGCTGAAGAACAAATATATATTGAAGGAGCCAAACACAACACAGACATATCATTATTTAATAATAGCTGCTCTGATCCAGGTGTAATTATTCAAATTCAGAATATCACTTTGATTTAGTCCTGTCCACACCATTGTGATGAGTCTGCGTTGTTGCTTTATTTTTTCCAGTGCAGTTCGTATGGTGTTGATCTCATTTGTTAAAGTAGGCACAGAGGACTGAAATGTTGATTCTTTTCTGTTTAAATGTATACTTCCTTACTTCCTTTCTTTTGATACACATTGTGGGTAGAGCAAAGACTAATCCAGTGTGTGTTTTTCTTGTGTGTATGTACTTGTCTAGACTGGGCACACAGGCCACCTCAGAGGAAAGAGTTCTCTGTCAACTGCAACACAAAAATCACTGGAGAGAAAGAGAGGAATTATGTGAGTTTTCACTGCTTTCCTTAGATCTCGGCACAGATCAAGTATGTGCATGTGCATTCATCAGGACAGTAAATTCTTCTAACAATACGGGATGAAGGAATCTCCGCAGATTTGGAGCTCAAACCAGCGCCTTTACCCTGATGTGTTTATCTTGAAACATCTTTTAGCTTTAGTTTAAAGTTTGTACTAACGTGAGCTCCAGATCTCATTACAGTATGAAACCTATAAAAAATATTTCAAATTGGAATTCCAAGTTGATTTATGACTAGATTTTTGTAATTATTTGATCAAACGTGTTTCAGGGTTTCCTGGGGAGTTGCAGCCACCTTTCAAAACCACTATTCAGCTCAAATCTTTTCATGAATTGCAAATCTTTTACTTTTTTAATAAGCAGTATTTTTGTCAGTGGCTAACGTTCACTGTTCTGCAGGATCCAGAAAAAGGCAGCAGAAAGGCACACGGGAGTTGTGACAAGGACCGGACACAATACTGTCGCACAGCCGCCTGAAACCAAACGAGGACAGTTCAGAGCAAATCCTCAGAGGGTCCCCAAAAGCACCTATTCCTCCAGACCCCGATGACCCTTTCTTAATTGGCCCCAGTGAGAACTATTAATAAGGTCTCTTGCGAATACCTAAATATCATACTAATCATTTGAGAGATTCCAAATTTGACACCAAGCGATTCCAGTTGCTTACGAATATATTTTCGTATTACTTATCTGGTGCGCTGTGATATTATTTATACTCTACAACCAGGGTGGAATAAAGTGACGACAGCTCCTCTTTTCCAGAAAGGAGAGGTTTCACATTGAGTGGATGCTCAGATTGGAATAAAATATCAATACAGCTGCTCTGTCAGTAACAGGTCAAGTTTGCTTCCAGTATTTTTCAGTTTACTAATGTTCAGATGACTCACAGTGGACATTATGCAGATGAGTCAACAGAGGGAAAGATGTGATGAATAACACTAATGGTGCCTCCATACTATTTGGATATTAATGTATTAAGTAAGGACTGCTCTTTGGCTAACTGTACACACCTTGTAGACTTGTAGACATGCAGCCTGCGATCAGGGTTTTAACATTGACGATGTTTTGTTTTGTATGGTGACGAGTTGAGAAGTTAGCATGAAGATCACCATAGCCATGAGCCAGCAGGCTCAATATCAAGACACTGAGACCAAACCAACTACTGAAATGCAGCTATGATTACAATTATTAATTACACCGCAAAATGACTTCTGTGAAAAGTGTCTGTTAATTAGGTTGTTCAACTGTGAGTGTTTTTCCATTTGTCTGATGTTAAAACTCTACCTTGAGGGTGGACTTCAACATTTAATTGGGCCGTTGCCTGAAATTGATGTGCCTCGTTCATTGCCAGCAAAAACAGACCATTTCCAGTTATATGGGCACACGTTAACTCTGTTTATGGGAAATTTACACATTTTAGTTGTGGGACAGTGAGCTCACTTTTACAGAAATGTTAATATGCAGCTTCAGATCTTAGAGCAAGTGTGCTGCCTTAAATACTTGTCCTAGTGTCTTGGGATCACATGTAAAACCTTACAATTTTAATTTTTTGAGACGTTGTACCTCTTTTGTATGTTATTTATTTGTATGTGGTTGGTAATAAATGTTTCCTAACGCTTCGAAGTTGCTCTGAAGTTTGTGAAAGCCAAAACGTAAAACCGTCACAGACTCCGAGCAGCAGGGGTCGCTGCCGCCCGTGTGTCCTCAGCTTTACGCGGACAACCACCGCAAGGTCTGTCGTTGGTCTCTGGCGCAATGTGCAATGTTTTGAATCGATAGCAATCTCTCAGCTGACTTCACACGGGATGGAAGAGGAGGCAGACACCGGGGCTCCTTCGCGGACGGAGAGGAAAGCGTTAGAAAAGGCCAAAATACTTGAACGAGAAAGCGAGAGGAAGCTCTTAAGACTGGTAAGACGAGGCGACAACGCATGTGCAGCCCGTTTCCCCAGCTAGCTGGCTGTGTCGAGCTAGCCGGCTGAAGTAGCAGCTCTTCACTGTGTGCATACAGTGAACTCCGTGGCTCTTAGCATGAGTCTGATCAGGTGCGTCTGTCCCGTTCACTGAAGGTTGGACGAGCCCTGAAGAAGCCGGAGGCCGAGCGGTCGGAGGAGGAGGCCGCTGTGTTGCTGCTGCACAGAGAAACCGTGGAGGAGCTCTGCAAGAGACAAGTCCGCAGAAATGCTCTCAAAAGGAAGCAGGAGGAGGTGAGACTGTCACGCCCCAATGGCTGTGAGGTGTTCAGCCAGCTGGCTCGGTGGCACCTGAACGAGTGAACCAAGTCGCCACTTCCTGGTCACATGATTAAAGACAGGGTTATTTCAGTGGATTCTCTTGAACTGTTTGCTAAACCACTGTGTCCCCCAATGACCTGCTCTAACCATGTCTATGTACGCTACTTAGGTTGTAGAAATGTATGTTGACACTCCTATTAAACTGGTAGTCAACTTTAAATATGACACAAAGCAAGGCCTCAGGGTTAAATGATAATACAGGACCCATCTTTCAGGTTTGGGGTGTAAGAGGTGGTTTAATCATATATGTGTTTTGTCTGTGTATGAGCAAGTGAACAAATCAGGATCAGAAAAACCAACAGATGCGTTTGTTGTTTTAACCTGAAAACATCCGTTGTTCCTGTATTATTTGCAGGTGTATGATGATGCGGATGAGCTGAAGAGCAAAGTCAAGCAGCTGGCTGTGGCAGTCGAACAAGCAAAACACTTGGTGGTATACACCGGAGCCGGTATCAGTACGGTACGCCAAACTCTGCAGCTTCAGTTTTCTTTTTAAAACTTTCACAGGACTGATGATGTCTTTCCTTTCAGGCAGCTTCTATCCCAGACTACAGAGGCCCCAATGGTGTGTGGACACAGCTGCAGAAAGGCCGGGCCATCAGGTGAGATATGTAGTCGCGGCACTGTTGGATTTAGGCTCCGTTTTTTGTTAAGGTGAACCAAACTCCAAGTGCTATTTATTATTTGTTTCTCTATACAAACAGTTCATCTGACCTGAGTAAAGCTGAACCGACCCTCACGCACATGTGCATTAGAATGCTTCATAAGGAAAAGCTGGTATGTGAGCCCTAGATGAATGACTTGTTCTGGTCGGTGTTCCTTTGGTAGTCACACATGCTGGTTTACTATACTTTTGTGTGTGTTTCTTTAAAGGTAAAGCATGTTGTTTCTCAAAACTGTGATGGGCTTCACTTGCGTAGCGGTCTACCCAGACATGCCCTGTCTGAGCTTCATGGAAACATGTTTATCGAGGTGAGACACGGCCATCCACGGCCATTCAGCCTTAATCTTTTACAGTCGCAGACTCGCACACAGCTGTTGTAATCGGCTTGTTACGCACTCTGAAATTAAGTTTTTCTCCATTCCGTCATCAGGTGTGTACATCCTGTTCCCCGGTCAAGGAGTATGTCCGTTTATTCGACGTGACGGAGCGGACGTCGCTGCATCGCCACGGTACCGGCCGCAAGTGCAGCCACTGTAGTGGTGACCTCAAAGACACCATCGTGCACTTCGGTGAACGTGGGACCCTTGAGCAACCGCTCAACTGGAAGGGAGCTGCAGAAGCGGCAGAAATGGCGGATGTTATCCTCTGCTTAGGCTCCAGTCTTAAGGTAGGTTTTATAAACCACAGTGTGTCTGTATGCATTTGCATTTGGCAAACTGAAAAAAGTTTGTGGAAATGCATTGTCAGTCTTGTCTTCATCAGGTTGATAAGAATGTAATTTAGATACATTAATTGTGTCAATTATTTAGCTTGTGGCGTCTTTACTCTCTTGTGCTGTTTCCCGCTTGTCCAGGTGTTGAAGAAATACGCCTGTCTATGGTGCATGAACAGACCAGCCAGCAAAAGGCCTAAACTCTACATTGTCAACCTCCAGGTACACGTAGTTTGACATTTTAGGTGAATAAGATGTAAGTGAATTTGAATAAGATGCTAATTAAGTGCTGGCTGCTCAGTTGCTGTTTTTGTGGCTGTACTTTTGTTCCAGTGGACGCCAAAAGATGATCTAGCTGTGCTAAAGATTCATGGCAAGTGTGATGATGTCATGAGCCTCCTTATGGAAGAACTGCACATTCAGATTCCTGTGTATGACCGGTAAGGACCTTTTGTAATGAAATAATTACACCCAGTATACACATAATTACTTTATTATTATTATTATTACAGATTTGATGTATTATTGATTCATTATAAAATTATACTAAGATCATTTGAATACGCTATTCTCTTAGCAAAGGATACAAACCTGCGAGGCTTCTTTCACAGATACTAGTAAAAGGAAAAAGGGTCAGGCACAAATTTCTAATGTACCATTCAAGCCTTACACAATACTTGGAGTTTGGAATACCCCCATTTCACACTCTCACAAAAAAATATATAGATTAGTTCAACATTTTGACTCCAAGCTCAGTTTCCTTCATTCGGTCTCATCATCAGGGCAGGGGACCCCATCTTCAGTCTAGTCACAGCTCTGATGCAAGAAGAGGTCAACAGCCACACTCGTGAGGTCATAGCGTCCCTTGATGGGCCTCCTGCCTCCTGCCCATGCTTACCTGGATTTGGAGAGCAGGCAGAAGAAGCCTCAGCTGTGCAGGGTGGCTGGTTTGGACGAGGATATCGCAAAGGAAGGAAGAAGAAGAAAAAAGCTGCGTAATCATGGGAACTTTACAGACTCCTTCAATGTGGTTAAGTATGTCTAATTGCAGTGCCATAATGAGGACGAGATGAACTTTTGAGTGCTGTTCTGTGCATTTGTATTGGTTGGTCGCATGCAGTGCATATGTGACCGTGTGAATGGAAACCTAAGTTTGATTATTTGCCATTTGGAAATGGCACTTTGCACCATGAACATATTTTACACAACATTGTGTTTCGTACCAGCTCGAGCTTAAGTAACTTTGGTTATGCCGTGTTAATAGCACTAGGTATTATCCCAGTCCAGAGTCAGAGTGCCAATACATAAAATTATTCCGACAACCTGTAGGCTCAAAAAGTGACAATGTGTTTTCCTCACAGATGTTGAAGGAAGGGTTTGAAACCACTTCTGCAGCCTTATATTTTTTTTCTGAGGACTCTCTGTATGGTCAGTATGTTTACAAACTTGTATTTTTTTTTTACAGGATTAAGTTTTAATAAGTCCAGCGTGCCGCTGGTTTGAGCATGAGCTAGATGTAAATGGACATTAAAATACTGGTCTCTATAGTTAAAGTGACTGTATATGGTCAGTAAAAGATATATCAGTCAGTGGAACACAAGTGACTTGGTGGTTATGTTTACTCAAAAACGATTATTTTGGTGCTGCCACAGCTTATACTGAGAAGAGATTTCAATAGATGTTAAATCTTTTTTTAATTATTATTGTTACTTATAGTCAAATATATTTACAACTTTCATTGTTGAATGTACCTCTTTGTTTTAACATTTAAAAAGGTTTATTTGTATTGTTTATTTAAAGTTATTTTGAATTACGTAAATTATTTCCTGAACTCAGTCACCCCTCATATCAGCTGTCGTCCATACTCAGGTTTGCAGGTCAAGTAATACAGCTATTATTGAATTTTGGTTTACTGAAGTTGTTGAATTTGTTTACATTTTTATCTTAACTTTCATGCAGACGATGCTTCTGTCATGTTTGTCTCCAAAAATATGAGAAGGAAAGCCGTATTTTTTTTTACTTAAATTATCATTAGTTTGTGTCATGTTAAGTGCTGTGATTGGAAACTGGGAGATCCAGTGTTATAAATAATCTCATCCTGTATGTGTAATTTCAGTAATTATTAAAGGCCAGTATAGCAACCGTGAGCTTGTTTAGCATACCACGCGAACCAGTGGTAAAACTGGACGTGAGGACTTCTTGATGTTGTTGTTTTTGTAGAAAGAAAAAATGCTATGCTTGTGAGACGTTTTCTTAATTTGTGTCTCGATCATATGCAAGTTGCTTGTACTGGCCTTTGATTTAACTAGTGACTTAAAATCAGTAATACTATTGTAGTACACAGATTTGACTCTACCTCCACCTCTGACCTTTTATCAGCAGTTCGATTTTGATTTTTGTTGTTGTGCTAGTGTACTGGGTTTGCCAGACAATGTTTGTATTCCATTAAAATTAATAATACAGACTGGGTGACTTGTGAAATGATATCTCGGAAATGGAAGACGCATAGTTTTTACACTTGTATGTTTGCAGATGACACTATTGTTATCGGCTGTATAACTAAAAAAAGAACCAGGCATGGTCATCCCACCTTTTCAACCTGGTGAAGAAAGCCCAGAACATCAGTGGTATCGGTGAAGATTCACAGCCTGTTCTCCTGTTGAATCTCTCTGGCAAGAGATTCAACAGTATCATGTCAGCTGCTGTACAAACAGACTCACAGTTTCTTTCCTCAAGCTGTGTGACTTCTACGTTCATCCTCCACCCCTCTGTACATAATGGTGTGCGTGTGTGTGCTTTCTTATCGAGCAAAATGCAACTCCAAACAACAACAAAAAAGTACTATGACTGCTTTTCGAGACATAAAGCGTTCATGATGAAATGATTGACCCGATTAAGAGTTCAACAAAAACGAGGATCTGTCCAAAATAGCAGGATGACAGCAAAATGAAATAGCAAAATGACAGTTCCGCTCCATGCTGTGTGCCTTCGGCTGCGAGAGCTGCAATGCAAGCCAAAGACCACACACTACAACCATAAAACCATTACAAATAGAAACTCAATAACCACTAGTCTTCGTGAACTTCCCAATGGCCGTTGAACTTTGTCGCTTTATTTATCAGAGACGTCCAATAATTGAAGTAACGTGATATAGAACCAGGAAACGTAAGTGCCTAAAAATGTACATTAGTATAGTGTCTGAGTAAAACAAATGCACTTAGTTGCGATCCACAAAAATAATTCCTATAATGAGTTTGTTGTATCTGATCACGTGACAGGAGTGATTACACAATCTGAGCGTCAGCGTCCCATGTGACGTAGTGTTGGAGGCGTTGGCCGGGTGGTGTTACTGTATGCGTCTAAACCCCGAGGCGGAGGAAATACGTCCTTTGAGAGGACCCTGGGAGTAACCGGAGTCCAATACTTTGAAACGTCCTCTACGTTTTGTACAAATACCACCACCGAGTCATCTGAACCTTTCGAAATGATGAAAAACGGTCACCACTC
Source organism: Clinocottus analis (assembly GCF_023055335.1). NCBI lineage: Eukaryota > Metazoa > Chordata > Actinopteri > Perciformes > Cottidae > Clinocottus > Clinocottus analis. Next base: position 4,142,539 of record NW_027176009.1, on the reverse strand, counting down.
AACCGGCGAGCAGCGCGACGACGCGGGTCGGACTCAGCCGAGTGGCTCCTCGGGGTGCAGCCCGGAGAATAGGAAGCGCGTCGTCCGGCTGTGGTGTGACGGCTGGTGAGTCTCTGTGCAAGCCCTTGACCTACTGCCCTGGGTCATCAAATTCTCCATCCAGTTTGTTGTCCTCTACGCGGTCCTCAGCCAACACGCAGGGGCCAATGGTGGCGGCGGCATGCTAATGCTAGCTAGCCGTGTACGTTAGCAGGTGACAGTTAAACTGTTGCATTCTAACTGTGTAATTAACGTTACGATCTCCCAAAAATGACTTGTTGTTCTTTTGTCATTCAAATAGCTTTTATCGTTTTCCAATATATGCTAGTCCAACTTTAAACAAATACCGTGACGTTATTACGTGTTTTTATTAAGAAAATCTACCGGTAACTCGTTAATGCTCCTGTAGTAAGTTCAGTTAAGTTGGAAAGACCTCCGGTTCAATAACTTATTAAAACACACCGGCTGCCAACGGGACTTTGTTTTCATGGTACATTGGCATGTGGTAAACTGGGCGCAAGGCACTCTCAGTCCTCAAAGTAAGACTGAGGTTATAAATAATCTTCTGAAATGTGTTTGTGTATGAAACTCCTCATACGGCTCTGAAACTGTGGCTGTAAAGGTTAGACAGGACCCAAAGAAAGGACATGCGGAGCGATGTTGTCTTTCACGTTACATTTTAAAGATGCCTGTTGTAAACACACCCACAAGTCCTCCAGCTGATTCAGATGAAATATGTTTTTTCTCTGCTTTTTGAAGTATCCCTTGTGAAAATGGTTAAAACGTCCAAATAATGTCTGCCATCTGCAGATTATTTATTCTTACTCTGCTCTCTAACACTGTCTGCGACAGTCTGAGTCTGCTGTTAATACCTCCAAAGAGTACCTCACGTAACGTCTTTGCAGTGTTAATAGTTTGATGCCTGGTGAGTTGAGTAAATACTTAAAATAGGTACTGGTAAATAATCTGTGCGTTTCTCAAGAGCAATTATTTATTTTCTGTCTGTTCCTCCTTCACACATCTGAGAGTTGGTTGTGACACTTAGAGACAACTCATGAGTCAGACAACCATAATTATTTGTTATTTTAATTCTTGCTGTCAAAGACCATCACGCCTCATGCAATTTAGCTGCTGCGGAGAAGACTATGGACTCCATATTTGCGATGCATAAATTCTGACCTGGACTCAAACACTGCACAAAGAAGTCAGCGTGTTGCTGATAGCTAGTTTGATATGGCCCTTCTTGTGTGTGGTTATAAATAACTGGCATAGGGAACATGTCGTACAGTGTGACGTAAAAGTCGCTGGCTGGGAAAGTGAGAAGGGGTTCCCTGTTCCTGGGGGGTTTGAAGGAGACGTATTAAGAGAAAGTATATACTTAACAACAGATGAAATAATATGAGACGAGGGAGAGAAAGAGGTGCTAATGAGGGAAATATGATTTATTATGTGGCTATTCATTTTGCTATTCCTTTTTGCAGTTAAGTGTCAAAAATCCCAATAAGCCGTTTTGACCAGTTGTTGGGTTCAGGGGAAGCAGAGTAACTCATAGTCGGTCCATCTGCAAATATTTATTTAGAAAAAACACTTGCAGATGTCAACCAAGCGAGGAACTGGAATGTCGATCAAACACCTTTCTGCTTATATCACTCTGAAGAAAAGATATTATCAACTGGGAGCAAACTGTCTCACTGATCCTGATCAGGTGAGCTGAAGGAGGTTGGGGATTATTGTTCAGGGAATTCCAACTAGCAGCTTGCGTTAATGTCATTAAAGAGGAGAGGTACTCCACTTGAAGTACAGTTATAGAGGAGGTGCAATCTATTGGGAATGGCCTACAGATATGGAATTCATTATAGTCAACTGTTATTTGACATATTTAAAATTAGCACACATGTAGATGTGTAATATGAACCCGTAGCTGAAACTATGAAGGAGAACTCCCACATCTTCCTTTTATTAAAAGGCAAGCCAGTAACTTTACAAGTTACCTAATGGCAGAAAACAAATAAATATTACCACATTTTAGGCTTATGCACATTTTATTATTTTATTATATTCAAAGGCTTGTGTTGATTTAAAGAGCATGTTTTCAAGCAAAGGATTTTGCAAGGTCACTTTAAAAATAGATGAACAAACCAAGTGGGATTTAAAAGGCAGTGAAGCTGTGAAAAAGGTTATAACTGTGTGTGCGTGTGCGTGTGCGTGTGTGTGTGTGTGTGTGTGTGTTTTGTCCTCTGTTATGCTTTGTTTGAGCACTTCCAGTTGATTTTGTTTTCCATGCTCATGGTGTGGTCATCTCTTCTTTCTGTCTCCAGTTATGACATGGTTCACTACGGTCACTCCAACCAGCTTCGACAGGCCAAAGCCATGGGAGATTACCTCATAGTCGGAGTGCATACAGATGGTGAGACTGTCGTGCACATTCTGATATGGATATGTCTATATAAGCTTTTTGTCATCAACTCTCTGGGGCTCGACAATTTCTGTAATTACTTCCAAGTTTCATAGGCAGTGTGAGACTTGTGGTTACTTTTAGGAAGCTGAACAGCAGCCAGGTGTAAATTACATGATAATTCTAAAGTCACCTTTTATAATGTAGTCATTACACTACAAACTCTAATACACAGCCAAGTATAGGTGTTTTTTTTTAATCAAGATATGCACATTAACATTAGACAAGAAGACAAGGCAAACAGGAAATAGAGAATTCAGAATTTAAAAAATAAAACAAAGGATAATGTAAAGAGTAAATAAAATGTTATTGGCACTGTCTATAAGTCTTGAATACCTGAGGGAGGATCTGCATTTAATGGTATGTATTGAGGAGCACTAAAGAAAAGTACAAGTACCACAGTAAAGTATGTTAGATGCATATTTACATATTTGTAAGCGAGCTGCGTATGTGATACAAAGTAATGGAAGACCTGTTGGAAATGATAACCACCACCTTCATTTTAAATAACATAATATTTACCTTATTTGGCTTGCCTTTTTTTCCACTTGTTCCAATTTTGGCAATGATGTTTGGCAAAAGGACTAGATGGCATTTCTCTGTATAAAATTACAAATGCAAAGTGTTGCTTTGTACATTTCACAATGAACCTGGAGACTTGTTTGTCACCATCGGAATTCAGCTGGTCTACCGTTTTTAATTTTTTTATTTGACCAGTGCAAACATCCTTCGTGCGAGTCAGGAAAACATTTGTAGTGTTTTATAGTCTTTGCATAGTGCAACAATTGTCAGTAGTCCCCTAACTTACTCAATAGGTCGCATTGGTGTTACGGGTAGCAGAGGGGAGTTCACGTGAATTATTGCAACCCGGTTATCGTCCCACTGAATTAGTTGTAAAAGAAACATTTCCTAAATGTGTTGTAGTTTGAGCCAAGTAGCAGAAGTGACAAAAAAACAACAGATATGCAGAGAGAAGAGCTTCTGCATTGTAGCAAAGCAGTCAGTCAGACTCAATACAGATGTAAGTTAATATGCCAATAATTAATAATAGATTACCTCTCATTCTTTCTTAAAGCTGAGATTTCCAAGCACAAAGGTCCTCCAGTCTTCACTCAGGAAGAACGCTACAAGATGGTGCGGGCCATCAAGTGGGTGGACGAGATGATAGAAGGAGCACCGTACGTCACCACACTGGAGACTCTGGACAAGTACAACTGTGACTTCTGCGTGCACGGGGGTGAGCGGCTGAGGGCCCGTTTCCTGTCCTTAATACACAAGAAGGGTCTTGTATCATTTCTGTGGACGAGTCTGACTCAGTGAAGTTTATGTTTCACCAGATGACATCACGCTGACGGTGGATGGTAAGGACACGTATGAGGAGGTGAAGCGTGAAGGCCGCTACCGGGAATGTAGACGCACACAGGGTGTCTCCACCACTGACCTGGTGGGACGAATGCTTCTCATGACCAAAACCCATCACAGCAACATGGTGAGTCAAGCTGCGTCTGTACTAACACCAAAGGTTTTTACTTGCTGCTCAGTTTGGGATTTCACCCACTGATGGAACCACAGCAACACATGGCTGATGGATCCTATGCTATCAGGACATATTTGTCTTTAATTAGATTATATTACCCACATTTTTACATTTATTTTATGAGACAGACAGTCTATGGCGACCTATTTGTGTACTTCTAGTGCTATTCCTAACGTGTGGTTACATTTATAAAAGGGGTACAGGTCAACTACGGTGGCTGTGTGTCAGCTTTGTAACAACACTGTAACACAACTATAAATCCCCCTTCAGTGGCTATATGCTGGAGCACTCATGATTTAGTGTATGAGTTACGGTTGGTTTGTTTGTTTTGGTGTTCATTTCCTTTTTTTCCTCTCTAATAATTTCTGCAGGATAATCCAGATTACCAGCAGCATACAGACAATTTTGGAAAAGTGAGTGGAACGGAATCTTATTTTAGTCAAACCTCGTCATGTAAATAAATCCTGATTATAAATTATATCTGTAGACACCATCGAGCATTGTGTACATTTTTCCAGTGAAACACAAGTCTTGTTGTAATCAAGGGTCCTAAAGGCCACAGTCCATGGACAGGAGTGTCGCAGTTCCTACAGACATCCCAGAAGATTATCCAGTTTGCCTCAGGAAAGGAGCCTCAGGCTGGAGACACTATCATCTACGTGGCCGGGGCATTTGACCTCTTCCGTATCCTCATTGTGCAGAAATAACCAGACTTGAGTTCTGATTGTGTTATCTGTGCTACATGTTGTGGTTGTTGCCTTGACCACTAATTCCTTGCAGACATTGGTCATGTTGACTTCTTAGAGATGGTCTATAAGCAGGCGGAGAGGCCCTATGTCATCGTGGGTCTGCACTTTGATCAGGTGCAATAAAAGAAACACACACACACACACATCGCAGCAATCAAAATGAACCGCTCCCTTCTGTGTCAAGTCCTGTCCTTTAGAGTCAAGTGAGATGTCTCGATATCTAAAAGGTGAAAAAGTAAAGTAACTGATTCATTCTCTTTAGGAAGTGAATCGGTACAAGGGGAAGAATTATCCAATCATGAACATCCATGAGAGGACGCTGAGTGTCCTGGCCTGTCGGGTGGGTGCGCGCACACACACACACACACACACACACACACACACACACCTCTACATGTTCAATACAGTGGGATGTACTTCGAGTCTGTATACTCACAGCTGCAGGCTGAACTTGGCTCTCTTCCCTCCATTCCTGCTTTCAGTCTAAAACAAATAATCTGCAGCCCCATCTGCGCTGCGTATGTTTGTTTTGAAGTTAGACCAATTTATGAGAACATTACACAAAACAAACATGTTACACATTCCTAAAACCTGTAAATTGCTCTGCCATCAGTTTTACTCAATGCCTGATGACGAGGTACTCATTTTACCAGAATTGAAGCAGCAAACTGTAAAAACACCTTCACCCTTGAGCTGGGTTGTATCCGAAAGGTGCTCGTCAGGTTTACTTTTACATTTAAAATAACTGCACTAACTAATGTGAGACATTCATCAAAGGTTTAATCCTCAAAAAAATAAACTCCTGAGTCTGTCTTATATCTTGCTATCCTCTGCCCTGTCTCTCTGTAGTATGTGTCCGAGGTGGTGATCGGTGCTCCCTATGCAGTGGGCAAAGACCTGCTGGATCATTTTAAGGTGAGTTGCCTTTGTGTGACTTTACGTCTGATCATGCATTTTGTTATTTTATTTACTTTCATTGTTATTTAACCAGAATGCTTCCTTCAGTTTGAAAACTGAAAGTGAAGTTACCACAGGGTCTTAAATCGCACTAACTTTGATTTAAAACTAGTTTCAGCCCAAAGTTGAGATAGAATTAAATGAAATACAGATGATCAAAGATGGCTCAATGCCTTTGACAGTATTCAACAGAACTATAGATCCCTGTGTGGTTGCTGCATTTAAAACATTGTACATTGTAAATTACCAAAGGCCCATATTGAACCATGTGGCGCCCCCTTGTGAACATTGAAAATACCAGAAGATAAACATCAATTTGAATGCATTTAGATCTGTCAAATACCTTTTCGGTAATTAATAAGTCATATCATCATATTTTTCTGGAAGGATCCTACCACTCAGTTAGAGGATATATCAAACTGTCGTTTTTCTTCAAATATAGTGATCCACAGTTAGAAAAGCTGAGAAAAATAGGTGCTGCTCCACGTTTGCCTAAATTGCTCATTTCTTATAAGTTATACACTACTTGCATACTGTCGCTCCCTAAAGTGCCCCTTCTAGTCTAGACTAGTCCAGATGAGTAATGTGTGACTATAACTAAAAAAGGAGCTGCATGGTTAGTGTGAGAAAGCCCGAGCAGCATGTTCCATCCAGGAGCTCTCCAGTGACGGGCTCTGTTAGCTCTCTGCACATGTTGGCTGGTTCAAACAGGTGTGTTTGTGTAACTGTGCAGGTTGACCTGGTGTGTCATGGCAAGACGGAGGTGATCCCAGACAAAGATACGTCAGACCCCTACGCTGTGAGTACAGGGAAACAAAATGCAGAAACCACTGCAGTTGGTTTGCATTTATATTATAAATGCAAAACATATATTTTTGCATTGAGTTAAAATATACTGTTGGCCCACAGTCTTATACACTGATCAATAAGCAGACGAGTATACAGACGAATAAGATACCACAAAGTAATTTGAGGTTAAATTACATTCACATTACGTGGCAGATGTTCTTGTTTGGTCTGATTTACAATAGGGGTATTGAACCTTGATAGGAGGCTATAGCTGTCTTGAACAACTGGAAAACATGGTCCCTGATACAAGCCATCATTAACAGTGAACTTTGTGTTGGTTTGACAACTATTTGTGTTCTGCCCTCAGGAGCCAAAGAAGAGGGGGATATTCAGGTCCATCGATAGTGGGAACAACCTCACCACTGATGACATTGTCCAGAGGATCATTGAAAACAGGTCAGCGACTCCCCATTCTTAACTTTAATGCCACTTATTTAGCATGTTTTTTTCTCAAGTTGAATCACCTCGCATGTTCCCAGGCTGCAGTTTGAAGCCAGGAATCAGAAGAAGGAGGCCAAGGAGATGGCGGTGATCGAGGCGATGAAGAAGAAGGAGCAGAGTGAAGGTGGAGCGCAGGTCGCTCACTAGTGAGACCTCAGACCTGGTTCTGTGTCTGATTTACTCGTCCTGGTACACACAGCTTTAAGAGGGTGGACCGAACTGACCCAGGCGGACGGCCATAATGGACCTGGCTCGCGGAGGAGGGGGTGCAGTCGGTCTTCACTTGTCCTCTGGATGCAGAATTCTGCTTTACATATTTAGTACACACCGCTGGCTTAGCTTCTCTCAGCCTTTATCCATAAAGACTGCTCCAGCCTAAGTTATTAGATCTGCCGTCATAAGAACACAAAGAATCCAAACTCATCCTATGTTTTATCCTGCAAAGTCCCTTTTAAAACTCCTGTCATCCACAGTGAACTTTTTAACGATATCTTCTGTCTTCTAGTGTTTCTGTCCGTGAAATCACACACTATGCGATCCTGTTCTCAAATTTGTATGTTCCTTTAGTGATAAGCCATAACTTGAAATGTTCATGACATTGTCAGTTGTGTTTTTAGATTTTAAACCATATTATACTTTAGGAAGTGTCATCGGTAACATTGAATGTGGTCTATTTTTTCAATACACTGTGAATAACGGATTTAATTTTATTTCTAAAAGTCGCTTTGTTTTTCTCCATTCTGGACAAACATAATTATTAGTATGTAAAGTGATCTGTGGAATAGTTGTTTTTTTTTAAATGTGGATTTTAATTCCCAGATTTTGCACCGAGCCTGAGTGTGTGTGAGAGAGAGTGTGAGAGTATGAGAGTGTGAGTGTGTGAGAGGGAGGTGAATGAGTGTTTGCGCTGTAAACAACAGTAATGTCGTGCCTCATTCCTAAAGCTATAACTAATTTAAGGGCTGTGATTTGTACCAAAAAGTCTAAACTGTGTCTCTGCAGCTGTTGGTGAAGTCGCTCCTCAGTCTACTATCAAGTGTGTTTTTAAAAAACTAGTACGTCCTCTTTTCGTCTCCTTTACAGGAGAATTAATAACTTAATTAACATGGGACTCAGTATCACAGTCAAACTGCCACTTGCAAACATTCGTTGATGGCTTTTCTTGTTGTATCGAGCAAATTGCTCTGAGATGAATTATAAAAGGTGCGATACTCTGTGTGATTTTTAAAGTTGGTCTATGGAATGGATACATTTAGTTAGTAAAAGTTACTAAACAGTAGAAGGTAATTTTCACAACCTTTCAATCACTATATTGCAACATGTAAACCTCCCTTTTAATAAATAAATGGGTATTATTGCAATGGGTCATCTGATGTCTGTTTTCCAGCGTCATGTGCAGCCTGATGAGATCTTTGTTGGGTCAGCTCATAGTCACAGTTCACTGAGTCTGTGAAATGAGGCCACAGCCGCTCAGAGACGGCTAAATCCCGTCGGCCCCGTCTCATTCACGCCGCTCTCAGATTTGAACAAAAAGTGCAAACTGTCACCTCATTACAAACAAAGAGCCTTTAATCCTCCGGCCCGAGCGTGCCGAAGGGGCTTCTGCAGGAAGGATCCTCACTCAGCTGAGCAACTTACAGATACAGACACATCAAGATCTCACTTGTTTTAATGTGTTTTTACACCGCTCTGCTTTTTAGTGAACGTTTATTTCACATCAGGGCCTCCCGAAGGGCCCAGAGGAAACTAATTTGACAACCACTAGAGTAGAGTGGTAGTAGTTTGTGCATTATTCTTTTATTTTCATTAGGATCAACAAATGAGGGTTTGGACATGCAAGACCTATGAGAGAAATGACTGTGAGAGAGAAATTTGAATATTTTGGCGAGGATAGCTCAAGTTAAGTGGCTCCAAAACTGAAAGCCGTCCCAAGATAAAGAATCAGACTCTTTAAGGGACGAGAAAGAAACTATAACGACAGAAAATCCTTTATTTGGTTTGATTGTTTTTTTTCTCTCACTTATATAGAGTGTGTGCTTTTATTCTAGTTTCACAGAATAAATAAACTCTTTTGGTTGAATAGCTCACAACTCATATCCACCCCATGTATTTCTTTCACCTTTCTGTATCTGATACAACCTCGTCTCCAGACTGCGTGTGTGTGCACCGACTTCACTGACTTGCTTGCCATCTGCCTCTCTATTTGTTGTGTTGCCAGTGAAAACGTATGTGTCACGTATGTGTGGCTGTTGGTAGCATCACACACAGCATGTAAATCCATGAATCCATAACTTAACAAAACTGCAACTTGAGCACTCGCAGTTTTTTTGCAGTTGCTTGAACTCATCATCAGCCGTAGTAATTGAAAACACCTGTGATTGCAAAGGCTTAACTAATGCATTACATCGTATCATATAAAGAGATCATATGTTTTGTAGACAAAGTACCAATTCGAAGTGGAAACACAGTACTTTACTGAACTTACTCAGTTACTTCGCACCACTTCAAGGGGTTTCTCAGCACACAGGTGGAATTGCGTATACAGCATTTTTGTCTCCGGGACGTCACTTCCCAGGGAAGTCCAAAACTTTTCCATCTGTGCGGCAGGCTGCGGTGGGAGGAGGCACTTTTTAGGATCGTCTGGGCTCTTTGCCAAGGCGGTAGGGAAGGTTTTGAACCGTGACAGCAGTTTGGCGTTTTCACGGCTGAGGACAGTCGTTGAAAAGTTACCGCCCATTACGCTCTGCCGCACAGGAAAACTACCAAACAACAACCGGAGCAGTGCGTAAAATCCCATTTGTCCGCGCGGTTTGAGCCCCGACTCTTGAGAGTTTGAAGGATGTGTCGGAGATGGCCTGGACGTTTCTTTTCGAGAGTTAACAGTCTGCCTGCAGCAGGAGAGCTCGTAGCATGCAGCTCCTAGACACACGGTCGGGTTGATTTCTAGCCTGGACTTCCCTGCCTTTTGTTTTTCCTCTCCGGCGGGGCTCGGGGGAGGAGATGAGTGCTCGGGATGGGACTGTGCCTCGGTACCGATGTTACAGAGGAGCAGAAGAAGGCGAGGATACACAGTGCCAAGATAGACAAAGACCTGTACGAGTACGCCAAGCGGGAGATGAATGTGGTTAAAATACTCCTACTAGGTGAGACTGACTCCTGAACATCCTTAAACTCGCCCAATAGACGTGTCCCGAGCGTCCACATGGACCAGTAAATATAAGAAGAGCACCTGAAGCCCTCGCTGGATATTTTGACAGGATACAGTTTCAAAACGTTCAATCGAATTTCGGTTGTGACGTACACATAAATCCAGGGTTTAATGTAACCTGTGTAGATTCAGTGATCAACTTGATCGTAGATGCAAGTTTGATGTATCTCTACTTTACATTAAAATCCCCCTATTTACAACCTCCTCCAGGTGCAGCAGAGAGCGGTAAAAGCACTTTGGTCAAACAGATGAAGATCATTCACAGTCATGGATTCACCAAGCAAGAGCTCACCAGCTTCAAGGTTGGACACGCACACATACTTGAAACTGGTTCACCCTGCCGGATGCTTTTTATTTCATCAGATAACAGTTTATTGGCACACAGTGGGCTTTGTGTTATGATTCCAGAAGAAGAGAGCTGGATAACAGTCACATGTGTCTTATGTTTTCTGGGCTGAAGTGGTACAAAACTGATACGTTCCTTTGAGCTGCTCCAGATTTCATTTGTTTATCATCATAGTTCAGATTCAAGTAAGTAATTGACTCCAATACGGGGAGGCCAGGAGGTTGGTTTATGCTGCAGGCACATTACTGCTTCATATGAGTGGGATTAAAGTTAAAGATGTGGAGTCAGTGATGGAGATGAACAGGAGATGAGATGGAAAATCCGGCGATGTTCCTGTGGGGACATTTTCTCACGATGCATAAGGTCAGATCCAAGTTGGTGTGCAGTGGTTTGGCTCGCATCTGCTCGCACACACGCACGCACACACACACACACACACACATCAGCTTGTTTTTATTGAAGGCTTATCTTTTTCAAAGTCCCCCTTCTTTAACCTCTTAGTAAATGTGTTACTCTCCTCTTTTCCCCTCCATTTCCCCTTTTCTACTCTGTGTCTTTTCATCTTTGTCTTAATTGTTCTGTCATAATGAGTATGTGACGACAGAGAAGGCCTTTTCTCTACTTCGTCACACTCCAGATATCCCCTCTTTAATAACAGCTCTGTCACTGGAACGGACTGACGAGGCAAACTTCCCAGATGAAGATGGCGGAGGTCGAACTCTCCTAAATAATTCACACTGCTGTTAAGTTGTTAATCATCTTGTGTCCAAAAACTTTGTCAAACTTTATTAAAAACTTTTTTTGCAGTTGCTCATGGGCAGGAGTGTGCTCTCTCACACTCATATGACATATGTAGCTCCCCGTTGTTTGTATTGGCAGCTGGGATGTTTGAATGCATTCCTAGATATTAAAGACGCCTGCAGCTCCCTTCCTGCATCCTCTCTCCTTCTCCTGTCTCCTAACCGTCACCTAGTCTGCAGTTCCCTCCTCTAAACACCAGCATCATGCTTTCTTTCATGAGGAGATCCGTTTTTACTTTTTATGAGTTTAAAGAGGCCTGGATATCAAACCCCGACACTTTCTTGGTGCAGAATTAAATGTGTATCAAAAACTGTCTTAAAGTACCAAAACCCTGTATTGATTGTGTGGTCTCATTTATTTGATCAGGTTTTCCTAAATTTAAATGCAAATGTTGACTATTTCTTTCAGACTTTATTCAGACATTTTTATACGGTGGCTCGTCTTCAGTCGTCAATATTTGAGAACTGGCCTATTTTATTAAGTTGAATAAAAAGATTCTGTAGAAAAATGTTATTGCAAATGCACATTTTTTTAATATTGGTATCGAAACTCAGGTCTTAGGAGTCGTTACAATTTATCCTGATGGCGACCAGAGTTTAAGCAACAAATTCCATAACAATCTGAAGGTCATCCCTCTGGCGGCTGGAATGGCATTTTGTTATGATATTTAGTCCTAAAATTACACATTTTCATTGTTCAAAAAGCTGGTAAAAGGCACCAATTCTTCTTGTATCGCTTGAATATGGCTACATTAAAAATAATATAATAAAACAAATAATCTATATGCGTGATGGTTTCAGAACCTCCTTGTGTTGCATTTACACAACAATGTGTGACATGTTCAAGCATGCACACACGCATGAACGCGTGTTAAATGCAGTAATCACATCTCTTTGTTGTCCATGCTGTCAGTTGCGTTGGCCTTTGTTCTCAGGTGACGCCCTTGTTTTGGAAATATGACACTAACTCTCAAACCTTCCCTTTCCTGACCATCCCAACCTCCCACAGTCCACACACACACACACACACACACACACACGTGGGCTCATTGTTCTTTATCAAGCCGTGTACTTATTGTTCAACATTGTATTTGTATTCCTACCCCTGACGCCCTACCTGCTATCTTGAACTAGCGTCTTTGTGTCCAGCAGTGCAGCAGTGAACATCTGGACTGGAGCTGGACAGGTAATCCCTGCTCCACGCTATCTGTTCTATCATATTTACCCTAAAGGCACAGTGAGAAAACCCCCATCTCTTTATTTCGGTAGCTGTTTTTTTTTGTGGCCCTGCTGCCAGCCAGGTTGTGTAGAGAAAGGTAGGAAGCTGAAACTGGCTCCTCTTTGTCTCATCCCTGATTTATTTTCAGCCCGAGGCCGTGGTGTTGCTTTTACTCTGGATAGGCCTAAATTTCCTTTCATTCTCTTCCAATGCACACAACCCTGTGTCAACAAAAGCGTGCGTGCGTGCGTGCGTGCGTGTTGCAATGCATCACATTTTTGAACTGAATTTGTCTTTTTCAGCCAGGGTTCTCTTTGTTGATTCAGGTGTTTGTTTCAAGGTCAAGTTACTTGAAAAATGCAAAGAATCAGGGATCTTTTTTCTCACCTCGACCGGCTGTGAGATTGTGGTTTGTGGAAGCGATAGAGCTTAAAAACTACAAACACACACTCACGGTCTGAGTTATACATTGTTAGCAGAACAGTTGTTGGTTAATAATTAAATATCAGACGACCGTCAGTTGAGCTGCAGTCTTTGTTGTTGTGCTTTCGTTGTAAATTGTTTCAACACAAGACAACTGCTAATGGCTGTTAATTGTCTGGGTTCGGGGAGCCGATCCAAACAGCAACTTTGAACAATAGTTCACTGTATCTGCATGGATTTAGAGATTATGCTGCTGTAACGGGAGTTGTGATATCTCCACTATGAAACATAAAGTTCTCACAATGCTTTAAGCTGTGGTGGTGATGCTGGTCGGAGTATTGATAGCCAGCAGGAAACAAAGGTTGGAAAGGTGTGAGAGATTTTTGTCTGTTGTACTTCCTTTCACACGCACACACACACGCACACTCTCTCTCTCTCTCTGTCTCTCTCTCTCTGTCTCTCTCTCTCTCTCTCTCTCTCTCTCTCTCTCTCTCTCTCTCTCTCTCTCTCTCTCTCTCTCTCTCTCACACACACACGTTCGCACAGTGTCTTTTTACTCTTTACTACTTTACTCTTCCAGAGAGGTGTTGAAGGTGATGATGGTTTCAGATTACCAGCCAATTGTGTGTGTGTGTGTGTCTGTGCGTGCATCGGTCAGTGGAAAGAATGGCCCAGTGTTTGTGTATCATGGGTAATGTAGCCATCCGGCAGAAAGTGTGTTTAGTTGCAACAGCCAGCAGCAGCTGATTGGTCAGTTTACGTCCCGTACGGTTAGTCACACAAAGTGTCTGATGTTGATGTTTCCCCTCCTCCCTCTTTGCCTTCCACCTCCGCTGTCAACACAAAACCAAAGTAAGTCCTGAGTCAGAGGGGGTGGAGGAACTTGGGAACAATTGATAAGGAGGACAAAGGTTGAAGGAGGGAAGGAAAGAAGAAGAATGAACAAACTAAAGGGAGGGACGAGAGATACAGACAGTCATTTAATCCCTTGTACTTAAAATCCAAGGAGTGGCAGTGACAGCGCAGATGACTCTTTACTGTGAACTGCCTCAAGAATGGATACTTAAAAAAGAAGGCTTTTTGAGGCATCCAACATCAACAGTGTTTGGTTTCCCCTCATCGAGCTCGCATCGAAACCAGTTGAGGTTGGAGAGGCGCTGGTGACCGAGGGTAACACTTTATCTCAAGATGCAAGGACAACATCCGCATGAGCAGTGGCGACATGTGTGAATTAAGAAATTCATCTTCAAATGTTCATGACAATCCAAGATAAATCCACAATGAAATTACACATTGAGCAGAAGTCCCCTACGAGCCTCGAATGCCCTCTTGAATTCATGCATTTGTGTCATAAGGCCCAATTGAATGTGTTCAGTGTAATTGCATTATTCCTTCAAGCGTCACACAGCTGAATTACACATATTAGGGCCGGTCGACTTTACTTGTTATCATTCTCATGGGACCATAGAATTGTAAGACATTGCATGCTTTTAATAGCTTGAGCAGCGGTCAAATCAGCAAAAATACTTCAAAACATGAGACAGAGTTTCACTAAGGAACACGTTTTAAAAGAACTAACTTCAGAGACGCCTTTATTTTGTGTCGGCGATACTTCTTCGTCACACGAGCAGTGGCAGCAGGAACGGTGTTGGTGATGCCCTGACTTTTCATCAGACGCCATCATTATGTCAAACCCCAGCTCGTTGGGCTTGTCGCTTTGTCGCTGCGAGCTAAACACTTAACAAAGTCTTGATTGTTTGCTGTCCTCGCTCCTCGATGGTGTAATGAGCTCCCCATTGACATCAGGACAGCAGGAAGTGTCTACATCTTCTGTCGCAAACGAAAAACACACTTTTCCGACTACACCGAGCACACATAGCACTTTGTAGTTTGACTTTATTGAAGAAATTGTACTTTCCGGATTCTCGTTGTTCTGAGTTTGTACTCACGGTTGAATGCACTTCTTGTAAATCGCTTTGGATAAAAGCGTCAGCTAAATGAAATGTAATGTAAACAATATTATTGTCCATTTCTTTGGTTCATGACATTCCCATCAGCCTCGGCTGTACTTTATGTTTTTCACGACTTAGGAAATGTCAGTATGCTAACTAAGAAGGTGAGGATGGTGCACGTAACACCTGCCTACCATCCGCATCTTAGCATTGCCTTTGTGAGCATGTTAGAATGAACTGTTGCACCCAAGTACAGCTTTTCAGAGCTTCAACCATGACTATAGACTCTTCGTCCTGTTCGTCGTATCTTACGACTGCACTCTTCATGCTACAAAGTGACACTGAGTCTTGTTCGCTAAGCGACCTGTAACTAACGACCAGTGCAGAGACCACTTCATGAACACCTTCGTAGCTGCCATCACCCCTTCATCACCAACTGCCTGGTTTCTAGTGATGTTTATGCTCGTACAACATCTGCACCGTAAAACATACATCATTTATTGTATGGAAGACTATAAGAATTTGCTATTATTATAAACTTAATTTGGTGTGATATGAAATTGCATATCTGAGCAGATGACAGTGATAATGAGGCAGAGGGAGACAAACGCACAAAGCCGCTTATCTCCGACACAAATCAATGCAGCGCTATCAGCCGAGGTTCCCCCCGAAATGTCCCTGACGCCGTGGTGTCAGCAGCCCTCAGCCCGGCTTTCCTCGTAAGATGAAGCCCGTCACCCCCCTGCATTATCTCACCTCGCACATTTCACTTGGAGAGCAACGCATCTCCTGTGGACACTGAAACACAGAGAGAGAGAGGAGCGACCAGACTGTGATAGAATCGGGATGGAATGTGAAGCTTATCCTGAGCTGGCAGGAGAGTGACAGAGAGGGAACACACACACACACACACACATACACACACACACACACGGAAGCACACACACACACACACACACATACACACACACACGGAAGCACACACACACACACATCCCGACTCTCTGCAGGAGTCACTCTGCATAGTCACTAAAGACTCAAGGTTTCCAAGCACTAAAACAGAGTTACGTGTTTAATTTATGTGAATTACACTTTTTACTGTTCCATGGGGTGTTTTGGATGGAAACACACAAACACAAACACACACACACACAGTAAAAGTATTTTCCAAAAATGTGGAGCTATTGATGTATAAAAAGTGAGGTACTCTTTGAATCGTTGTCCTTGTCAGTGATGTTAGTTTTATTTTTTTAAAGCCTGCAGTGCTGGATAACTTGCTGACCTCCATGAAGTTCGTCCTCCATGGCATGGGCGTCCTCCGGATCAACCTGGCTAACATCAGGAACAAGGTAGTGTCAAACTGTCACTCTTCATTTTTGGCATTTTGTCCCTTTTTGGATTTTTTATTTTTTTTTCATTTCTTTCAAACCTTTTCTCCAAATCATTCTCTTCTCTATCTCTTTCTCTTTTTTATCCTGCTCCTCTTCTCTTCTTCAGTGCACCAGATCTCCACTAGAGAGCAGCATCTCAACACTGCAACAGCTGCTGGCTCTGGCACCACACACACACACACACACACACACACACACACACACACACACACACACAAACAGACACACAGCTACTCCACGCGCAGCAACAGTTTGGTTGCAGAGCGCTAGACCGAGTGGGTGGTTGGATTGTGAGGTTCAATTTGATTTGAACTTCATGGTCAAAGTTATCAGAAGTCATCCACTATCCACCCACTCAGCACATCTTGCTGGGAGATGATGACCAAATTATTTCCTCCATTAAATGTCACCAAGGAGTGTATATGTTTGTGTTTTCACATGTGTTTGTGTGTATATCCATAAATGTGTCCGTCTGTAATGATTACCAAGTCTTAAGAGCCGAGACAGACTCCTGAACTTTTCTGTCGTCAAGCCTCACATCCTCTTTTCCATCTGCCCTCTTCCTGACCAGCCGTGCATCCATCCATTCATCCATATATCTGTCTCCGTCTCTTCTTGCAGGTCCACGCCCATTCTGTCCTGTCGTGTGGGCGCTGTTTTGACGAAGAACGAGTGCTGTTTCCTTTCCTCAGCCACGCTCTGTCCTGTCTGTTGGCCGACCAGGGGGTGAGGGCGGCGGCGGCCCGAGGATACGAGTACGAGCTCAATGACTCGGCGCTGTAGTGAGTACCCTGCACACACACTCACACTGTGCAGAGGAGACGCAGGGGTCTAATGAGCTGGACTTAGCAGCCGATGCTCGGCCGTGTGCTCGCTGTCACTTGGAATTAGAGTCTGGGGAGTGGAGAGGAAAGAGGGAGACAAACCCAAGTAATGTGAAATTACATGTATCTCCATAAGGTATTATCTATATCCATGTGACATCTTTAAAATGCATGCATGAGTTTGTTTTGAAATGGTCTCGGATGCAAAGCAATGCGATGCAAAAAACACTCAAACGCAGAAGTATTACAGTGAATGTTTAAAAATGTGCATATTTAAGATAAAAGACAGACATGTACAGGGCCAGTGATGAAAGTAAAGAAGTGAGGAGGGAGAAGAAAATAAGAAATGAGTGTAGAAGGGATGCCGCGTGTAAGGCGACCCACCAGGAGGCTGTCTGTTCTCATTCTCCACGCCAGCAAGAGGCCTCGGCTCTGGGGTTATCTGCACCGACAGCCTCCCTTGTTCCCACTGAGAACCACCCAACATCACCCTCCGCTTTCCTCAGGCACACACACACATGTTCATACTTCTATACTTGTGAGGACACTTATTGGCATAATACATTTTCCAGATCTTTACGTTCATTTGAAATTATTCCAGATAAGTGCAACTTTAATATTATAATATATTAATATATTATTTGATCTAGTGATGCAATAATTATTGTTGGTAATAAATACAAAGACAATTGAACAAACACACACGTTTTCAAATTTTCAAGTTAAATTTTCTCAGCGTAGTTGTAAGTCGTTGTTTTTCTGTGAAATTAAGAGATTATTACAGGCGTTTCAGATGTATCTGTCTATTGCTGCTCAATGCTCCTCTGTGCTCACCAGCTAGTCTGCAACGGTGTTTCTGTGACGTTTGCTGCTGAGCAGGTAGTGTCCAGTGGGTTTGTTTAGCTTTGTTCAAACACTGAAGAATTGAGGATTGGTCAAAATGTAGTCACATGAAAAATGACCCCTTCTCTGAAACTCCGAATGGTCCTCACAAAGACAGAAGTACAAAACAGAAACTTGCGCCGTGCGCGTGTTTTCCAAGCAGCAGGATGTGTGTCCCTGTTCAAGAAACTGATGCAGGATGACTCGTTGAGAATGTCACAGTCAGTTTAGGTAGGGGGAGACGTCACAGCCTGTGTGTCTTTGTATGTCTGTCTGTGTGTGCATGCGAACAGATCACATCTCACTGAGCACACACACACACACACACACACACATAATACAGTTGATTACACTATAGCTGCCTTTAATAGCTAATCTGTGTGTGAAAGCTTAGCCTCAGTGTGTTATTATGGTAAACCACAGTGTGAATATTCATGGTGATGAGCCGCTGCGCCCCCTGGGCCTGCAGCGTTATCACTGCACGCTCTACCCGCCACCTGGCAGCTGATGGCTATGACACGCACACACACACACACACACACACACACAATGTACGAGACACCCGCAACTGATACCTGATTCCCTTTTGATCTCAAGTTTGTCTGCAGGTTATTAAGTTTACATTCCTTTCCCTCTTTCTTTCCCCCCGTTTCTCTTCTGTTTTTCCCCTTTCACTCTCTGCCTCCTCCTCCTCTTCCTCGTTTGGCAGTTTCTTTGAGAACCTGGCCCGCATCACGTCTCCAGAGTACGTGCCCACAGAGACAGACGTTCTGCGAGTACGACTAAGGACAACAGGCGTGATAGAGACCCAGTTCAAAGTCGACCGTCTCATTTTCAGGTAGACGCCTCTCACTCTTGTGACTTCTCCAGAAGCGCCTGTCGCACCGACGTACTTCACTTCTTCGGCTGTGACACGCTTATCTCTGTCCACAGCCGTGTGATAGGCCCAAGATGCGAGATGGAGATGGAGGGGCTTCATTCAATACGTCGATATGACCTATCGTTTTGGCTTTACATCTACTGACCACACACACACACACACATTCAAGGGTATGAGTGGCTAGGTCTTATCAGTGAAGAAGCAGAGGGCAGGTATCTGAGGCTGATGTCAGATGACAATATTCGTCTCTGATCAACGAGCCGGAGTTTCATAATACCGACGCTTTTATCGTCATCCAATGGCTGAACTCATTTCCTGAAGCTGCCGATGGTTATGACAGGGCGAAGGATATTAATGAGCTTCATTTCTCTGATGATGGTTCGTTAAGCATCAGTCCTACAGCAAAGAAGAAGCCCACACTAAAACACTAATGCTACATGCTGATGAGGCTGCTGAGGTTGCCATTAGTATCACAACTTATAGGACTACATTTTAAAGGTAGATGGGTTCATGTGCTTGCTTCTGATGTCTGTAAAGTTGTAGGGAAGTCAAAACATTTAAATACATTGAAATGTCAATAAAGAAATAACAGCTAAATACAGTTACAGTGTAAACTGGGTTAACTTGAAGTGAAAGTGCTGAAAGGAGTTGAAATGTCAGCCGAGAATGAATTGAGCTGCAAGCGTCAGTTGAAGTGTTGGCTGTAGTGAGCGTTGAAAGATTTTGAGTACATTTGAGTAAATTGTGCAGGAACAATGGAAGTTGTGAGAGTTAGAAGAGCTGAGAAGGTTTTATAGTTTAAAGGTGAAAGTCCTGACAAACTTTAAAATCAACAAAAAGACATCCACTATAAATCAAGTAATATCTGATGAGGAGATAAACAAGACAAAGCGTCTGCCGATGTATTCGCTGCAAACGTCGATACTTGACCGGTGTCTGTAGGGTGGTAAATTATATTTGCTGGTAGATCAACAGAAAAACTCTAATTTAATTAAATTCTTCAACATATTTCTGCATCATTAACATCAACTGCTCTGATGTTTACCCTGTTCATCATCTTTGTTTAGCGTGTAAGTGTACAGATATTAGCCAATTAGCATTAAACACAAACGACACTGCGGCTGATGTGAATGTCGTCAGTTCTTCGTGTGTTTGATCATAAAACAGACATCGGACAAGTTGACGTTAAACATTTGTGACCCGTGGAAGTGGAAATCAAGAAGTCTGCTTTTAGTGTGTTGGCTCGTAGCGGCAGCATGAAGGATTGTGGGTGATTTTCCGGAGTTTGGTTTTATAGGAAGACTAATGATCCGTGGATGGAGGGTTAACAAGGATACATTCAGCAACACACTTCGTCTTGTGTGTGTGTCACTCGAAGAAAATGTGATTACTTTCCTCTTCTTTCTTAGTAATGTCTACCTGAGGAGCATCTCTTCTCTTCTTCAATAACAACCTGTCCATCATCCATGCTCGACTTTACATCTTATTGGGAATTAAAATAATAAAACACATTACCCGAGCGTTTCATAAGATCTCTGTATAGCAAATAAACATCGTGGAGCGAGTCAGTTTGTCAGCAGAGGACTTCAGTGGGGTATTTGTGTCAAATCTAAATGCTTCTTCTACAACTCTGGATGCCTCTGACTTAAGAGGGTTCTTGCATTTAATGGCAAACACAAATTTGACTTGATTTGACAGTATTTCATATCAGGAAAAGTTTCACCAGCAAACAAATGCTTTGATGATAAGCGTATCTGTTCGCCGGCACAGCTTTTTCCTTGAAGTCTTCCCGTTTGCGTCACTGTCGAGTCACCTTAGAAACTTCTTGTTTTTGCTTTTTAATCATTTGTGTGTGTGTGTGTGTGTTTTGTTTCACTGTGAAACATTGTGATGGTGACGTCACCACAAGGTGACGGTGTCAGACCTGAAAGGAGGGAGCAGAGTCCCAGGTGGTGCTGCAGGACGGAGCGCAGCCTCCCGCCCGCACACACCCTCTCCATTATCTGTCTGAATTCTTCAGGAGATAAATAATTGAGTTAAGTTAATTGACACACAGCGCCATGAGATAGTGTGTGTGTGTGTGTGTGTGTGTGTGTGTGTGTGTGTATGTGTGTGTGTGTATGTGGGAGAGGGAGATGGGGGTGCCTGTGACTTGGAGAGATCAAGCCCTCCTTGGGGTTGATGAAAAGCTTTGCATAAGTCAATGTAATTATTTAAAACTTAGGAACAAAAGGGATATGAAAGGGATTTGGAGAGGTAGATGGTTTGTGTTTCTCAGAAAGAGCGAGCTTGAGTTTTTCCATTCAGACATGTAACATGTTGTATTTTTACTAACGAATGAGTTAACAAATGATTTCCTTCATTAATTTTGAGTTTCTGTTAGTGTCACTTATTACACACGCTTCTTATATTGTTTTATTTTATTGTTTTTTCTTGATCTTTTGTTGTAATCTTTTATCAATCTCTAGCACAATAATTTCCTTTGGGATTAATAAAGTTCTATATTACCTTACATAGGGGTTATCTAAGGTAGACTAGTTAACGGATTGTGTGCTATAGATACAATATTTAAAGGAGGGATGTGAGGTATTGTGGAAGCTTCATCAGTAGAGAGAATTATAAATGAATAACACGAGATGGCTTTATCTTCTTGACTGTTTAGAGGTCCATCCAACCGTTTGATACAGAGATCAATGGTGAGTCCAACATGTGTCATTTGTGATTCAGTGCACGAGGATTAACAGGGTGTCAATGTGGCATCATGATAAGACAGAAGATCTTCAGAGTCAAATACAGACATCAAGGTCCAATGCACAATATTACAAACATCCTTCATTCTGAACAAGAAGCCTCGTTTTATTTTTTACTTATATTAAAATATTGAATATGACTATGAATAAGCCAAATTCCTGTTTGTATAATTCTGCAATATTTGTAAAGTATCTGTTCTTCAACTTTTACTTTTCAACATTTGAACAATATCAGAGTTTATTCATCAAAGATTTTGGAAAGCAGTCCAGTCTCCTTTTGTAGATATTGAGGCTGCGCGATGTGAAACTGCCTCTTCCACTTCAACGTCTGCCTCTCGTTGGGTCATACTCAGAACCAGCATCTGTGCCCTGCCTTTTTATTATTTAACAATCGTTTTATGTTGAATTTACTGTTCAAACAATTCTCAGTATTTCAGTATTGAATCCACAAATATTTAAGTCATGATTGAATGCAAAAAATGCAGGCGTTTGGCTTTGAATTATTGAGGTATTATGCATACCATGTAGCCCGAACATTCCCAGATTAAATCGGCCTTGGGACCTTTGTTGAAGCTTTTGTTGATGTGCATCAGGTCGACTGAATGTGAAATTTGTCTACAGGCAATTACACAATCCAACATCGATGGCGAGTAGAGTTTTCAATTAAAACAATATAGTGTCCTACATTTCAAAGAAGCTCCAATGAGTTTTGAATTGGTTTTATGAAGAAGCTAAGAGGAAGGAGACATTTCTTCTTTGCTGCGTCTCACATTAAACATTGGCACTGTGAGGCATCGAGAAGTAAACACAGAATTAATAGTAAAACATTAACGAAGAAATAAGCTTTTTCAGTGTTAAACACCAAACCTAAGTTTCTTCTGTGGAACTTAATGCTCTGAATAATGAATGTGACCAAATGTTCATGATTTGCATAATTCACATTAAATACCATCAACAGAGACGTAAAGATCCCACACAGTACGATAGTGTGACATCAGTGCTCTGCCTCAATTCTGCTCCCTCACCTGCGTTTGGAGCTCACTTATGAGAGTGGTACCAATCTTCTTATCAAATATGTGCATTTTGGAGCTATTCTTGTAGGGTCTTATTGTGGATCTAACGGGAGGTTGTCTGCTTATTCTTTAAGAGCTTAATCCTCTTTTTTACCCTTCTGTATATCCTCTTTTCATTATGTTGCTACATGTGCTTTGTGCATGTGTGTGTGTGTTCACCGCATGGGACAGTAAAGTAGACAAGCTGTAAAATATATGTACATGGGTCTGACTGACTTATCCGCTATTGGAAAACCTGCAATTTGCACGACGTGTTCTCGAGAATTGAGGCTCATGATAGTCACTACAAAAAAATAAATATTGTCAGTTTTGATGGTATGATTTTTTTTTAAAAGGAACCCTAATTCACCTGTGATTTACACCGTGTGTGTGTGTGTGTGTGTGTGTGTGTGTGTGTGTGTGTGTGTGTGTGTGTCTGCATAAATCTTATGCAGACACACACACACACAACATAACTTTTCATCCAGACGCAGCGTAGTTTGCATACAGACGTCCTGTTTGACCTTTACCCCCTCAGTGTAATGATGATCTGGGTCTTTTTCTGCATCATTAACATCAACTGCTCTGATAATTACCATTACAACGCTGCTGATGAGGATGAACATTATGGTGCCAGAAGGGCCGAGTGGAGAGAGTAGAGGAGAGGACAATATAAGACGCGGTGCGACAGAAAGAAACGTGTTGGAACGTGTTTGCTCTCTGCACAGTCGGCTTAATCAGTTTTCATCTGGAGATTTATATCAATAATAGATAGTATGTACACTGCAGACGGACTTCAGTCCTGATCTTTTGGTCAAAATGTGTTCCCAAACCAAAGTAATGCTAACTGAAATGTAAACACCCATTTAATAATAGTAGTTTTAAATGTAATATTGTTTGGTATTATGTATTATTACGTATTATTTTGGTAAGAGCCAATGTATACAAGCTGTATCATGATCTCTTAAATCTGAATTATGTTGTAATAAACTGTTATATTTAAGTTTGTTCTATTACTCATCAAAATGAAGGTTGACCTGAATCACTTCCATTTACTCCAGGCACATCTCAGCAACAAATTAGACAAAAAAGAAAAATGTAATGCAAGGTCCACCCACTAGCTTTTTCTGGACCTTTGCAGCACGTCTTTCCTGCAGTTTACACCAGCCTTTCGACCTGCCCGGAGACGCTGGTTAAAGGCAGAAGTACAAGGTGGACTTGGAGTAGTGACAAATGGAATGAAGTGTTGAACAAAGCTAAGCAAGTGACACTAAAACTTAGACTGAGCATGTTGGCACGCTGACCTTAAAAGCCTCACTGTGCGTAAGTCCATCGTCACAGAGCTGCTAGCAGAGCTGTGTGGCCCGGGTGCTAGTCTTGTTGTTTCACTGTGAAGTCTGAAGTCTTTAGTCCAAATCATGTGACACCAGCGGCGGGCCGTCAGGCCCTGCAAGGCCTTCCCTGCTGGACTAAATAGAATCACAATGTTATAGCTATTTCATAATTGGTTGTTGTTCACAAATACACTACATGTATTATAAGTATTTGTCCCCATTAGCTTATTTTCTCATTGCACAGCTCCGGTGTTGTCTGTTCCTCAGCTTCAGGCCTGCAGTGCTGCAGCTTGGCAGCTGGTTAAGCAGTTTTCTTGTCCAATCAGATTCCACGGAGGGTTCTTCATGTGTGATTCCTCACAGAGACAAGGCTCCTCAGCAGCAGCACCATGAATCTGCACACATCGGTAGAGTCGGTGGTGTTATGCACCTCGTCAAGTTGGTTGCGATCGGCCGTTCTTGAAGTAGCAGCTGTAGACTTTCCCTCTGGATGTTGTATAACACTTGGACCTGCTGTCTTCCCCGCCCCACTGCGCACCCTGCATGGTCGCCCAAGGTGCAATGGAAAGCAGGTCTACGCTAGCTCGCGAGCTAACTAGCGCTCGCTGTTAGCTCGCAAGGGTGGGCAGGGGGGAGTGCACGCCGCGCAGCGCCCAGCTGTGACACAGCTGAGGCACTGAAGGTGCAGGTAGAAAATCCACGGCCTGCCACCATGTGACACGCATCTTGTCAGTTTTTAAAACATGTTGCCCTGTTTTTCTCGTTTGAAGGCAGGTTGCTGGAAGCAGGAGTCAGCACTTGACTGAATATGATATGAGAGCTCATGTCGTGAGGGGATTGTGGTGTGTCTTGCGTGTGCGTGAGGTTGTGCACATGTGCTTGCACGTAGGTTTGTGTAATAGTGATGCATCGGCTTCAATGACATTCTCTGTCGCACATTATTTTCCACGGAAATGTTCCATTGGGATTCTTGCCTCATCTTTACTTTGCACCACCTGTGTGGTTTGTTTGCCTCTCTGCGCGTCTGTGTTTCCAAATGTTCATTTCCTCTCTCAATAAAGAGCTGCATTAACTCGATGGATGCTCAAATGGAATGTGGGAGATGGCACATCTGGTTTTGAAAATGGGTGAAGTGGGACAAACTAATCTGTGTCTGTCTCTTTCTGTGTTTCTGTGCTCTTGTGTTTTTCTCTCTCGTCCTTCTGGAGAACATTGACCTTTACACTTTTTTTTCTGCTGCCGTGTTGTGATTGTCTTGCTGAAAATTGAGAGAAGGAGGGAGCCCGGTCTTCAGAGGTGTGTGTGTGTGTGTGTGCGTGAGCGTCTGTGTGCTTGTGTGTGTGTGTGTGTGTCGCATATTTTAGGAATATCCGACCTTATCCAGAACCAATACAATCTGTCATTGATTAGAGCTACCCCTCAGTGCTACAGTCGACTGCACTATCAGTATGGAAGGTCATGAACACAGTGAAAGCACAGCTTTACACTTCTCTACTGGAAATTGAATCCTGATAAAGGACATGTCAGTCACAGTGAGATTTCATACCCCATACTTGCACACACGCACACATATGCTGGTATATAACGTAACGTACAGGGCTGCCTTATGAACGATAAATAACACATAATGAGACGTTCTCCTACTGATTAGTAAAATACCACACGGGACGTCTCTTACAATATTAATGATAATAGAGTGTGTGTGTGTGTGTGTGTGTGTGTGTTCAGTTCCTTGAAGGCCCCTGATTGGAGTGTGTCACCCCGCTAAATTAATTGCACCTGGGCCCAGAATCACAGTGTGGATCTCTCTTATCCTTCTGCACATGTCAAACAGCTTTCGTTGTTATTTATTTGTGTTTTTTTTTTTACTTGTCACAGCAAGAAAAGTACAGGTTTGTCATATCATTGAGCCAGCATGCACAGATCAAGCCCATTAACAGTGCACACCCAAATAGGATGCAGCCATCGTCATGGTTATTAATTACACCTGTGTTATTTGTGCATTTGGTAAATTTGAAAACTACAATTGTGCGACTGTAAACCTGACAGATGGTCGATAAGTGTCCATAATAAACTGCTATAAACTATGAAGTGTTTATTACGCAGTGGCCATAGTGTATGGGACACAGCCGAGAAGTGACGGCGATGAGATGCACTCACATCAACCCACAGTTTGACAATCAGACTGAAGTACGAGGTCCATTTGCTGTTGTCTAACTGTTTAACATTGTTGCTTATCCTCGAAGTGATATGACACAGATTGTCGCCTCACACAATATACAGTTTACACACTCTGTATGTACAAAGTTGAATGTTGCTGTGATGTTTGTGACATGATTGAACCTCGATGTATATATCTGATGTATCTTGGCAGTTAAGTCGATTGCTGTTAAAGCTGTCCAAATAATCTTTATATTAACAGTTGATTAAATTACGTTTTTTAGCTTGTTTTGGTTTTACGACCCACAACTTTACAGTTTGGTTTGCTCTCATAGTTTTCTCCCAGCAGCAACAGTCAGCAGCTGTTTTCAACACAAACACTCAGGCAGAAACATTGAGGAACTAGTGTGTTTACAAATTCAACATGTAGCAGCTAAAAAGATATGTTATTTCCAATCTTTTCATTTCTCTTTGAATTCCCCTTCTCCAGCGCAATTCCTCGTCATGACTTTTGTGTTCCCTCTGTGTACAGGATGTATGACGTTGGAGGCCAGAGAACTGAGCGAAGGAAGTGGATTGGTTGTTTCGAGGATGTCCGGGCGGTGCTGTTCGTGGTGGCGCTCAGCGGTTACGACATGACGCTGGTGGAAGACCCTTCTGTGGTACAAGCAGCACTCAATCCCTCCCTCGTGAATGTTAATGCTCTCCATGCACAGCAACTCGTGAGCACTTGTTAAGTCTCAACCAATCAGACGACCTCCTGTCCTCATAGACCAAGTTTTAGGAACGAGAAAGTGTCGGTCCCTTTGCAGCTGTCTGACGTTATTGTCTTCTCTGCAGAATCGTCTTCAGGAGAGCATGAAGCTCTTCTCCACCATCTGCAACAACGTTTTCTTTCGCAACACATCCATGGTGAGAAATACACTCACTTCCTCCACATCAGGATGAAGATGATGAAAAAAAAAGGAATCTAAGAGAAGTTTTCAGATTTAAAGGGTTACCTCCTGGAATCGTGCCACAGATAAAGGGTTTCCTGAGTCCCAATAAGTAACACTATATAAGATAATGTATTCATAGATGGATCAACGCTGAAGAGTTTGTTTGAATCAAAGTTTAAAACAAAGCTACTAATGTATTTGCTCTTGACTGGATTATGACCGGATCAACCCGATTTTTATTTGACTAAGACTAGACCGCACTAAGAGTCCACAGCTACAGCTAGCTAGCTCAGTTGGTGCATGTTGACGTTAGCTGTGAACTCAAAGCAACACTGTGCATAAGTACATCCGTCTTGGTGTTGTTGGCCCGTCGACTGTATCTTTATATACAGTCTATGGGTTCACAGGACGATTGTAGGGGGTTACAATATAATTGACAACACTATAGAAATATAATCCAAGATACTTTTTGATCCATTCATTTTACCTTTGATTCTACTCTGGAAAATATGTTTATAAGTGGAAACTTTAGTTGTAGTGGGTCTATCCACCACTCATCCTGACTGGCAAGTCGCGACAGCTATATTTAAAAATAACAAGACAAAAAGGCTCCCGCTGAAGAGGGTGGGAACCGCAATTCAGTTTGACAGTTTGTGGACAGAATACATGGAGGGGACGCGAGCAAACTCTTGTTGTGGCTCCCCATTTGTTCTGTGACACCATGAGACAAGAACAACGCTAATGCGTTTTATAAATGCTGTTTCCACACAGACATACACACACACACACACACACACACACACACAGACACACACACAGAAGGCACTGCCTCATCTCTTTGTCTCTGAGTCCTCCGTCACTCGTAATTAAACAGCAATTTGTAATTAGGGTGAGCTTTGGCGAGGCGACATTTTCCCCTCTCTGTGTTTTTCCGTTCTCCTTTCCGGTAAATGATCACATTAAAACAAGCGTGTAACGAGCTTGTTCAATTCATTCCACTTACCTCATCTAAAGGCCACTTAAAAGACAAGTCAGTGCATGTTGATGCGAGTGTCACTCGCTGTTGACTCGCATTTTCTGCAACTTTTCAAAAGAAGCCTGTCACCGTGATTACTCTTTTTTTTTAACACTTCTGTCGTGCCGTTGTAATAGAAAACTGTACTTAAGTCATCTCAAAGCGCTCAGTTTCCATTTTGATATCTTGAGATTGTGAGGATGAGGAGTTTACATTTGCCGTTTTTGTCAAAATCTCAAATCTTAACAAGGAGGTTGAGTGTTACACCAAAGTAATCTTTTTGATATAACCATAAAGATTTTTTTATTTATTTAAGGCTTCAATAGAGCTAAATGAACAGTTAAATGTGTGTGTGACAGGTTTATGTGCAGGGTTGTGTGTGGGCCTGAACGTTAACATTGCTAACAGGCTCATTAAACAAGAGTTTAATGATATCTTTTTTACGTGGGAAGGAAATCTGTAACGTCCACCTCAATTAACTCTTCACCGTGGCTGGTCAGTGATAATTACACACCCAGGTGTTGCTCCGTATCCTGTTCGAATCTGCTTATCTTTTCCCTGTTATTATATTTTTGCGATTAAAGGGCCTGAAAAGACAACACTTGGGCCTAGTAATTGGTTGACTGCAAAAGTACCTGTGAGATGCGGCGGCCGAGGAGCACGAGTTGAGTTTAGAGGCAGTGAAACAAAACCGTCGAGTCCCAGATTAATGAAGCGGTAGCTGTGAGTGACAGATTGCACAGTAGATAGAGCTCATTGATCCACTATCACCACAGCGTGCTGATTTCAACACCCCTACTGATTTTCACATTTTGGGTACATATCTGTAAAGCGACAATAGATGTGACTGTAAAAAAAGAAGTATTGGTTTCATTGTTCATTTCGGTATTTCAGCACTAAAGATGGGAGTCGTAAAACCAACATCTTCCTAATCTCAATATCTATCTTTCACACTGGAAACAAAGCCGTTGGTGTTCTCGCAGCTAATTTTGTGTGTGTGTGTCTGTGTGTGTTTTATTGCAGATTTTATTCATGAACAAGATAGACCTTTTTCAAGACAAGATTTTACACTCTGGGCGACATCTGCGTTTTTACCTGCCACAGTTTAAAGGTAGGACAAAGACAGACTGTTAATACCTGTTTTTTATTTTGTATTTTTTGTATGCACTCGGCTCAGCAGTTTGAGCCCCACGTCTCAGTGGGATCTACAGGGGCTGTGTCCTCTCTGCTCCCATGCAAATGTCAATATAAATGCTAAAACTCTTGGGATTGGGGTCAGCCCGCAGAGCCACCGTCCATTTCTCCCTGACCTCAGATCTGATGACCAGTCTAATACTGTGGCTCCTGACCTTTTTCATCTGCTGTTCCCTCACAGCCCCATCCCATGAGCGCATATACGTGCGCGTTCACCAACACGTGTTGTTAATGTGTTCATTTGAATTAATTTAATCTGAATGTTTTGCAATACCTCTACATTATATGAAAGCGTCTGTTTAACAAAAATCTTTGATGCAAGGTGATCCTAAAATTGTCGCTGTTGAGGTTTGTTTTTCTTTTTTGTTGTGCTTTTGTTCAGGTTTGCATTTCTAATATTACCACTATGGTGGAAGGTAACAAAGTTAATTTACTCAAGTAATGTGTGTTGTGGCTTCTTGTCAAGTTTCAGATGTCTGAGTTGTTAACAGTCTGCCAAAAAAAAGGATTTGTATCTCTAAACTTTTAACGTACGTTCTTTTAAAAACCTTCAAATTATCCAATATTTCCAATATTTAATTAAGAAAACAGTAGACTACAGACAAGGTACACCCCTCAGATTTATCCTGAGACTTTTTGGAGGGCCCGACCCCGAGGTAGGGAACCACTGGAATAAACAACGTAACTCTAAGAAGATAAAGTAGCTCCTCCTCAACTACAACAGCAACATGCTACTCACACGTTGTTGTGTCAGTGTTAAGGATCGTATAATTTCATATATGATCATATATATATATAGTCAATGGGACATTTTACTGCAGAACAAGTAGTTTTACTTTGATACTTTAAGTACATTTTACAGAAAAATACACATCTATACTCTTACTTACGTAAAGGATCAAAATATGTTTTCCATCACTGCTTAGAAAACTAGTTTTTCATGAGCTCTCAGTGGCATCGTTTGTTGTTCAGGTGCGACTGGTGATTGTTGGTGTGATCCCTGTCACCGCTAGTTTATTGGTTTTTGTCAACAGATTAACCTCACAAGAATGTTGTATCTTATGTGTGGTAGTTTATTTTCTTTTGAAACACAAACATGTGAATCATGGACTCTGCTTTGTAACATCCACACCTTTTCAGTCTTCTGTAGAAAGGAGCCAGATGTTTCACCCCTCCTCATCTCTCCTCCAGGTGCAGACTGCGATGTGGACTCGTCAGCCCGCTTCATCTCCGCCACCTTCGTCTCGCTCAACACTACTCCCAGCAAACTCATCTACCACCACTTCACCACGGCCACAGACACCTCCAACATCCAGGTCGTCTTCCAGGTGGTCATGGACATGATAATCAAAGAGAATCTGGAGGCCGTGTCGCTCCTGTAACTGCCAGCGGAGGTCCGACACATCACTGGACAGTCAGGGCTGGTTGTCTCTTTTGAAATGACATGAAGATCGTCAGCTCCAAGCGCATGGTTTTCTCTCTGCAGGAGCAGCATGGAAGCGCTGACGCTCTGTTGCATTTCATCCTCTGTGACGCTTGATTCTTGGGGTTGAGCCCTAAAACGATGACTTTTGAAACCTTGTGTTGAGAACTGGGCATTTGTTTTTTCTACTGTACTACAAAATCAGACTATTACTTGTTAAATACACATGCCATTTATTCTGTGTGTGTGTGTGTGTGTGTCTGCGCACGCGGGGACAAGACAGAGAGGGGGTGAGGATTTACTGTTTGTTCGTTACTTCCCCTGCAGGGTTCTCTCATGCATACCATCGTGTGTTTTCCCCTCATCCATCACTGTGTCTGTGTACATCCTGTGCGTTACACCCTCCTAATGAGGTGGTGATCACTTTAAAAGCCCCAGTTTGTGTTTACTCATGCTCTCACACTTGGTTCATTGTAATCTGTGCCTCCTTTTGCTGGTTTTTAATTTAAGAAGAGAAAGTGTTAAAAAAAAAAAAAAACCTCTTTGAAGCCTCCGACTTGTGTTTCATGTCGATGATTATTGTTTCATTATCTGACACACACATGAACTCTGGTTTGTCAACCAGGATGAAGCTTCCTACCTGTGATTTGTGTGGCATTAACTCCGCCGCAGTCAGACGGATTTGAAGGCTCCCCTGAGCGACTGACCGCTGTCACAGCAGCTCCTCTCTGGCTCCATGTAATAAACAAGATATGGTGATGACTGATAAATACTGAAGATGAAAGAAAAGAGAGAAACACCCCAAGTGCCTTATGATGAAGTGGTTTTGCCGTCGTGTAATTTAAATGCTTCATGTGTATGTAATTAACAAATATTTTTCTTCACTTTCACAATACTTGTTAGTGTCTCTTTCAGTCGTACAGGCCATGCGCTCACACTGATATATTGGTCTGTACTGTGTATTGTACTGAAACTGTAGGTCTGAAGAAGTTGATGAAGGTAGCAAATTAAATATTTAAAGACAAATTTAAGCCACACAAAATGTTACCAGTGTTTGTTCGTTTTAATAGATAAAATAAATAAAAGTACTTTACAGGAAATTTGCTCTGCAGTCAACTTTCTGGACATTTAATACATTTCAGCAATGGAGGCTTCATGTCGGTGGTTAAACAGTAATGATGGGAAGTCATTTGAAAAGAAGGTGGTTTTAACTAACATCTGTCAAACTTTTTTTTATTTCTTGTCTACATAACCAAAGTAAAACTGAACAATGTTTGAGTTTTTCTTTTTTTTTTAATAAGGACATTCAGAGTCTGCAGCGGTCCATCGTCGACAGTGATCAGGTTTTCTGGCTCTCACCCCCACACACTTATCATCCCTCCTTCCTTGATTTCTCGTGTCCAGAGAAGCGCTCCCGGAGCTCGGTAGGACCAGGACTTGTGTCCGGGACTCACGCAGACAGACAGTCCAGTGAATCCAGGGTGAGGAAGACGTCCGCCTTGCACTGGAAAGTGCCCGTCCCGTCCCGCAGCAGCTCGCAGCTCTTCAGGTTTGGAGAGATGTCCTTCACACAGATGGCCTGCAGGAGGAGAGAATACAAGTGTGAGAGAATTGTAAATTAACAACATATTTTCTGTATGGACTAAGTCTCCTCAAACCGACAGGCTATGCTTGTATTTAAAAATAATAATACTATTTCGCTGTGCATTAATGATAGTAGTTTATTCTGCCGTATCAAAAACATTTATGAGAACTAATGTAGTTATCTGCGCTTTGTCCTGCAGCGCTGTTTGCCATTTTACGCACAAGTTGTTCAACGTTAAGTGGAGTTAAGATGTTGATCTCAGCAGTTTGTGTCGTCGTCTTGATAAAAGATTCAAGAGTAACAAATGTGCTGTCTAATATCAGCTATACGGCGACTTTCAGTATTTATAAATGTGACTTGTGGTGCTGAAAGGAAAGCAATTTTTACTCGTCTCTTTATTTTATCATCAGGGTGAAAACACCCGATAAAACAGGAGTAAAGATTGTAGTATCTTAACTATACTTACCATGCTTTTTAGGATTGAGATCTGCCTGTTTATCTCTGGAGTCAGGTTGTTACCTGCCGTCTCCCCGCTTTCCATCAGCGTCTCATCGGATTCGGACCTCCGGACGTAAGGCGACCTCCTGATGCCGGACAGCAAACCGGAGGCACGACCCACGGAGTAGTAACTAGGCCCGGTTGACTGCTTGTACCAGGCTTCGACTGGATGGCAGGAGATGAGCAGAGACACTCCGACGCACACCACTGCAAACCTGACTGACCTCTCCATGTCTGGAACCGTCTTGGCACTTTTTACGCAAAGGAAAACGGTGCTTCTCTCCTCTGTTGTTGGTCACAGGCCGACTTTATGTTTCGCTGGGTGTTGGGAAAACTTTCTCCTGCTTATATAGGCTGAATGGGCGACGTTATCGTGAGTCAGGACGTTCGTCAAATCAGAATTGAGGTGGGCGGATGGTGATCCATCTTTATGCGGGAGAAGAAAGAAGACCAATCCGAATTGATCAGCTTTGAATGGTTGGAGCGGGGCGAGGGGGGGGGGGGATTTGGCGCGTGTGTGTGCGTGTGTGTGTGTGTGTGTGTGTGTGTGTGTGTGTGTGTGTGTGTGTGTGTGTGTGTGTGTGTGTGTGTGTGTGTGTGTGTGAGAGAGAGAGAGATCGAGTATGAGGGGGTTGGAGATGTACACAACTCATCACAATGACGTAAGTGGTCAAAACGGAAAGATGCTCACAGTCTGTAACTTAATGAGGAGGGACTTTGTATCACTTATCAGAAGAACTAATTATTACATTTAAAATTGTCCTGAATGTCTAAGAAATGCAGAAAAAAAGTTAGTTAATATAATTTCAGGATTTGGAATAAAGTCCTTTTGAAAATCACAAAAAGTGCATGAAAGCTGATAAATGCAGTCAGTTGAACCACATGCACACCAAAGTAATATCACTGAGCATGGCTTCAAAATATCATACCATAAGTGAAAATGGACAGATTCAAAGTATTAAAAAAGAGATCAACTGATTCAAAATGTATTCCTTCCCAACAGCTTTCACAGATGGATTGAGAAGCATCCTTACGTCAAAGGGAGGAATCCTCTGAGAAATCAATATGAACCCTTTTGATTTGCCGAGCTCACCGCCGATGCGTCATGAGCTGTGTGTGTGAGCAGAACCGCAGTAATGGGACTAAAAACAAAGATCTACTTTTGTTCAATCAAATAAAAACATTTACACGTTGTGTAACCATGTTGCCCTCCTATGAAACAGGGCGAGAAAGGGGATTCGAGGATGGAAAATTGTTCCATAAATGTTTTGAGACAGATAAGAAGGACATGAAAGATGAAATTGTCTGGATCAATATAGAAAAAATAATGTTAAGAATGAATGCAATTCAAGTTTTGTTTATTTTTGAGCATTCAAAGCAGCCCTAACATACAAAAATACAATTACAAATAAATGTAATTTATTATATAAAAAGAATGAGACCAGGTACATGGACATCATGTCAATCCAGATGAGTAAAAGCACCACCATATGAGTCCTTTAGGAGTCCTTTAGAGTCCGTTGTAGAGTGGTCTGCAGTGCGGCTCTAGTTTGTCCTCCAGGACGTAGTCCGGCCCACAGACCCAGGGGTCCCCCGTGTCCCACTGCCACTTCTGCAGACTCTGCCTCAGGCTCTCCAGCACGTCGCTGTAGGACGGGTCCGACGCCAGGTTCCTCGTTTCCAGCGGGTCCGTCCTGTGTTGGTGAAGCATTTCATCAAATTCATAAACCGAGAGGACCAGATTTTGTTGACTTGTACTGAGGTCCCTAGAATTAGTGTGACATTACATATTTCTCTCAGGGAAATCTTCTAGAAAATGATTGTGACACGAATGATGATAAAATAAATGACTACCAAAAATAACATTTGTGTGACAAAATACGATATGATACTTATCTATTTTGTAGGCCTATGCTTTTATATAAACTCATCCACCATGTGAACTCTCTAACCTCCCATCAACAAATGCAGAAGACATGACTTTAGTCTCACCACAAGCAACCCTTAAAAACATGGTGGTTGAAAATAATTTCAAAAGGCAGCTACATTTTAAAATTCAAACACATTTCTGTTAGTATTTCAGTCCAAAAAAAAAAGAAATACAGAACTGTGTGGAAGCATCTCACAAAGACTTGTGTCATTTTAACTTTCAGCTGTTGTTCGTGCGTTCTGGTCGCATTAGGTCACAGACAAGCAAAATATGAATTGTATTTTAAGGTAATTTAGTCTATGAAATATCCAGACCAACTGACTAAAACTGTAAAGTTCACCAGTTTTCGTTCATAAAAATCATAATTTCCTTTAGTTTTAGGACACTTTTTCTCCTTTATGGTGCGGGCTTCTGAATATTTCCTTCTGACTAAACGACTCAAATATTAAATCAGAGGGACGTATGTCACCCACCCATCGAGGTCGAGTCTTGTGATCGCTCTTCTTTTGGTCTTTGATCTCTAAGCTCATTTACCAAATGCGAGTGAGATTCATTTGCTATTCACCACGGTGAGCATGTTTCTTCTTCCGAAGCTGAAAACACAACAGACCTGGAGTCGAACAGCTCCCAGCGCTCTCTGTAGTAATACTGCTGCAGGCTCTTGAACCAGTGAGTGGGCTCACTCCGCCGTGTGCGGTTCAGCAGGTCTTGGAAGGTGGGGGACACGTACAGGTCCTGGTCGATGGGGAAAGGCATGCGGTAGTGAAGGTTGTGGAGGAGGTGGTACGCCCCCTGGTGGACGGAGCGGGTCGGGTAATACATGGTGACCTGAAATCAGAACGTCAGCAGTGAAGGCCGTGTGTTCGGTTCTTTTGGTTTGCGAGCGCGGTGATGAGGTCCTGCCCGGAGGCAGCGATACTCACGGACCTCGTGGAGGGACTGGCTGGCGTAGACAGTGTGCCAGCTGCAGGGCTCAGCGATCAGGGCCGGCAGTAAGGAGCGACCGGTGAGGTGGACCGGGGCGGCGGGGTCGCCGGGGAGGCTGTAGGCCGGGTAGGGAACGGAGAACCAGTCCAGAATGGTGGGAGTGATGTCTGCCAAAAAAAAGAAGAGTGTTTTTATTATGTCCTACTGTAAACATCTTTATATTAACACGTGACTGTCCAGTGAAAAACACATATCTCCACATTTGGAGGCTATTTTTCTTCAGATGACTAATAATCTTCCTTTGTTGGTTGAGAAAATTGTCCCACTTTTTAAGCAAAATAAACATTTAAAAAACACATTAGAACCAGGTCTGTTCATATTAGGTGATGAAAGATGACATGATACATGTTTTATGTTAAAGTCTAACATTCACCTACTCGTTATATATGGGGATTATTGACAAAGTAATCATTTATCTTTTTTATTACCTATTTTATCTAAGATCTGCTGCATCATTACAAAGTCTCCCTCTTGTGGCCAATTGAGTACATCAGATGAACACATTGACTTCCCTGTTCATTCATTTGTGTGAGCCAGTGGTTCCCACCCGGGGAACACACATAAGATAAATCTGAGCGGTCACAAAAAATAAGTAAAAAAAGGATGGAGTCATTCTGCAACACGTCTACTTTTTTAGCCTGTAAAAATCGGAGAAAAAAATCACTCTTTGGCTGATCTGCTCGCAACTCATCTCTCACTAAGGCCATAAGCTGTCCTGAGACAGACAGATCACTTAGAAGAAGGCATTGCATCATTATAGAGAGTCATAAACCCAAAAGGTTCGTTTGCCACTGTGAGCTCTGGACACCGGACTCTCAGCGCCGTGGCTGCTGGACTTTATGGTGCATTTTCTCTTTTAAAAGCCTTCCCAACCTCTTTGTGCCATCCATCTCTTACCCAGCAGGCTTACGTAGGCCTGGCTGGTGTCTCCCCATCGCCCCCTGTGCTCTGGAGAGGACACCAGCATTGGCTCTGCTGTCCCGGAGCGATACAGGTTGGTTCTGCCGTTCGGGAAGGGGATGCCGTTATCGGAGCTGTAGATGACCAGAGTGTCGTTCTCATAACCAGCGTCTTTGAGCTCCTGAAGAACCAAACCGATCCCTGCACAGGAAATTCCCACCATTATGGCGCAGTGTTTTACGAGAGTGGCTTTGTCTTTGTTTTGTGCCTTTATTATGTGTCGGTGTTGTTCCATACCTTGGTCCAGCCTGCTCACCGTGGTGTACTGGGCAGCCAAGTCGGCTCGTGCTACAGGTGTGTCCGGCACAAAAGGAGGAACCTGAAGTTGAGGACAGGTCAGATTAATGTGTGTTAGGAGCGCTGACATTATGATTTATGGATAAAAGATTAGGGATTTGTGATTTTGTTTGTTTTATATCAGTATAACAGCATCAGTAGAAGTGTGAATATGAAGTAACAATAAAAATGTACATGTTTACACATGATGGGACATCATGAGAGATCAACAAAATTACATCATTACATTTGCTGCTGTAGAAATATTATAGTTACAATACAATAAATATGTCACAAAATGTTTTGAAACTGGGTGAATAATTAAATAAAATATATGTTTTATATGAATATCTCTACAGCTCAAGATCTTTGTTTTCTGATGAGAGTGGGATTTCTTTATATATTTGAAAACCAAAACTCACTGACCTTCACTTGTTCGGGTGTGTAATACTCGGGTGTCCAGTCGGGTATCGTACCCATCCCCATTTCACCATTCCCAAACTTCTCACAGAAAGCTCCATACTGGGGCTGTGAGTGGCCACACCGGTGTGTGTCATGAAAGGCAACATAGAGGAAAAAAGGCCTCTCGTCGTCTTTTGTATTGTCTTTGTTCTCTTCTTGCTTTCGCCTTTGTTCAAAAGCTTCTTTGTTATGCGTCTTGAAAAACTTGCGGACCAGGAGTTTGATGCGGGTGATGTTCCTCCCCACCTGGAGGACAGAGTTGTTCTCCTCTGTGTACGCAAAATCAAAAGGGTAAACCGACCCAGGACCGACATGCTTCTTTCCAATTATACCTGCGTGATTTAGAGAGGGAAAGGGGATACAATGGGGATTAGAGTGTGTGAGAGGAGGCTTGAAATAAACAGGTCTCTTTTTGACTCACCTGTGTGTACGTTGGCTTGGCTGAGGAGCAGCGGAAGACTTCGCACTCCGTCAAACGAGTTGAAGTGGTGAACACCCTGATGAAGCCCGTACATGCCGTTCTGGTGCTAAAAACACATCAAACCGACTTAAACGCTGTGCCTTCGTGCACAAATGAGAGAGTGTGTGTGTGTGTGTGTACCTGTGGCAGGCCGGTGAGGATGGAGGAGCGGCTGGGGGAGCAGCTGCTGACGGAGGTGAAGGCGTTGCTGAACACCAGGCTACGCTGCGCCAGGGACCGCAGGTGCGGGGTGTGGACCACAGAGTTGTTGTACACCTCCGTCTCAAAACCTGCATCATCGGCTGGAAGATGGGAAAGACACATTTCTGAGCTCTCACACTGTTGTATGTGGATGTTGGACGATAAAACCAGGCTCTCTGTTGTTGTTTCAGTTCATCCCAAAGGTGCTGGACGGGGTGCACAGTGCACAAGTTCTTTCACACCAAGCGGACACAACCATTTATTTTAATGACCTGGCTGAAACTGTTGCTCCACATTGAAGGCATACTGTTGTCATTGTACACTGTAGAATTAGGATCTCTTGTCACCATTTATACAGAGCTGTTTCTGTTATTTTGTCCACCTCACCTATATTGTGGAGGGAAGGCTGAAGACCAGAACCACCTCTGAGGATAAGGCATTAGGATTTATTACAGGAATGTTATGCTGCATTTGTCTTCGATAGGTGTACCGGATAAACTGGTGACTGTATATAATGTCCATCCAGTCCAGTTCAAAAGACATTTGAAGTGATTGAAACTGTCACTACTGGATATAAATGTAAAAGTCCACTGACCAATTATTAGAAGGACATTTCTCTTCTTTGTCTCTCCGATGCAAC
Source organism: Clinocottus analis (assembly GCF_023055335.1). Lineage (NCBI taxonomy): Eukaryota > Metazoa > Chordata > Actinopteri > Perciformes > Cottidae > Clinocottus > Clinocottus analis. The sequence goes on along the minus strand of NW_027176009.1, from coordinate 4,103,722 downwards.
ATGATGCCAAGATGAGAAAAAAAACCTTAAGCAGCATGACGGTGAAGCTGAGCTCTCTTCACGGTGACGCTCGCTTCAGTCTCAGACTCTCTGCTCGTTTGGCTTTGAAACATCTAAAGTGAGCTGAAACACGTACATCCAAGACGTGAAACAAACGAAGTCGTCACAATGAATACCTGAAGTACACACATTAATAACTCGAGTTGTATGTTATAAGCTACATCTTCGTCCGCGTTGGATTTGTTTTCACGTCTTCCGCAAAAAACTTAGACTCCGCCCACTTATGGTCACATGACACGGATCACGTGAGACAGAAAACAGGAACCTGCCTCGGTCCTCAGTGTGTACATTTTAGGAAGTGGTTTCAGAAAAAGCTATGAAATGACCTGAAAATCACAGCAGAACCTAGGAATATAAAAGGAGACAACACCAGATTTAGTAAGAGTTTCTATTATATTCTGTTGTCTTGTTTTTTCTATTTCATTCTATTGTGTTGTTGTTGTTTTTTTGCTTTATCTATTCTATTCTATTCTGTGTAACGTTAATGCTTTCTATTCTATTCTATGTTGTTGTTGTTGTTCTGCTCTAATCTATTTTGTGTTGTTTTTCAGCCGTAATCTATTTTTTTTGGTTATTTTTCTGCTCTATATATTTGTTTTTCTATTTCATTTTATTGTCATGTCTTAATTACTTTATTTCTGTTTGTTCCCTTCACACCGCTCACCATTTAAATCATTCTTGATTTTTCGTTTTGCCAATGTAACACCGTATTGTTGTGGAATATAACGGCTTTTGTATCGTAAACACATATCAGGATACAAGAGATAAATACAACATTACAGTATAATAATGTAAGATGAAGCTACTGGTAACTCACTTGACACTGTGGTATAAGGGGGTATGCATTTGTGAGAGAGTTTTATGGCCTAAGGTAATTGAAGGAAAACGTTGTGGCTCTTGTAAAACAGTCCCTGGTGGGACACACAGGTGCGCACAGCACTCACCTGTCACCTGACCGTCATATGATTATAAAGACCGTAAAGCTTGTTGAGGGCAATGTTCACAGAAATACATATAGAATATCAGTTATCAGATGACCCGGAAGCTTGCAAGTTAGTTGACTTAAAAATTGTTTTCTTGTGTCACTATACACAGATCACATCATGCATTTGCAGATACGACGTCCCCTTTCTTTGATGTGTCGTGTGTTTATCCAGAAAAACACACAGAAAAACTGACACATGCACGCACACAGAGCACTTTGTTGTGTTTCCCTGAATGCCGTGCCTCTGGGTAAAGAGGAGGCAGAACAAGCTGCACTCTCCAAAATCTGATGAATGACATATAAAGCAGAGGAGGAAACTTAATCACTTTGTGTAAGTGTCTTTTTGCTTTCTCAACCTGCTATTAATGCGCATCTTAAATGTCACTGTATCTTTGTACACTTGTTGCTGTCTCATCATCCTCATTATCCTCCTCTCCAGGTTCTCCTTCCTCAGCTCCAATAGCTGTGCAATGGATCGGTCTCTTTTGGGCAGACTGTCAGGCTGCTGCTCCTCCGGCACCCTGAAGGCCTGGCTGCCCATCCTTTCCTGGCTGCCGAGGTACAATCTGAAGTGGCTTCAGATGGATCTGCTTGCAGGCCTCACCGTCGGGCTGACGACTGTACCGCAGGCGCTGGCTTACGCTGAAGTAGCCGGCCTCCCTGTGCAGGTGACTCCTCTGGGTTTGTTTGTGAAGGTTCATCCTCTTGAGCTTTCAGTTACTTTATATTCAATCACAAACTTGTTCAAATCTTCTTCCTCTGGTATCCTTTATTTGGAGTCGCATTACCTTCCACACAGCTGATCCTGTCGTCCCACAAAACATCCAGAAACAGTAACACGAACAGCAGAAGAGAACAAGTCCATGTGTTTTGTCTCCTCGTCTCAACTGCAGAGTTGAAATCATGATGGTGTCTATCAATAACATCCTGTATTGTTCTGTTCAATTTGAACTGATTGCTTTCACTTAAAGATCATCATCTTTATTTATTTATTGTGACAGCTGAAACCATTGATTGAATGACAGAATTTCTTTTGCATTATTGTGAGTTTAACATTCACAGCAGATTCATGTGGAAAAGAAGGTTTACAGTGTCTTATTTTTAAGTGGAGAGGTGGTTCAATCAGTAATTAAAATCAATCTAACAGCATTTCTCTCCACAGTTCGGACTCTACTCTTCCTTCATGGGGGGGTTCATCTACACTCTCCTGGGGACGTCCAAGGATGTGACACTGGGTCCCACGGCCATCATGTCCCTGCTGTGTTTCTCCGTGGTGGGGGGTCAGCCCCACCGAGCCGTGCTGCTCAGCCTGCTCTGTGGACTCATCCAGGCGGGGATGGCTTTACTGAGATTAGGTGACTAGAGCAGGGCTGCTGAGGTCAAGTGGAAACCTTTGGTGGCATCTATTTTTTAAGGGGGTGGGTTACTAATGTAGTTGCATGAGCAGAGTCAAACAAATGTACTTATAAAAAATGTTTGTTTTTTTGCCCAAGAGTAAGAGTATTTTAGTGTTACATCTTCCAGTCGGTAAAAGGAAGTGTTAGCTCTGGATCAAATCTGATACAACAGCATTAGAGTATTAGAAAAGGGATATAGATACATGTTAGAGACTGTGAGGAAACCGGAGGTTAGTTTGTGTCGGCGGGAAAGCAACTTCCTACCACCACATCTATGACTTCCTCTGCTTAACCACACACACTTTCTGTGAAGTCTGTTGATCTCTCAACCATTTTAGTTTTATTTTTCTTTGGATTAATGCCAGTGTCATCGCCCAGTAAATCATGCATTGCATTGCTTGTCTTCTGCAGGTTTCCTGCTGGACTTCATCTCTTTCCCTGTTATAAAAGGCTTCACTTGTGCTGCTGCGGTAACTATTGGCTTCGGCCAGGTCAAGGTGAGAGTTAAACACATCTACAGAAACACCAGGTACCAGTTCCTGTCCTCAATACCACACATGTCTAAAATATGTATGAGGTCATTCAGAAATGGTGTCTCCATTGGATAGTTTGTCCAACAGAGACAAACAAAGAGCCTTTAGAATAAGAGATCCTTTAGAAGTTGTGTGCGTCTTAATAGGAAAGAATACATTTTATTATATTTTCAACTGTTAAGGTAGCGTCCAGCATCAGTTTGGCTCCACATCAGAACCCAGCAAGGTCTTGTTCATATGAAGGTGCATCACGGAGGAGCATTTTGATTTGAGATTCATGTTGATCTGGGAAACAGCTGAACTATTTATTGTATTTAAAGTGGCACCATTAACATTGAAAAAAATAATTAACACATCTTTCTCTTATCACACCCGTGTTACATAATAATATACAAAGGGGGTTCACTGCTGCAGCCTCACTTGGTTTGGTATGACCAGCAGTTTACTGAATTGATGGTTTTTCCTCTTGAGCCACTTTTAGCATTCATCTTCATCCTGTCATTGTCACTTGTGTGACAAGCGACAGGTACATAGATTCACTTTTAACTGGGACCCCAAAACCTTACTGCTGCTTCCACAGTTTTTATTCATAAAGAATAAAGATTTACTCCCCTGTGCCAAATATATAAACTGAACGAATATAAATAAAAGAGCATTTGATTGATTTGTGTGTGTAAACCCACTGTGTTCATTCGACCAGATCTCAACTCTTCTCTGTGTCAGTAGTTTAGTCAGTAGCTGATGGTGGTCCCATTGGTTTTGTATCCAGAATATTCTGGGACTCCAGGGCGTTCCTCACGAGTTCTTCCTGGAGGTTTACTACACCTTCTACAAAATCCCAGAGGCCAGGATAGGCGATGTGGTGCTGGGCCTGCTTTGTCTCGCTCTGCTGGTCATGTTGCTGTTTATGAAGACGACTCTGGGCTCGGAGGACGCGCCCACCTGCTCCAGGGTCGCAAGGAAACTAGTGTGGACCGTTGCTACCGGTCAGTACCTGTGTGGTTGTGACCATGCGTCTGTGAGTGTGTTATGTGCTTGTCCTCTTCAAATGTACGGACAACAATGACGGAGGAAGAATTAAGAGATATTAATATCCTGTGGACTAGTGGATAGCACTCTCGTCTTACAGCAAGAGAGGCCCTGGTTTGTATCCCGGTCTGGGTGGTCCCTCTGTCAGGAGTTTGTATGTTCTCCTCGTGTCAACGTGGGTTGCCTCTAGGTTCTCAGGCTTCCTCCCACAGTCTAAAGACATGCAGCCCAGGTTAATTGGACTCTAAATGCCCGAATGTGAATGTTTGTCTCTCTTTATGTACTCTGTGATAGATTTAGGGTGTACCATGCCTTCGGCCAATGTCAGCTGGGATCGGCTGCAGCGCTCCTGCGACCCTAAAATAGGATGAGCGGTTTGGATGATCGATGGAGTGGTAGTCCAAGCTACAGATATCTTTATCCTCATCATTTTGTTCATGTCTTCTCTGTCGTGGTCAGTGCGTAACGCTCTTGTGGTCGTGGCTGCATCCTTCGTCGCATTTTCCTGGAACGCTTACGGCTATCCTGTGTTTACGGTCACTGGGGAGACTTCCCGGGGGCTCCCGCCGTTCAGACCTCCACCCACCTCAGACACCACAGCCAACGGCACTGTCGTCTCCTTCGGAGAGATCGTACAGGTAAGGAGCAGAGAGACGATGCTGCTTTCACTTCCACGAAAGCTTTCACAAGCGGAGCAGCTGAGCAGCCATTCCTTCTCTCTGTGTATTTCGTGCAGGGCTTTGGAGGAGGGCTCGCTGTCATTCCCTTCATGGGTCTGTTGGAAAGCATTGCGATTGCTAAAGCTTTTGGTAAGTGTTTTTAGCCACGCTAGTCATGAATGGATGGCCACGTTGGTCTGACAGTTGGTCCTGACTGAACTATCGCAACAACTGTCAGAGAAAGTCACATTACATTTCCTCAGAGGATGATTTAATTAACTATTGGATGGATTATATTTAGTACAGAAATCCATGTCCCATTCAGAATGACTTGACTTTGGTGATCCCATACATTTTCCACTAGGGCCATTCATCTGGCCATTTATAATTTGTTTATTACAAGATATCTGTAGAATTAATGACATCCCGTCCGCCACAGCTGTACGGGATGTACGTTTTGTTTCAATCACCAACTAACATCGTGAAAATGGGAAATATGTAACTGCTAATCATCATCAGCCTGACAGCATTGTCACTGTGAACGTGTTAGCATTCAGCTCAAAGCACCACCATAGAGCTGCTCGCATATAGCTGGAGACTTTTTAGCTCCTTCAAAAAGTCACAATGAGTTTCACCAAAACCACCAATTCGCAATAAATAAATCAAGGCAGCTAAAGAATGAGTGTTTCATCAGACTTTGGACTTATTTTAACTCACTGTTTCTCCTCAGCCAGTCAGAACGACTACAGAATTGATGCCAACCAAGAGCTGCTGGCAATGGGTGTGACCAACATCATGGGCTCCTTTGTGTCAGCCTACCCTGTCACTGGCAGCTTTGGGAGGTGTGTGTTTACGTGCGAGAGCGAGTGAGAGAGAGCTCAGTTGTCCAACATTCAGTGTCATGTTTTCTCCTCTCATCCAGGACAGCAGTGAACTCCCAGACGGGTGTTTGCACTCCAGCTGGAGGGATCGTCACCAGTGAGCCCTGACTTCCTTTCACTGTTTCTCTTCTGCCCTCTTGTGGCGATACACACTTCTCTACGTCCTTGTTGATTCCTTCTCTCTCTCTCTCTCTCTCTCTCTCTCTCTCTCTCTCTGTCTCATGTTGTCATGGAGGTCAGAGGTGAAATGGAATAAGGAAGAGAGACACCATTCATCTTAAACAGAGGCAACACGGCATGAGGGCATCAGAGACAAACAAATAGATGATTCATATTATAGTCTTAAAATAATAGCCTCTTCAGGTTTTAAACCATATGCACATCACCCCGAAGACCAGAAGGATGTTTTGGGGCAACAACTTGATGGACTGTTAAAACTGTGCTTTTTTGGTTCAATTCAACATCACAAAACACAAAGAAAACGTATTATTTTATTGTTTATTTTTGCATTTTAAATAATCTCTGGAACAATAAAAAAGCATATTTTCCTATTATTATGCGACTTTCAATTGTCTTTCTCCTTCTCTCTCTCTCTCCCTCTCTCTCTCTCTCTCTCTCTCTCTCTCTCTCTCTCTCTCTCTCTCTCTCTCTGTTTCCCTCTCCCTCTCTCTCTCTCTCAATGTGTTTAGTTTTAATTTCTTCTGAGTCTGTGCATTTGTCTTAGTTTGGAGTCCCTCTAAACCTCTCTCTTGTTTTTTCAGGTGTGGTCGTGTTGCTTTCCTTGGCGTTCCTCATGCCGGCCTTCTACTACATCCCAAAAGCCTCTCTAGCTGCTGTTATCATCTGCGCGGTAGCTCCCATGGTGGATTATCACGTCGTCGCCAAGATGTGGAAGATACGTAGTAGGTGTCCTCTGTGTCTCGCATGTATTTGTTTGTTTATTTGTGGCCTAATGCTCGTCTGCTTCCCACAGAGCTGGATCTGCTGCCGTTTGCTGTGACGTTCCTGATGAGTTTCTGGCAGGTGCAGTACGGCATCGTAGGCGGTGTCGCTGTATCTGGAGCTCTGCTGCTGTACAACACGGCAAGACCACCAATAAAGGTAATATTCTGCACAGGACAGTGAGTGTGACACTATAAGGAAGACACTCATATGTTTGTTTTATGTAAAGATAAAAAAAGTAACTTGTTTGGGTTCGAGGCATCGTTTCAGGACATGAGTAGTCCTCGTGCATCTTTTTGCATGAACACTGTGAACATCATAAAATCTTAACTATCAAACTGTAAAAGAGTAGCAGCGTCTGTGTTTACGTCATGTTCCTGTTGTTGCAGGTGTCTGATCACGGTGTGCTAGTGATGGAGTTGGGCAATGGACTGAGTTTTCCTGCCACAGAGTATCTCAGCCACATCATACACACTCAGGCTCTGCAGGGTTTGTTTGATAGTCTCTCTTTGTTTTCAAGGACCTTCTCTCTTTCTGATTTTACTCTCATTCGCTCACCTGTCCTTCTCCTGTCTAACATGTCTCCCTAGCATCTCCTCCGCGGTCAGTGGTCCTGGATTGCCATCATGTCAGCATCATAGATTACACAGTGATCAGCGAGCTCAGAGACCTGCTGAGGCAGTTCCGCCTGCGAGAAGTGAAGCTGCTCTTTTGCAGATTGCAGGTATGCCTTTTTGTTTGAATTTTATAATTTGGAAATGCCAGAATTTAGTGGTTATAACAAACACAGCAAAATGTATGTTGGTCCCTCTGTTTTTATCTCACACCCTCTGTATCTGTGTGCTCCCACCTTTAGCTCTCTGTTCTGGAGGTTCTCCTCGCAGCTGATCTGCAGGGCTTCAGGTATACAGACAGCGTGGAGGCGGCGCTGCAGATGGAGTCGGAGAGCTTGAACACTGATCAGTGACAATATCGCGTTTTCAAGTTGAAAAGGGATGAACTCTACCTCCAAAAACTGATGAACATTACCGTCGCAGCATTGGACCAGAAGTCTAATGCTGTGTTTTATGGCATTTGATATTCTCTTGAGGGACATTATGCTTTTTGTGTGAATGAGGATGTAATGAGAGAAATACAGAGAACTCCCTCTGTTACATAGCTAGAGGGGATCTTCAAGGGACCAAATCTGAATTTACACAATGGGAATAGTGACTTTAATAATGAACAAAGCAAAGATAACACCTGTTCCACCTGTCAATATATATTTGGCTATTTAAAAGGAAATTGTGATTGTCTTATTTTTTTCTTGTTGGTGTCATCATAATGCCAAATATTAAGAGTGATTTATAAATGGACAAGCAGCATTGAGCCCCGAGCCCTTTAAGGCTTCAGTGACATCTGTTCAAGTAGTCATATGAACCCCAAATTAATTCTAAAACTTGTGTTTCAGAATTTATTCCCTTTCAAAAGGGAGAAAAGTCAATCGCCAAATTCATGATGTTCTCTTGCTACAATGGCAAATAAGATCAGAGAAACAGCGTCTCTTTTCTTCGTTGACAAGCAGGAGATGATCATCGCCATAGTCATGCGGTGGACCAAGAAGATCCCGAGTACATTGTTCTCTCCTGGATCCTTGTCATCCTGGTGGGAAATCTGCTGATGCACTGTTTAATTAGGGCAGTATTATTGAAAGTGCATCAAGATAAGCCAAACATTTCAGGTGTCTCCTGTTTCTGGGTGTAGTCTGGTGCTCAAAACACAATTCCTTGTACCCATTACTCGTCTGTGTAATATCAAATGACTCATTGCACCATTGCAGAGTTACCACAGGAGTCCTCCCTGGACACCACCTAGTGAAACAAGTCTAGTTTGCTGCATAGGGTGAGAAATAAGGTGGCATTGGGTCAATATTGGTTTGAGCAGGTGGGAACTAATAGTGTAAGGTGCTAAATTTAAGCCTGTATGATCATTGTATCGTGTTAACCAGAACGGAATTGTTTCCAGCATCGGTCTGGATGAGACACATAAGTCCACATAATCGTGGATGTCGAAATGTGTGCCACAGCCTAGGTGGCCCCTGTCCTACTTTTAAACACAGCATCGAGCTCTCCTTCCCGAGACACTCCCTAGGCCTCTGGATTTTGATGATTTCTTTACTGGGTTGAGACAAGGGCCCATATTGGTTTCATCTCCCTTTGGAACCAGACTTCACCACAAAGGGCAAGCGTGTCTGTTCTGGAGCTTTCATTGACCCAGTTATCTGTAGACAACCGGTGTATCTTCTTGCGGTGGGTGTGGTGAATCCAGGTGCTAATGAGTACATAAAAGGGCCCTCCCAACGGTGACTTTCAGGTCTTACACTTCACGGCTGTAACGAGGATCCAATCTTCTGGCTCTCACCATTTGGACTAGACCTGACAAGTGAAGTATCTCTATTCTTTTTTAAATTGTTGATATCATACTGCTGTGTTCTGTTCCTTGTCCTCATCCTGGATAGCAAACAGTCCAAAGTTGATAAAATAGTAAGGTCTACCATAGAGTCCTCTACTGCTACGCAATATCTGTATACTGAACATTACCGGAGCCGCACATCATATTTCATTTAAAAAAATTTCCCCTTGGAGATTAATAAAGTACATATCTATCTATCTATTTTCGTTTATTCATTCAATAAACCCTGCTGGTTGGAGGTATTAGGAGCTGTGGCACTTTATTTTTAGTCTAAAAACAGCAGCGTGATGCTTTAGTGGTGGATAACGAAATGTGTACCACTATCACAATAAATGATTTATTTCACATTGGTTTTAATTCAAATAAATTCATGCTTATGTTTTGAAATGGATATTCTGGCTCTGGTAATTTGCCTTTCATTGGTCTCAGCTCATACGCACATATAGTACATGCTCGACCATGCTCGAAAAAGCAGCATATCTACATAAAGTTTTTTGGCAGTACTATTTTACCCTCAGATCATTTCCAGAATCCCTCATTGTCTTGTTTACATGTGTTTACTTACTGTACTGTTTAAGGTTCCTCAAACCAAGGTAGTAACCTGAAGCTCTCTTCTTCTGTCGTCCTGAATACCAGTCTAATCCTATCTAACTTAATTCTGTTAACTTTGATTATTAGTGTATGAAATGTACGCCACTATTGCATCTCAGACCAATTTCTTGGGGAACAAAATGACACACACACACACACACACACACACACACACAAAAGAAAAGAAAAAAAAGCACTTGCAGGATGATTATTTCTTTGAAATGATGCAGCTGTGAGGTCTAACTCTAACACTAATCATATCACAATATGTGAACGTTCTCTCTGCAAAGGTTGACTTTGATAAAGTGAAGCAGAACAAAGTACAGAGAAAATTCAGGCGAGGTCTCCAAAATTTGCATCGGGGCACATTTGCGCACATCTGTGACATTGAAAAGGTTAAACTGGCATATAACCAAATTCATATTTGTATTCAATCTGCAATTGTTAAAACCTGTTGAGCAGTCAGGGAGACAAAGGAAACAGACAAACTACAACATAAAACAGGAAGCCATCCGTGGCTTCCTGTGACACCACGATGTTCCAACACTCACGATTAATTGTGGCACCATGAATGGTATTGACTCAGGACTTTGTGTGCCAGTACAGTTTGAACTTCATCTTAATGTTGTTATATGTTATTGATCCTCTAACAGATAAACAGGACTATAAATTCTCACTCTCTTACTCACTGGGACATTTCCACTTCCACTAGCTCCTGCATTCCCACTCCGTCTCTCTAAGGTAAATACAAGACTTGCAGAGGAATTAACTTTGTTCTTGGCAGCATCATTTTAAAATGTGTTTGAAAAGAAATCTCTTGTCTTTTTCAGCACGTTTGTGTGCTCCATAATGGGGGCGCCTGGGGTTTTGTTGCTGCTCAGTATTGTTCTCATTTTTACAGAAAGCACTACAGGTAAACCATCTGAAATATTTTCATCATGATACATACTAATTGTGTAATCTTAGTTTCAAAAGACAACATAAAACATCACACTCAGTGCTAATTTGAATCAGAATCAGAAAAGTTTAATTAATTTATGCCAATTGCATCTAATAGCTTAATTTTCACCTTTTGAATTAAAAAAAAACCATAACAATGATCAGCATTCTTCCATTTTAATCATCTTCACACATTTTTTTCATCAAATCCATCAATTAAAGTGTTTTATGATGAGTTAAGGCTCTTGTTTTTAAAAGATGCTTTAAAAAAATCTCTTTTGCAGTTTTACCAACTTCACCTGAATCGACATCAGCGTACTTCTCCACCACTAGCACAACAGTAGCAGGCAGCACCACAGAAGTTGAAGGTAGAAAATGCACGGCCCGCCACGGACTCATAGAATACCTAGATACAAACAAAAAACACTAAAAATAATCAGCATTGTTCCATTTGAAACATCTTGAAACCTTCTTTCTCATCTAATCCATAAAGTTGAGGGTGAGGTCCGCCTGGCCAATGGAGGAAGCAGCTCCTGCTCTGGCAGAGTAGAGATCTTCCACCGTGGACAGTGGGGGACGGTGTGTGACGATTCCTGGGACACGGATGATGCTCAGGTGGTGTGCAGACAGCTGGGCTGTGGCGGGGTCCTGTCAGCACCGGATAATGCTCACTTTGGACTGGGAACAGGTCCCATCTGGTACGATGATCTCACGTGCAGAGGCGACGAATCGGAGCTCAGCGAGTGCAGCCACGATGGGTTGGGATCTCACAACTGTGGTCATCATGAGGATGCTGGTGTCGTCTGTGCCGTGGAAGGTAGTGATGTGGTTAAATCTTTGTACAGCTAAAGACAATTAAGTCTCTTTGAGTAGCATGTTGTCTATGGTGTAGCATTTAGCTGACAAAATTTTAGAGACCACCGACTGGAGAAATACAAAATTTGTGCTTTACACTACTTTTAGTATTATATTCACACTTTTAATGAGTATTCTGTGGAATTGTACTTATAGAACACCACAATACAAATGAATCAGAAAGGTTTAGTTAATTTATGGCAATTGCGTGTAATAGCTTTATTTTCATCTTTTAAATTGAAAAAAAATACTAAAAATGATTGTTCCTTTTTTCATCATGTTTGCACAATTGAAGTGTTTTGTGATGAGTCAAAACTCTTGTTCTTAAGAGAATTGAATGTTTAAAAAATCTCTTCTGCAGTTTTACCAACTTCATCTGAACCAACATCAGCGTACTTCTCCACCACTAGCAGAACAGTAGCAGGCAGCACCACAGAAGTTGAGGGTGAGGTCCGCCTGGCCAATGGAGGAAGCAGCTCCTGCTCTGGCAGAGTAGAGATCTTCCACCGTGGACAGTGGGGGACGGTGTGTGACGATTCCTGGGACACGGATGATGCTCAGGTGGTGTGCAGACAGCTGGGCTGTGGCGGGGTCCTGTCAGCACCGGATAATGCTCACTTTGGACTGGGAACAGGTCCCATCTGGTACGATGATCTTGCGTGCAGAGGCGACGAATCGGAGCTCAGCGAGTGCAGCCACGATGGGTTGGGATTTCACAACTGTGGTCATCATGAGGATGCTGGTGTCGTCTGTGCCGTGGAAGGTAGTGATGTGGTTAAATCTTTGTACAGCTAAAGACAATTAAGTCTCTTTGAGTAGTATGTTGTCTAGGTGTAGCATTTAGCTGACAAAATTTTAGTGACCACCGACTGGAGAAATACCAAATTTGTGCTTTACACTACTTTTAGTATTATATTCACACTTTTAATGAGTATTCTGTGGAATTGTACTTATAGAATACCACAATACAAATGAATCTGAATCAGAAAGGTTTAGTTAATTTATGGCAATTGCATGTAATAGCTTTATTTTCATCTTTTAAATTGAAAAAAACTACTAAAAATGATTGTTCCTTTTTTCATCATGTTTGCACAATTGAAGTGTTTTGTGATGAGTCAAAACTCTTGTTCTTAAGAGAATTGAATGTTTAAAAAATCTCTTCTGCAGTTTTACCAACTTCACCTGAACCAACATCAGCGTACTTCTCCACCACTAGCAGAACAGTAGCAGGCAGCAACACAGAAGTTGAGGGTGAGGTCCGCCTGGCCAATGGAGGAAGCAGCTCCTGCTCTGGCAGAGTAGAGATCTTCCACCGTGGACAGTGGGGGACGGTGTGTGACGATTCCTGGGACACGGATGATGCTCAGGTGGTGTGCAGACAGCTGGGCTGTGGCGGGGTCCTGTCAGCACCGGATAATGCTCACTTTGGACTGGGAACAGGTCCCATCTGGTACGATGATCTCACGTGCAGAGGCGACGAATCGGAGCTCAGCGAGTGCAGCCACAATGGGTTGGGATCTCACAACTGTGGTCATCATGAGGATGCTGGTGTCGTCTGTGCCGTGGAAGGTAGTGATGTGGTTAAATCTTTGTTCAGCTAAAGACAATTAAGTCTCTTTGAGTAGCATGTTGTCTATGGTGTTGCATTTAGCTGACAAAATTTTAGTGACCACCGACTGGAGAAATATAAAGTATATGCTTTACACTACTTTTAGTATTATCTGCAGGCCCTTTGGCCTTCAATAGCTTTTTTTCATTTTAAACAGAAAGCTGTTGTTTTTTAAAGACATCCTCGTCTTCATGAGGTCAATCTTTAATGCCTCATATCAACACTATTATGTTGCATGTTATTCTGTCAGTTTTACAAGTGAGGCTGGTCAACACTGAAACCGCTGCTCTGGCAGAGTGTTGGTTTATAATGGACAGTGAGGGACGACAGCTGGGACCTGACGGATGCCCAAGTGGTGTGTAGACTGCTGGAATGTGGCGCTGCTCGTTTAGCACCAACAAATGCAGCTTTTGGACAGGGCAGCGGGCGCGTCTGGTTGGACGATGTCCATTGTTTTGGAGATTAATCCTCGATATCAGACTGCGGACATCTAGGGATTGGGGTCCATAACTGTGCTCACTCTGAAGATGCCAGTGTCATCTGTGAAAGTACATGTCCTTACACACCGTTATACAATTGACATAATGAGGTAAAGTTTCATGGAGAGTCTCGTCTTGGTGTCATCTGGGATATAGTATTAACCATCTTATCTCATTTCTCTTACACTTTTATCTGGTGACCGTGTATCTTTCTCCGTAGTTCAGCAACCTCCAACCGAGCCTTTTCAGCTCATTTGTGGCCCTGATAAACTTCTCGTGGGGCTGGATCTGGCTGACTTCAGATTCTTTGGTTTGAACCCCTTCTCTGGAAACATGGCCGACCGCAACTGCTCCTGGGTCAGAGTGCGCAATGGCGTATTGTGGTTTGAAGTGGAGGCCACAAATGGTGCCTGTGGAAACACAATGAGGGTAAAGACTCACTGTTTGTTTTTTGTAAACCTGATCGGGTCCTCCACCTTAAGGACAGTTCCTCTAACCACTTGTTGATGCTGCTGCTAGCACATAGCACGTCCTCTCAAACTGACATAACCATTCAACTGATTGAAACGTAATCCTCCTCTGTGTTGCAGACCAACAGCACACATGCCATCTACTCCAATAGTTTATTGATCAATCCAATAACCAACGCGTCCTTTGTCCTTCCTGTGAGTCTTCGCTTCTCCTGCGTGTATCCCCTGGACACAGACGCCAGACTGAATGTGGCGATCAGACCTTTCCTGCCGTAAGCAGCCTTTTATTGTTGTTAAATAATGAAGCTCCTCTGAGTGTAATTGTTAAGTCATGATACAAAATGTGAATCTTGGTGTGAACATACAACATCATCGCTGACCTTAAGCGATGGTGGTAAATACCTCAGCCACTTATTCTGATGACTATGGTTTAACAAACAGCACAGTTCACCATAACAGCACAAGAACACCAGAAATATCAAACAGCTCAGCAATGATATACCTGATCTAATATAACTGACACTAAATAGCTAATATATAGAGAATGTTTTAGATAAGATAATAATGTATTAGTCCCGCAGTGGGGAAATTGCAGGATTAGAGCAGCAGACAGGTAAAGTGCACACAAGAGACGCATACAAATTAAAAAAAACAAGTAATATCAATATATGTAAACAGTAAGATAATCCACAATAGCAGTATTATATACAGACATAATAAAATGTATTTAAAATATATTTATATTGCACCAGTGATTAAAGTGACCAAAGGTGATTTGTTTTTAAGTTGCTGCCTATTGTTTGGATATGAAGGGAATATAAGGAAAATAACAATTACAAGATGAAGAACAGACTGGGATTTTTTTTCGTTTTCCCTGACAGGCTGGATGGTGGCATTTCAAGCTCTGGTCCCAAAGTCAGAGCCTCCATGTTTCTGTTCCGCAACGTCAACTTCACAGAGGCTTATCCACAGGGCCTCGTCACCCTGCCAGTGGGCTCGCCGTTGTACGTGAGCGTCTCTGTGGAGAAGAGAGATCCCAGCTTTGCGGTGGTTCTGGAGGACTGCTTCGCATCTCATTCATCAAACCCTAACGGTTCCACAGATTACCCTCTCATCCAGAACAAGTGAGTATCCTGATGAACCTCAGCAGGTGGTTTGTGTAGTGTAACAGGAATTGGA
The DNA here is from genome assembly GCF_023055335.1 of Clinocottus analis. NCBI lineage: Eukaryota > Metazoa > Chordata > Actinopteri > Perciformes > Cottidae > Clinocottus > Clinocottus analis. The sequence continues at coordinate 4,088,663 of NW_027176009.1, read as the reverse complement.
GAACGGTTTCTTGTCTGGTGATGTGTAGTGGTCCTGATGACCCGCTCCATGCTCTCTGCAGGTGTCCCACTGACCAGACACAGGTGTCAGTGGTGGAGAGCGGGTCGTCGCTGCAGGCTCGTTTCGTGGCCCTGTTCTTCCTGCTCCAGAACGAATACAGATCTGTTTACCTTCATTGCAGCCTCAGTCTGTGTGAACGGACAAGCTCCTCTTGTGTTCCAGTAAGTCACCGGTTTCACGTCATCAATAACATTCATCTATACTCAGTGCTGCTTAAACACAAGGGTTTTGATGGTATTTTTTCCCCACCTCCACCCCACCTCCCACCCAACAGTCTTGTGCAAGAAGGATCTCTCGCTCGGTTTCCAACTTTGATCCTATGAATACCTTCACCGTTGGACCAATCATTTGTGAGTATGAGTTACAATTTGCTGTCCAGGCCTCTGGGCGGATGCTGCAACATGATGAATCAATGACCATGTCTTTTTTTCTCTCTCTCTCTCTCTCCCATTTATCTTCAGGGAACAAGTCGCCTGAGTGAGCTGTTGACATACAGTAATAATACACACATATTCCTTATTGGGATACCATTTTGTTTTAAGATCTTTGTTATCCTTAAGACATAAAATAATATAATCTGGTGTTACTGTATTGTATGATCAATCTAATCACACTTTTCTGTATTGTGGAAGGGAAAATGTTTAATATAATCTCGATAATATATTCTTGGTGGTGTTACTGAGGTGGTGTTACTGCAGAAGCCTGGCATGCCCTAGTAGCAGAATGTAATAGCCATAGTCTGAGATAAGGGATAAATTCACCAGTGGGAAAGATAGTTTATCAGTGTGGTTATAATCATGTCCTGTGGGTGTGATAAACTAGACTGTATAGCCTCATGTAATCCTGCTTGCATAGAATTACAGGTTTAAACTCCTGGAAAAACAGCATATTCTGCCATTGACTAGTCACGTTTCCTTAAGTAACAGTAGTAAAGTGTAACTTATAACAAGTGGGGTTTGTTGTGTGTACTTACAATAAGATGAGGGAACCGCATATAATGAGTCATGACCTCCACAAAACCCCGATGACAACCTGCGACAAGGCATGCATCCGGTTTCCACAAGGGCGCTAGAAACTTGATTCATGAGGGGCTCTCGACTGCGCAAATGCCCTGCAGAACCAATGAAGAAGAACATTTTCAGTTTGGTTGAGTATTAATTACTCAAAGAGAGGAAATGTGGAAGGGAAAATGTTTCATATAATCTTGTTAATAAAATCTGGTAATATAATCTTGGTGGTGTCGCTGATATATGGATGAAGGTGAGGTCCCACATTCAGGTCAGTACCAGCTGTAGGATGAAGAGTGAAATGGAATATTTGGAGTTTACAAAAAACTGCACTCACAACTATTTGGGAATGAAACATTTAGTGCTCAATAGGCTTGATGGTATGCAAAACAGGATATCCATTGGACCATATAGATGAGAGGGAAGATCGTTATCTGTTTAGCCGGGCCCAACCCAAATTCTTTGTAACCCGTCGGTTTTATCAATAAATTGCTGTGAAGTAAACCTCAATTCAGTCTCTCTCGTGGTCTGTGATCAGTGGAATTTCTAAATGTTTCGTGGATTCTTAAAGCAGTTACGACAGGGAGTTGCAGTCGTTTGGACAGCTGCACATTTTAGCAGCGGAAAAGACATTAATCAACCAAATCAGTATCAATTCTCAATTAAATAACAAGCAAAAATAAACTATAGGGGTTGCAAGAAATTGACAATACAAAATATGTTCTTCTTCTATTTGTGTAATAGCAATATAGTCCTGAATTCAATATAATACATGTGGGCTATATGCTTTGTTTCCTATGCTTTTTTGTTTTTTTTACTTGGGCTAAATTGCTACTTGGTCTCAGTTACTAAGATTATTTCTTTGACACAAAAGCATGGATTACTCTTCAGGACAAATCTTTTTTTTTTCTATATCATAGTGAGTGTAAACTGATATGTGGTATAAAATGACTGTGTATTTGTTCATCAAACAAAACTCTGTACCTGGAAGATACAGTAGTTAACTAATTAAAGGAAAGGATTGCAACCATGACTTTGGTCCAGAGTGAAATTTGTTAACCATTCTAATGAATTGCCATTATATTTAACACTGCTTTTCACACTAGCCAGAGGATGAATTATGGTAACTTTCGTGAGCCCTTGTCTTTTCCTTCTGGCAACACCATGAGGTTGACATTTGTGTATTTGAGTAAAACGTTGCAGCTTTTAAAAACTGGATTGCAGCCGTGAAACCATGCCACAGGAGTCCCTTGACTATCTGACTTATCCCATTCAAAAAGGGTGTTTACTCTAAAATCTGGGAACCCTTTTTGGCATACATTGTCATTACTTCCAACCCATTAAGGAGATTGTTTTATTTTAAATATGACGAAACTGTAGTCAGTTTAAATGAACAACTGCGTTGTTGTTGGTCACCCTCCAGCTGAAGGTCACAGTATATATGGCTCTGCTCTCGAGGAAACTCATAATAATGGTCAGTATATGCAGGGGGCGGTGCATTTATTTGACTGACATGCCCTGCGTCCAATAGAATGGCCCGCTGGCATCGAAGCGGCGGGGCATCTAATGACCAACGTTTCCCACTCGGGTTAAGGGTTTAGAGCAGTTGGGTGCTAATTTCCGCTCGGTGCTGGTGGCAGTCTAGATTAAAGTAGCCCTCCGTTTTCCTCAGCCGACAGTCGTCGTCATGTCCAACAACAATGCCAGCAACAACTTAATTATCGCTCAACGGGCCGTCAAGCAGCTCCGGTTAGAGGCCAGTATCCGGAGGATCAAGGTACGAACCCTCAACGCAAACACGGAAGACTTCAGCCTGTTGAACGGCGGAGACAAAGTGTTGCAGGAATGACACAGAGTGGACTCTTTACATCACACGTTCAACTAAGTGGGCTGTAAAGTTCCGCTCAAAACTTGTAGTGACTCATGAACCGGTTTCAAGCGAACTAAACCGCCGTCACAGGCGAACCGTGTCTTCCGCGTTTTAACGCCTGTCAGTCGGGGGAGCGTCAGCACTTTAAAGAGTCAACGTCTCAAGGGAAGAGACGCGTTTATCAAAGTTAAAGCTTCTTGAGTGTTAAGTTATTGAAGGGGAACAGTATCTGAACAGTATATTTTTCAAACGTTACCCAGCAGACACACCCGTGCTTGCGCCGTTGCTTGCAAATGATATGCAAAAGAGAGCCAGTTGGTCCGCGTATGTAAATGAGGGACGGGGTACATTTGACAGCAGGCCAGCTGGAGCGTTACTACTGCGACGGGCTGCTTGTGTTTCCTCTCATCACATGTCTGGCTCTGCAGGTGTCCCAGGCTGCTGCTGAGCTGAGGAACTTCTGTCTGCAAAATGCCTCCAAGGACCCCCTCCTGGTCGGGGTGCCCTCCAGTGATAATCCCTTCAGACCCCCAAAGTCCTGCTCCCTGTTCTGAGGTAGGCCTGATGGTCCTTCATTGAGACTTCAGCTGGGAGTAAAGCTGTACAACTGATTACATTATAGGCACGAAATGAAGTATAGAGCCACGAAGAGGTTGTGATGGTCTAATATTTCACATGTCATGACTTAACTGAACTCAAGATTGAATTTCAATTCTTCACTCGCCTGCATACACTCTGGACAGGGTTCTTACGGTCATGAAAACCGAGAAAGATCATGGAATTTTAAAATGGTTATTTCCAGGCCTGGAAAAGTCCTTCATGTATATTAATTTATGCTGAGTTTAAAATAATAATATGCTTTTAAAAGAAAGACGCTGAAATATAAGCAGGCATACATACAAGAGTGTATATAAATGTTTATTATTTTAATCAAATTATTGTCTCATTAATTTGTGTCATAAGGTATACTGTATGATTTGAATTCTCATTGTTAGTTTAAATACTTTTTATACTACTTTTTTTTATGTATACACTGAGTTCACAAAATATTTGGTCATGGAAATTTGATTTAAAGTCATAGAAATCCATTGGTCAAAATGTGTATCAACCCTGCTAGAACTGCAACTAATGACTATATACAGGTTTATTCAACCTTTGTCTGTAATCAGGAAACAAGGAAAACTCCATTAACATATCTCCTGCATTAACAGCATCCCCTGGCTCAATCATTCTTAATTTTAGAAAAATGTTTGAATATAATGCCACATTTAAATATACACTTGGCTATTATATCAATCAAATTTAAGTGTTTGTGTTGTAATTTTTGTACTAGCTTTGTAAGGTATTGCCATGACAGTGAGCCGTCATGAACAAGACCCTGAAACTAAAGCAGCTAAATGATATTCAGCGATTATTCCTTGTATTATTTCCACCTGTGATTTTATAACTTTGATCAGTCACAATGTCTTCGGAGAATATAACTTTGAACTGTTTTATTATTTTTATTGATCAAATTGGTTAAAATGATAATAAGCATTCTCTTATGGAGTTGTTCGATCAGTGTTGTTGGCAAACATAGTGAGTTGAAGCAATTCATTTCTCAGTGCCTGCTACATTGATCCAGAAAGAAGTTCTCATGCTGGATGATTTTTCAGTTGCAAGCTCAGCTTTATTCATTATAGCAACCAATAAGGAATTTGTTGCTTCAATTGACTACATTTACCCTCAACACTGCATGGACAACTACAAAAAGATGGTGAATATTACCTTTTACAATGTTTCCCAATTATATCTGTTTATCTACAGCAGAAAGATATGTGGAGGATTTCTTAATTTACCCATGGAAGGCTTTCTTCACTTCTACTTGGTATCGCTGTCGATCGACCAGCAGCTCCTCTTTGGATGATGCAACATGGTACTGATGGGTTCGAGGGAGGGAGCTGCTTCATTTGCCAAATTTCATGGTATCATAACTCCCATTTGTTACAATTATGCAGGGCCAAACTCTACATGTTTTTAAACAATGTTCTTGACTCTAACTTGACTAATGATTAAGCCATTCTTGGGTTTGCTTACTTAACATGTCTGGTTTCAATTTCCTGACCTAATGGTGTCTTTCTCCTGTCAGTGAAATTCAGCCCACGTGATTAGCTAGTGAGAGTGCAGTGCAACTTTCTCTTGCATTTTGTTTAGTAGGTCAAACATTAATTTAAACCAGGTGCTGCTCAAGAATCAGAACATTTTGTGTGATATCCACTGTATTGTAATGTGTGTCTTTACAAAACATTTATGTGTATGTGGCCAACAGACATACTGGTAGCTTTTAAGCTAAATTGATTGGTGTCTTAAACAATCCATGTATTTGTGGAAATGGTAAAGGTATTACTACTATTTGAAGGGATAGTGATATGGTTCAGACTTTACCCATACCAGAGCAGGGCATGCGATTTGTCTTTTTAATCAGTCTTTTTTTTCTGTATATATTTAACAGCCTTTTGTCAGCCTAAATGTTCCTGTCATAAAATAATTAAAGAACACGTTAAGGCCTTACACTGTTGGATAGTGAATCCTGGTAGCAAGTGTAATGTATCTCACTTTAGATACACAGATGGCCAAACTGCAAATGTTAAGAAAACTTCCATTTATTGTTTGTATTAAATGAATCATGCTGCAGTGACTTGTTGCATGAGTTGTTTTCCACACTGGAATCTAAATCAACCAAAACGTGTACTACTCTTAGCTTTTATCTTTCTAAACGTTGCTACTTCAGGCAACTTTTTAAATAATAAACTACTTTTCCGGACACCGATTAAATGCTTTATGTGTTTGTTTTTTTTCCTTTTCTTTTTTTTTCTATTATTCCTTTTTTAAAGTTAAGTATTTCTTTTTAACATTTTTTAAATGTTTGAGACTTATAAGTTTTTAGTTTTCTTATGATACAGTTCAAAGAAGATGTTACATAGAGGTTGCAGACTTTTTGTTTGATTTAATTGTGGGTCAGTAACCCAACTCTGTTTATAGTTAAGTAGATGGAACGAGTGTTTTGTTAGCTGAACTGCTGGATTAAATTAGTTTGCTAATAAAATGACTACGCTGGACATCTGGTGACACTGTCATAAATGTACAGGATAATGCCATTACCTGCAAATTAACTTTCATATACAGGCAGGGTACTAGAATATTTATAATACTGATTAATTGATATTGATCATGCTTGTAATACATGCTGTTTGCTCCACTTATGTTCTCGGAAACTGAATCCAATACCATGCTGAAATGTACTTCATTGGTTAAAAAATTCATATACTTAATACTTTAACACCATGTGAACAAGTCAAAGTTTAGGAAGAAGTTTTTGGACTGAATCATTTTCAACCCTGAAGCTTCAATCTAGTGCTTTGATGATAATTAGCAGAAGTGCCATCACCTGGAAATAAAAGTGGCAGCATCTGTCTGAAGGAGTTTCCCTTTTCTGCTCAGGTAAGTAACGAGAGGCATGAGAACTGATCCATTGTTGCTCTAGTAATTTAGTCGTTTGTATGTCATCTCAGTATGTGTGTACACATTGTCTTGATCATGTGGTGCACGGCGGTTACATTTGCATGTGAGTAAAATGTCCGATTGGTGAACATGGCATTCAGATGGCGTCACGGCTTGACCAGACGGGAGATGGAAGATGCTCAGAGCACTCTGGTAATACTGTCTTCTTGTACCTAAAATATAGAAGCATGAACTAAAAAGCTTTAGACCTGGAAATTGGAAAGAACGTAATCAAATTTTCACCAGGACTTAGCACCATTCCTCTGTCCTTAATTTCCCCCCTACCCTCCCTAACTTGATGACTGTACAGACTATCTGCTTGAGGATCCCAGCCCTTTGAAAGAGCTTTCTAATAGCGCCTCCTGGTGGGCTAACAGGGAGGTGCACAGAGAGCAAGGAGACCCCCTCAGGGTGGGTAACAATAAATGCAATAGATGAATGGGTTAGGGTTCATTCTGGGGGGGAAAACTAAGTGTCTTTCATGTAGGAGCATCTAAAGGAGATGGATGAACATGTAGCCAGGCTCCAGGACATGATGAGATGTGAACAGGCCAAAGTAAGTTGTACGTGTGATAGACATTGTGTTTTAATGTTCAAGTCCCCCTTCTCAAAACCATCTTTACCTTCTCTGCAGTGCACTCGTCTTCAGCTGCGGTGTAACCAGCAGGAGGCGGAGCTGAGGCTTCGAGAGCATCACACCAACAGACTTAAGGAGCGATTGTCTCAGCTGACTAACCGACACAGAGAGAAAGGACTTTGTGAGAGACTTTCTGTCCTGTTAAAGTCAAAGAATATTTCCCCCACAGCATTTTACTTGTATAAACAACATTTCCTGAAACCACAAAACATTTACCATCTTGCATTGCTTTATACAGCAATAGAGGTGTTGAACTTTCCACCTGGAGGTCAAAACAAAAGAGAAGCGCCGATCAAATCATTCAAGTCTACTGTCAAGTAAGTAGATGTTATCATCAACTTCTGAATGTAACCTTCAAATGAATACTACACCTCTCACTAATCCTCATTTGCTTCCTCTACCGTGCAGACGGGAAGAGGCAACACTGCGTCTGATGCTGGAGCGCAGAGAAGCAGAACTCAGGGAGGCGATGAAGCTGCGCCACAGCCTCACCACTTTACTTCATGCTCTTAGAGTCGACATGGAGCATGTAAGGAAAAAGAAGAAGAAAGCCTTTTTAACTTGAGGCTGGTTCTGGTCAATAACTAAAATTGGTTATATTGGGCCCAAGAAAGGATCAATTTTTTAAAGGTTATTTTACAAAACCATTAGTTAGCTGTTAGAGGCTGCTGCAGTGGCGAGTTAAGGAGTTAGAGCAAAGTTTATTTACCTCATACAAGTTCAATTTAGTAGCCGTTTTGGAGCTAAAACTTAATTTGGACATTTAACCCTTAAACTTTAAAGCCACCATGGACCAAACATTCTTAAAGTGTTCAAGATTGTGTAAAGTCATCAAAGTTTCCAGGGCGTCAACTTAAAAGATCCTTGTGTTGTTTCTAAAGGACTGTTCCCAAGGCTGAGTCCAAGATGAGTATTCAAAATTACAAATCAGTCTTACCTTCTTTTAAGACCGTGTCAGATGTGGTGGATGTTCAAGAAGACGTTAAGGATGAAGTCCAACCCGAAGACAAAAGGCTGGATCAAGCTGAGCGAGCGCTTGGTGACCATGTAACAGGAGGTGTGGTTCAGAGTTGGAGGCAGGTGCAGAAGAGACTGGGTGACGTCCTATATGAAGGTGAACACCCGGGATGAACATCTTCAAAGTTCTGCTTCTTGTACCTTTTTGCTTCTGAGAAAACTGTCAAGAATTACGCTTTGGAAATGTATACTTCATCTTTCATTTATATTTGTTAAACCAATGCTTGAGAAACACTTGCCTGAGGAGTACAAAATGTGGTCTTTCCTGACTGAAGGCCACACTGGCGGTGGTACCGACCATGGCAAGCTTCTGGCTCGACTAGAAGCTGAGCTGAAGGAGAGTCAACAGCTTGTCAGATTACAACAGCAGCTGCTGCAGGTTCATTACACTTACACACACATTATTCATGCATGCATTTTTGTTAAGTCGAACTTAGAAATACTGCTTTTGTCTGCCTGCAGGACAACCTTGCTTCACCCGTCACCTCTGAACTAGCCGATTCCTATTTTTTGGAAGAGTGGGAACGTCTTCAGGCGCGCTGGGCAGAGCTGGATCATCAGAGGCGGACCTTTGAAAGGGAGAGGCAGTCCTTCACCGACGCTGCCATTCGACTGAGCCATGAGGTGCGAAAAAAATTAAGCAGACAATGTTATTAATTTGCCTCAAAGGCCTTCACAATCTGTATAGTTTATGAAACCCTCTGTCCTTGGACTCTAGATTTGGATATGGGGAAACTGCAAAAAAAACGTAATGTAAGAAACATGAGGTTGAGTAAACAGAGGAGGGATGTCTCCCCTTTCATTGTGTCTTTACAGTCCTCCATACATAAATATCCCAGCATACTGGCTTAAAAAGCTGCTTATTACTCCGTAAATTGTATTTTTCCGTGTTTACAGCGCCGTGATTTTGAGCGACAGAAGGCCGCACTCCTGAAGCAGCAATATCTGTGTGACTCCCCCCTGTCTGGTAAAGGAGCACCAAGCAACAACATGAGACGGAGCACAGCACTCGGTGAGTGTGCAGTTACATTTGCTGGGTGCAGATGGGAGAAATGTCCTTAACACATTATGTGCATGTGACTTCAGATTTCTCATGTTTTGGGGCCCGCAGGCATATCTGACTGTCTTCCCTTTACACCATCTTCTACCAAGTTGGGGACAGCTTCTCTTTCTGGATCACAACAGGGAGGCTTCAGAGTTCAAACCCCAAGCACTCCTGAGTTGTACTCTGCCCTCAATCTGTCTTATAACTGCAGGTTAGTGAAGTCCTGCTTTCATAGGAATGGCAGTTACCCAAAGAGAAAAAAAATGAAGGATGAACAAATATATTCAGCTTTGCCTGTGTTCACACAGCATTCACTGTAATGTCAGTGCTTTGGATAAAGTTTGGTCCTGTGTGGCGCTGATGCAAATGAACCTTTGTGCAAACGTTTTCTTTACTTTGGCCCAAATGAAACTGTAAAAATGTTCACCATCACCACTGCTTGAACTCACTGCTCTCCTCTCCCTCAGAATCAGAGAGGTTGACGACCAGTCAGAGACATGGGACAGCCGAGTCGACGGGATCATGCATACGCAACTGACTGCACACTCAGACTGGTCTTTTTAATACCATTTTGATGACCGCTTGTCATTAAAGACATATGGCACCTTATTTCCACTTTTTAAATGATCAATAAATGCTCAAGAATCAAGGATGTTGGTGTTACATTCGATTGAACTCTCCTTTTATCAGCACATTAAAGACATCACAAAGACTGCCTTCTTTCATCAACGCAACATTGCTAAAACCTGGTCTTTATTATCCATAGCTAATGCAGAGATCCTAATTGTAATGTTTGTTGGGTGGTTACACACCAGTTGACCGACATATTGATGTACATTCCTGGGCCTTTATTCTCTGCTCGCGTCCACACGTTTACATTATATACTGTCTGCTTACCCGCCTAAATCATGCATCTCTATGCTCACCAGGTGGCGTAGTTCTTACTGAACATCACAAAATTATCACTTTTGCATCATCTCGACTGGATTATCATAACATGTAGTCGTCAGGCCTGCTGCAGGTTTCTAAAAGTCTTCAAATGGTTCAAAACGCTGCAGCTCGAATCTTACCTGAAGTTTCTTCAGTAAAGGTTGCAGATTCAAATCTTTCAAAGCAGTCATTGTTACTGCGCATTAATTAACATACATTTTACACAGAAATATACAAGATCCAAACTATTCTTATCAATGTTGGTATTTAATAGCATTTTCAAGTGTCAATCTCCTTGCTCGACCTCCCTAACCAGAATATTTTTTAACAGACAAAAAATGTGACTGAACAGCGCATGCAATGTGCACGAGGGACCCAAATGTCTTTTCTCCACTTGTTTAATGACCTGCAGGCGCAGTGCATGGGCTCATGCGATTGGCTGCTGGCACGGGGGAGGAGTGTGCCTCTTCAGATCACCTCTTGTACTCAATTACCAATTAACAACTTCAAAACTTTGTTTTGCGTGCTGAGCGCCGTACGTCCGCGGTCCTTTACTTCGTTATTACAACGTCAACAACTCAATCATCCCACTGAAAGCTCGTCCGGCAGACAAGACGAAGACGTTTGGCGGCGAAGGAGCTAGAATGAACGGCATGGTTTGGGGGCTCTCGCATCACCTGCCGTGCTTCATGGAGTCAGAAAGCAAAAGTTTCCAGCCCTGGAGAGACTACATCGGACTCTCGGACACAATCAGAGAGATTCTGGGACGGCACACGACCACTGAGTCTCCACGACCAGCCTCCAGAGCTCCTCACTCGGAATCTGAGGACCTGTGCGAGGCACTGAGGTCTGTGCGCATTAATGCAGTTCGTCAAAGCAGCGGCCTCGGCGCAGACTGTGCGCCACGTCTCTCCAGTGAAGCTCCGCTGCCGGGTACTTCAGCTGATCAACTTCGGCCTGATGGCTTGTGGTACACTACAAACGCCGTTCCTGCTGAAACACCAGGCACAGTCGAGTTAAAGCTACTGCCAAGACCGTCGGGCTCCCGGGGACTAAAAGAGCGCAAGAAACCACCTCGTTTCAAAACTGCGGATGCACCATTGTCTGCGTCACCTGAGCGCATGTTCTGCAGCTTCTGCAAGCACAACGGGGAGTCCGAGGTGGTGTGCGGATCCCACTGGCTAAAGAACCCTGCCGGAGATGTGTTGTGTCCCTATCTGCGGCAGTATGTGTGCCCTCTGTGCGGGGCCACAGGGGCCAGAGCTCACACCAAGCGCTTCTGTCCGAAAGTTGACAGTGCGTACAGCTCCGTGTACGCAAATTGCAGACGCTGAACCAACAGGTTAGCAGGCAGCAATAAGACACCGAAGGCTGAATCCTCCTTTAACTAATGTGGTTTTGTTCTTTGCCACGTACGTGTGTGTGTGTGTGTGTGGTTTGGTTTTGATTTGCATGCTTTGGCACGTTTGTTTTATAGACTTATAATGCTGATTGGAGTTATTTTTCAGCTGGTCTTTTTGTCGGCCTAGCTTTCTCGAATAGCGTCCCTTTAGATTTCGTACAGTACTTTCAATAACGACTACCAGATATTGTGTTTGGGAGAATAGAAAACAAATGCATGTTTTCATAGAAAAATGTACGTTTGTTTTACATATTTTAAAAACGTGGCCACCTGATATCCAGTTTCATATCTCCTGTCCATGCATTGAAGGATTATAACTTAAGCAAACCTTTCTAAGACGTACAGTCATCAGTGATAACTTTACTCCAGCATATAGGCTAACACATCATATGACCGGGTCAGCATTTTAACATTTTAAAATATGAGTGACTTGTTCTTGTTCTGTGTAGAGAAAATACCTGTTCTTTAGGCATGTTTTATTTTGAATATTGTACTTGTGGCTTTTCTAAAATGCTGTTTCAGCTCTAATCTTTTTGTGAAAAAAAAGTGAAATTCTGTGTGAAATATTGTATATCAAAAGTTATAAATATCTAAATTGACCACATCTGTGTGTGTTCTTTGTTATAACATTAGATACCTTTTTAGAAAAATACTCATTACTGGTTTTATCAACAACACTCAGCTTTATTTGGGAGAACAATAAAAACTAAGCCAATAAACTTCACATTCCAGCAGCTAATACAACAACGAGAATAAAAGATGAATAGTACTAATCTGTTGAATGGCACAAGTGCCTTATTACCCAGAAACCATTAGGGAAACGGTAGGTTCAAGATGGCAGGGAGTTGTTTCTCAACGTTTGCAGCTCCTTGAACTTTTACTGCTGCGGCGCTGGTTCTCCAGCTCTCTGTGCGTGGCCATGACCTTACGACTAGAAGAGGACAAATCAGTTTAAATAACCTCATTCAATAACTTTTTTCTTCTCTACCAGATTTGCATTTGACTAGTCCCATAGATTAAGTGTTAAAGATGTTAAATAGAGAACAAGTGGAAAAACAAAAAAGACCATACTTTTGCTCTTTTTGCTACTAGAGTCGATTGTCTGACCTGTATTTTTCCTCTAAGAGTTTATTTTTGGTGACTTGTCTTTTGTCGTCTATTTGAAAACATCATTTTGATTTGTTGCCCAGTGTTTTCCATCAATTTACCATCCACCAACATCAAAGCTCCCTTCAGGGCTTCATGGTGGGCCTTGTTAAAGGGGCCAAATTGACAGTGCTGACTTCAGCCAATCAGAGCGCTGTGTGAGGGGGATGAAACTGACCAATGGTATTACGAGTCAAAAGTTCAACTGGGAAAAAGGGGCAGGCTCTGAACAGAGGAGTTTAGTGTACAGGGATTAAATGGCCTGACAAAAGCTCAAATTTAGAGAATAAGGAGCCTTTTCTTACTTCAGTGAGGAAAGTTCTCGGATGAGTCCACAGATCAGGTCTGTAGCATCTTCGTGATCTGGGGAACCAAAATCTTCCTCCCTCTCTACCTGCTCCTCACTGAATAGAGGAAGTAAAAAGTTAATGATTGAATATAATTGGTGTATGAGCTAGTACCAACTCATAATTATGTGTTTATTTTGCCAGAGAATCAACATTTGTGGAGATGACAGGAACATATTACTGGTAAAGAAATATTGATGTCTTCTTGAAGATAAGGCATAAACAAAACTAAAGCTGAAAGCAGCGTTGAAAAGGAAATGTAGTATTGAACTATGTGGGTGTTTTCCACATGAGAATGCATACGTTTAATATTGTGCTGCCCAAATTTGAGGATAAATTAGTACAATACTTTTAAATGGTAAACAAGCTCTAAAATGGCACATTAAATAAATAAATGTCTGACGCTTTTGGGTTTACACAATACATCAAAGACACCTTTTTTTTAATGTCTAGAGACTTTATATAGCTTACTAAAGTTCATACATCTATGTGAATTTAGAGATGGGGGCTCCCAAGTTTCAAAATGTATAAGAGGTGCTATTGAGCCATTATGTCACACTTGAACATGAGTCCTGCAAAATATATAGTTTAACTAGTTCTGATGAGTGTGCCATACTTCAGACACTCAAAAACATGATTCACTGTGTAAATTTAGGAGAACAAAAATATGTAACACTAGACTAGTTATAAGGTTTGAGTCAAGCGTTTGCAATGTTTGGGGTGTCAAACATGCTTTTACTTCCTTTTTTCCAACTTGCCAATACTAAGTTTGTCGAGGTGGAGGAAGACTTGATTTCCCAAGTCTCTAATGAGCTAAACCCTCAGCCAGTTCACACTGGGAGTTAATCTGATGAGCTAGTCGACAAAGGCTCACTTGCTTTCTTTTCTGTGCCCTACCATCAAGGTTTTATAGGATTTAACCCCCTTTTGTACTTCCTTACTTCAGAATGATGGTGTTCAGCTGCGAGTCTGACACATAATCCAAGTACCCAGATCCAAACAGGTCAGTCGTGTCCCTGGTCTGAAGAGGCTCAGCGTTCACAGAAGGACCAGCACCAGGTTCAATACCAGAACCACCCTGTGTGCAACGGAAATAAATTAACCATTTCTGTTGAGTTAAGATGGTAAAAAGTGAAATAAATATGTATTATTGTGGTGTTTGGTTTCTCTCTACCTTTATAACTTCCAGTATTTTTCTTAAATACTACATTTAAAACATTATCGTCAGATGTCTAATCGCATTAGTCAACACTACAGAATTATGTGACGTAGTAAAGGCATGACATCATACACAAAACAAAATATATTGCATCACATAAAAGGACACTTGATTTTAAATAACACCTCTCACAATCTCAACAAAAGCTTGATATTATTTTACTTAATCGATACTTTAAAAGCTTTTCCCACCACTCACGTTGTCTTTCATCTCTGATTCACCAGGTGTCACTGCAGCCTCAAAGAGCTCCACGGCCTTCATTTCTCCGGACAGTGTGTGCGCGGATGATACACCTGCTTCAGCTACGTCATCATCCCTTACATCGTCAGTCAACTCTTCCTCTCTTGTCCTGGTCACACAACTCACCTGCAGAGGAGCAGCCTCGATTGCATCCCCGTTCTTAGTCTCCTCCCTCTGAGTTGTATGAGAGGAAAAAGTGAAAGCATGACTTTGGTCAACTACTGCTGACCTATCTTCCCTGTCTTGCATTTGCTCCTGAAGTTTTTCAGTTACAATCTCAGCTTTGGCTCCCTTATGTTCCTGCTGCTCCTGATTCCCCAAAAGCTCTTCCTCTTTCTCCTCTGCAGGTAGGTCTGACTTTGTGTCACCAGTTTGCTCTGGATCGGGTCCGATACCTCCCTCAACCTCACAACTATTTCCCTTTGAGCAGCCTGGATCAGACACAACACTGGTCCCATGTGAGGTAGTTACATCAATGTGGACTTCAGTTTCAGCCCTGTGTGTTAAAAACAATGTTATAAACAAGGAGGAAGTAACACCTTTCATTTAATCTTGCTAGTGTAATCAAGTATATTGTGTGTTTGGGGTGTTTTCACTTAATCTAAATCAAAAATAAAACTTGCTTGAGATATTTAACATTGTCTTTGGATTCCTCACTACATTTTTCTGACCTGTCTTCCCCTCCGCATTGACTGGACTGAAGTTGTATCTCTGTCTTTTGCTGCTCTGTGACATTGCCTACTGGGATGGATAGTGAGGATGATGAAGATGATATAATCTCTTCCTGAGCCCCAAGGTCAGTTGTGTTGTTACAAATCTGCTTTTCAACTCTCTCCGGTCCGTTCTGCTCGTTTTCACGATTTTGTGTCTGTAGAAAGTGACTCCGCTCCCTCTCCATCAGACCACACATACCCATCCTTCGCTTCTTTTTAGCTGGTATTCCCGCTGCTGCCTCCTTTGTGGTTTCCTTGACATCAGTCATGCCCACATCGTTGAGTTCTTCTTGACTAACCGCTTGGTTTTTCTCAAAATTACACCCAGAGTTCTCCTCTGCACCTGCTTGATTCTCCAGAGCAGCGGCATCCCCCTCTTCAGAGATTTGAAAGACCTGGAGTTGATGGAGTTCAGTGCATGTTTGAGATGGTGATGTGTTACGTTCCTCTGCTGTCATTTCCTCTTTATCCTTTCCACTGCTGGGATTAGGGACAGGAGTCTCTTTTCTCTCTTCAAATGCTCTAACAGTAGATTCCTGCAGAGGGGAGTGGTGGCAGTGTAACATAGTGGTATCCACTGTTGATGATCCTTCACTATCCTGGAATAATAAAAACAAAAGTAGAATGACTTGTCTACAATTTGGCCTGATAAGGCGATACAATGTGATTTAAATTTGTTTCAATCACTTAAATTACCTGATGAAAGCAAGCCTTGATGTCATCAGTCTCTGAGATTTCATCACTTTCCCTCTTCCTTGACCTGAGGGACCGAGGCTGTGCTGGAGCTACACTGACTTAACACATAAGGATCAACTCAATTAAAATGATCAATGATAGTGAAGTAAATTGTATGTCAAATATAATTGTTCTTCCACAGAAATAAAATATTGTCCAAATATTGTTTCTGTTTAACAGTAGCACATCAAAGTCAGCCCATGCAATGGGACGATAGCAACTGCTTTACCATTGCTTTTGTTGGTCTTTGCTTTTCCTTTAGCCATCTCTTTTTCCTAAATATTAAAAATAAATCAAACCAATTAAGACACAACCACATAGTAGCAGATATATAGCCCATACATACATAAATACTCCAATTGTAACGGACATATCTGGTTTGTTTATAGCTAAATCTAAGTGACGTTAGTTCCTGTAGAAATGCAGCAAGCTAACATCAACAAAGTGACACGAGTTCACTGACTGGATAAAGAAAGTTGAACATGAGACTTGTGTAATGTGCATGTATGTGTGCTTGCTGAGTATAAAAAACAACTAATTGGTACTGATTAAGTTCAATCCCAGGAGAAAGATAATGACAACATGTCGCGTTATATTTGTCCCACATTTATACAACCACTCACCTGAACCACGGACTTGACTTGTAACGTAACGTCGGTGTTTTACGTCAGTGATGGGTGTGTTTCGTGCGGCCGTAAAGCGCGATGTGCGTTGCCACCGGAGACGCAATGTAGGAAGTACATTTCACAGCTTACCGTTCTCGTTTTGACAGCTTAAACTTAACGTTACATTACACACCCGTTTGTATATGTCGTGTCTTTTCTCCCGTTGTTTCTGAGCATTTTTCGAGTTAAATAAACCAATCTGAGCTGCTGTTGCGGACACTCGAGCACACGGTCCGTGAAAAGGTAAATATCTTAACTGTACGTGCGGTGTCTCTGGACAGATCAATTGTTTGTTGTGTTAGCTAACACGTTACCACACATAAGCTAACTCGATACAAAACAGTTTTAATGATAACCTAAAATGGCACAAAGTGTCTGCTATGGAGGTCACTGTCGACTCTACACAAGTGTAGGAGCGGTGGATACTCTCCGGTATGGACATGTTCTACTTATTTCCTAGTTAATTGAATCCCTTCCTAACTTTTAGGGTTTAACAGCCGATGAGCCGCAGTAGGAACCCCCCTCCCCGGGGTCAAGGGGCAGCGCGAGCCAAACAGGTAACACCTGTCTGATAATGAGACGTGTGAATGATATCTATTACGTCAACAACAAGTATGATCCACCACCTCTGTGCCTGTCTTTACTTCCGTCTGCCTCGCCGCTTCCCAGATGGGGCTGCTCCTGGACCTGACCCCGGATGGAGGGATGGATGATGAGGGAAATGATGAAGAGCTGGAGGCAGAGCTTCTGAATCTGATGGGAGGAGGTGGAGGGAGGTCACAAGGGAAGAAAAGTGACGGCAGAGGTGAGAGAGTCTTTTTTTTTTATATCTAATGTATAGACATTTTATTTAGAGTCTTTTTTTTCGCGTGCAATTGTTTAAATGTTGATATTCTGTACATGATTTAATGCTGCTTCTGATGCATTTGTGTCCTGCAGCTCCTGTTGCCATGGCAGATATAGAGCAAATGGCAGCACTTTGTATGAAAGACCTGGATGATGAGGAAATGGGGGATGAAGATCTGGATGATGACGAAGATCTGTTGGTAAAACACTCAGTCCCCTTTATAGCTGAAACAATTTGAGGATTAATAGAGAAATATATTGTATTATATGATTCTTTCAGAACAAATTGTGATAGTTTAATTGTGTCAGTTATTTTTAAAAGCAAAAATGTCAACAATTGACAAGTCCCAGCTCCTCCAATGTGCTGAATTTGTTTAATATGTGATATATGATCATAAACGTGATATATTTGTGTTTTGGACAAAACAAGCAATTGAAACACATCTTCTTGGGGTCTGAGAAATTGTAATAGAAAATGTCACCTCTTTTTGTCAGTTCACAGACTAAACTTAACCTAATTTATATTTACTTAATTTAGCAGATTAACTGATAATACAAATGCATGGTTAGCTGCAATTCTAATCTCTTTCATTTGTTTTTACTTCATGCGTTTCCATTTCTCCGTACGTAGGCAGAACTGAATGAGGTTCTAGGGGATGATGAGGCACAAACTCCTGCTCCCACCCCTTCTGCCATCACGACGACCGGTGGTGCAACTGGGTTGGAGTCTGTCCTACTGGAGCGCATTGACATGTATATAACAGCCATGTCCAAAGCTAAGGCTGCAGGGGAGACTAGCAAAGTTCGAAGATATGACCGTGGGTTAAAGGTAAATTAGAGAAGGAAGAGGAAACATCCTCCGAACAAGTTGATTCCCGTACAAATGTTGCAAGAGGCCTCTTATGAATTAGTCTAATACTTAATATCTTTCTTCATTTTTATGCTACATTTTTTTCTTCTTCAACACTAGACACTCCAGTCCATGTTGACGTCTGTCAGGAAAGGAAAACCAGTCAACGAGGAGGATTTTCCGCCTCCAGTTGCTCTCGGTGGCAAGGCCAACGCCACAGAGGCGTCTGAATCAATCACGGTACAAGAACTGCCAGGGCCCACGCTGATGCCCTCTACTCCCACAAACCAGAAACCTCTAAGGGAGGCTGCGCCGACAACTCCTAATATGAAGCCACTCCATCTGACTGTGCCTCAAAAACCTGCTTTCGCCCTCACCCCGGAAACACCTGCAATCTCTCCCCTCACCCCCGGCCAGCCTAACGCACAGCACTCGGGTAAACACACATGATAACGTACAGAGTTCGCTGTGGAAGTCTCCCCAAATGTGATCGTCGTGAGCTTTTAAACCAACAAGTCTTTTGTGTCTCTCCGTGCCCTTCCTCTATTCAGAGCTGAAACAGGCAGTTTTGTCCAGACAGAGAGAGTATAAGATTGCTGCCATACACGCCAAACAGAACTTCGACATAGATCGGGCGAAACAGCTCTACCTCACTGCCAAGGTAATCAAACCAATGTCAATGTCATCACAAGAATACATGTATTTGTTTGTATACTTGTATATAGAAAAAGTAAATCCTAATGGGAGTTGACCTTCCTTCATGCAGAAGCTAGACGTGCTGATGGAGGCACTGGACAGAAACGAACCAGTCGACCTGAGCTCACTACCTCCTCCTCCTGGTCAGTGTGGCCACTTTAAAGGAATACTTTGCTGGAGAGTGTTTTACTTTTGTTTCCATTACTCAAACACCATAGCCTGATTAATTTACAAAAAAATTCAAGGAGAAGGAATGTCCCAAGTGATAAATGCAAATTAATAAAACAAAGTACATTTTCCTAACTTTTAAAGATCATCAAATAAATATTCAGCACTGTGTACTATACAAAAAAGTGGTCGGGTCCTCACTAACAACAACAAAAAGAAAACTACACGCTATTCACCCCCATCATCAAATACTGAACGTTGGAAAACCTTTGCACCATATAGATAGAATGATTCTTAATTCGGGACCTATTCAGGGATCTCTGTGATAGTTGATGACGCTGTTTGTAATATGCTTGTGTACAATTTGATGTTTTCTCACCTGATTAAGTGAAGGCGGTGATGATGATGATGATGATGACCATATCTAGACCCCTTCAATGATGTCTGATCATTTGCAGGAGACGGAGTAACAGAACACCGTGCACCTCCTCCTCCTCAGTCTTCCTCTAAACCAGCTACCCCTACTGCACCTGCACCTTCACCCGCTGCCGGTAAGACTCAAGTAGCCCTGATACTTCAGATGATAAAAATGTTAGTACATGTTAAATTTGAAGAATAACGTATGTGTGTGTTCATGCGTGTGTGTGTGTCCTGCACAGATCTGCCTGCTCCCAGCAGTTTGGCAGAAGCCTTGCAACAGAGGATGGACATATACAAGTCAGCAGCAGAGGGAGCCAAGAGCAAAGGAGATGATCGTAAGGCTCGCATGCACCAGCGCATTGTCAAGGTACACACCATGCCCTTATATACTTATAAAATACATGGTTGGAACGATTTTCAAAGCAAATAATTGTATTTATTAAAAAAAAAGCATATTTACAGAGGAAACTACATCTAAAGCAGCGTTAGATATTCTCATAGATTTAGCAATTTGGGATACACTTTTTGCACCTGCCTGCTGTTTGGTGGTGTGTTTTTCTCTTCTCCTTGAATAACTGGTTTGTGACTCACTTTATTTTGACTGGAAATGCCCTCTGTTGCTTTTACTGTAACAACTTCTGTTGCTCATTTTATCTTCCTGAATAACCTGCAATAAAGTGTCTTGTTCTCTGAGGATTGTTGAAAGGCATTGTGGGGAAATAATAAACCTTTCCTTTTGAATTAGATCTGGCTGAGGTTGTGTAAATGAATAAAACATGAAAGAAAAGGCACAATATTGTTGTGTGGCTTGTATATTGCATTTGTAGCATAGCAGTGGAAGCTCATTGATGACATTGATCTCCATGTGGGAGTTATGTGTCAGTATTGTATTTACATTCAGGAATGCCACTCTTTATTTTGGGTGGGATTGGAAAATTAGAGAGGTTGTTCGCTTGAAGATATATTGTATTTCATCTGATTTACAATGCTATTGTTATATTTCACAATAAAAATCGCACGTTTGAAACAAGCAATTTAGGAATTTCTTTACTATGACAGAGTAACAATACCAGGATCTAATAATAATATAAGGGTATCTAAACGTAGATTTCTCCTTAATAACAGAATTATAAATCATCTTCTCTGTTCTAAACAGCAATACCAGGATTCCATCAGAGCTCACAAAGCTGGACGACCCATCACCTTGTCTGACCTCCCTGTGCCGCCAGGTAACTTTCTCCCGGTGTGTTTCAGGATTGTGCCTCAGCTGCACTTTATAGTTGCAGTAAGTCATGTGTGTGTGTGTTGCTCTTGTAGGCTGTCCTCCACTTCAGGGCTCAGAGGGGGGTCAGCAGAACTTCATGGGTGTTCTGGAAACGGCTATGAAAATAGCTAATCAGGATGCAGACGCAGAAGATGATGAAGAGGATGAACCAAGAGAGGCTGCCAAGGTAAAAAATAAATAACTAAATAAAGGTACCACCAAATGGTCAAGTTGTTGTTGTGCGGCCAAGAAATCGGATTGGTTGCCTGTTAAGCAGGGATAGAAAAGTTGTATTGTTTGCCTTGCCAGCTTCTGTGCTAGGTTATCAAATTCTTATTGTCTCTGTTACTCCTCCTGATTCTTACATTAACATCACTCTTCACAGTAAATCACGGGAAAGTATTCAAACAGTATCTCACTAAATTTAGTTAAGAATGCTAAATCTCACTTAGCTCACAGGTATCTCACTTGAAGAGAATAGTACTGTACCGAGACATCTGTGTGTATCTTGCATTGCGGTTGTGTGATGAGCATCAGGGGCGGACTGGCCATAGGGGATACCGGAGAAATACCCGCTAGGCCAACAGGGTTGTGCTGGTCCAATACCGGCCCACCTCCATCACCAACCAGCCGTCCCTCTGACATCGGCAGACCCGCTTATAGTCTGTGCTTCACAAAACACATCAAATTTACTCTAATACCTAAAATTGACTATCACCGACTGACATTTATACTACTCCTCATGATCTGTATTCACACTCATGGCTTCCATCTTCTTTACTCATCTAATCTCTTCTGTCAGTCTAACTTTGTTTTAGGTGTTATTAAATGACTCTAGCCTACTCAACACTTGCGTCACTTGCTCACAGACAAAGACGTTTTTGAGACTTTTTTATGTTTTCGAGACGTTTTCATTCACCTAAACACCCCTACACCCACAGACACACAATCACGACCCCAGCATGCAACACTACTGACACAATGATGTTTACACCCCATCGTGAACAATAGGCAAGCTACGAGATGTTAGCTTGCTTATTGTGTGGTTTATTCTGTAACAAGAACAGGCTACTATGGGCGGAGCCTACCCCAAGACAACTGTCAACACCGTTAAAACCTCTTAACATGCTTCACCTCTGCTCCCGATCATAGAAGCTCATGAGACCTTTACTGACCTCCTGAAAACAGTAATTACAATAACCAGTCTTATCTAGAACAACTTGTTCCGAGAACAACTTCTTCCTGTCTCCGTTACAGTATGTTCTGTTCATTTCTACAATACAGTTCATACTAATTCTACCCTCTGATTCCAGTTTGTTTATTGTGTGGTATTTCTCTCCTACCATTCCTTAAGGCTCTGCAGTTATATGTTTCACCATCTGATACCAGCCCAAAGTTAAGCATATTCATCTAGAAAACTATACCTACCTTGGAGTGTTAAAATAGCAGGATCATTTTATTCCATCTGTTCATCCAGGCAAATTGGTGATGTAATTTCTTTGTAATCGTCCAAAATAATGTTAAGTGTATGGGTATGTTTCCAAGTAGGCCACTGACTGGTCGATACGTGCGATGCATTGAGTGGGCAGCGCGCCGTGTATTGAGTGAGCCGGTCTGACAGTAACTCCCGGGCCAATTTTTACCCCAAGTTCGCCCCTGAAGAGCACCTTTACCCTCACGTGATGAGCACCCTTAAACACTTTCCTTCTTTCTCCGCAGCCTGCAGTGCATCCACTTGCCCAGAAAGCAAAGTCTCCGGCCCCTCAGATCCCCGGCGGGTCCTCGCTTCCAAAACTGGGACCTAAAGGTGCATTCAGTGTGCTCTGTGTTCTTCGTTCCTGCCCGCATGTACAAAATGTTCCTTACAAGGAGTTTGAGTGCTATGCGAGGCAGAGTTTCACTTCTTTTTCTCTTAATTATCCTTGCAGCCCAACAGCAATTGGATTTCCTGTTGCTAAGGCGACAGGCTTTTATGCGTGCAGCACTGCGCTCCAAACAGATGAAGGTAAGCTCTGTTATTTTTTTTCTTCATACCTTTGCTGATAGATGCCCTGGCATCTTTATATGTTTGGTGGACGTCTTCATTACAGCTGCCTGTTGTGTAGTTGAAGTCTTGAACATCTGTTGAGTTGCTGTGGTTTGACTGGTGCACCTGCTGCTGTGTGATGGTTTGCAGGACATGACTGGAGCAGCGCAGCACCTCAGACACGCCAAGGGTCTGGACCCCATGGTCACCGCTGCCAAGTCTGGCCTCCCTGTTGACATCACCAAGGTCATACATCTATTATGTTCAAATGAATGACATACAAGAAGGTGTGTGTGTGTGTGTGTGTGTGTGTGCGTGTGCGTGTGTGTGTGTGTCACAGGAGCAACCAAAAGTGTGAGGTGTGTTAACACAAAATGGGACAGAAATAGAAGCTGGTAGGAATGAAGCACCTTTGTGCTCCTCACAGTCTCACTTTGTGTGTGAGAGTTTGTGTTTGTTTATTGGCATTTTTTCAGTGCCATTTCTCTATTAATATTTCATATAGTTGCCACTTCTCCCATATGACTTTCTTTCATTCTTCCTGAGTTTTATTTTAACATATTTGTTTCAAATAACCGTACTTCCTCTGACTCAGCCCCACAGTGTAATTACCAGGAATATTAACTTTGTTTCTCTGTTAGTTTTTCTTCCTTTCTGTCTCCAGAATAAGTTTAAAAAAAAACATTTTCACAATTTTTTTCGTCGACAGATTTATTTGTTTCGCTCCACATTTGTAATTGTGTCCTCCGTGACAGATTCCCAGTGCTCCAGTCGGGGAGGATGATTACTCCCTGGCTCGCTCCCGCGCCTCCCCTCTCTCCCCTCGCTCCAGTGAGAAGTACCACGGCCTCATGGATCTTTTGCGGAAGCAGCATGAGGTCAGGACACTTTTCTCTATTCTTCTTTTATGTATATTGTATAAGAAAGCGCACCTCCTGAATCTTGCTGTACATTCGCTTATTTTGATGTTGATATCATAATGTCACTTTTGTAGTTGTGTCATATTGTTTTTGGCTATTGTCTGTTCTCATACCAACGCCTTCCTTTGTTCTGTATCTTCACAGAAATGTTTGGGATACTCTCAACAGCTCACACTCGTGGGCAATGTGGCTGAGGCTCTGAAGTAAGAGACCCCGTTGTGGTATATTTCAGAATTGTGTTACACGTGTCATCTGCATTGATGCCAATAGGCCATTTCCATTACAGTCAATTAATATGTGATTAATTTGATGGTATAATATACATTTTGGTTGATACTCTCTCTCATCACTAATCACAGGCAGTGACCAAATACATCCAAAATTTGAGATCATTCATTTCATCATCATTATCGTCATCATTTGCTAGAGCCCAGTGTTTTCAAATTGCTAACTCACAAGCCCAAAGAAATGCATTTTAATCCCATTAAAAACAAAAAATTTGCAAATTCTCTTTATATGTGATATTTACCTGCAAAATTACGCAGATTAGCATATTCACTGAAATACTACTGTATTTATTCAACTGAGCACATCATCAGACTGTGATTTTACATGTTTTAGTGCTAACAGTGTAACTTTCATGTCACGCTGAATATTTTACTCGTTCTCATCACAGATTTTTTTTCACATACATTTAACTATCACACATCATGCATTCCTTAATTGCTTACTTTTCCTTCAGTTTTGCTTCAAAAAATATTGTCATTGCCGAGAAAAAGCCTATCAAGCTCCTACGTTTTTTTTGTAAAAATCGCAGGAACAAACACACACTGGAAGTGTGTGTGTGTTTGCCTTGAGCAGAGATCAGACCTGCGACCGTTCAAGCACCAACCAGTCCGTCCTGTAAGACTTCTTATACGATATGATCAGTTGTGTGTAAGGACCATCTCTGTTTCTGACCAGGTTTGAAAAGCTCGTCGAGGAGTGTATGAAGAACATCGACATACTGAAGAACGCCCATGCCAAGGGCCAGCCAGTCCCCAAGTGCCGCACGGAGGAGAGGACCCTGAACACCGTCAAGTGAGAAACTAACATAGATAATTGATGATATAATAATATTTAGTTATAATGTTGTTGTTTTTTAACGACTTGTGCTTTATGTCCACCACAGAATGAGTTTTTCTCGAGCAGCATCAACAAATCAAAACTTTAACCTTTCCATTACATTGATTTAAGACTAAATACATCAACATTTTGTTTGGTTGTTGTAAAGTGTGTCTCTCTCACTGGTGATTTTAAAACGGCACGTGAGCTTTATTTATGTGTGTTCACCCCCAGGATTTCTGACGGCTGAATAAGATCAGTCATTTATAACTAATAAT
This sequence comes from Clinocottus analis, assembly GCF_023055335.1. Lineage (NCBI taxonomy): Eukaryota > Metazoa > Chordata > Actinopteri > Perciformes > Cottidae > Clinocottus > Clinocottus analis. Next base: position 4,063,518 of record NW_027176009.1, on the reverse strand, counting down.
GACATTCTTGCAGCAATCCTTGCTGGTTTTAACATCCCTGAAACACTGATTTCACTTAATAATTATTGCTTTAGTTATAGCTTTGCAACAGAACTGAATGTATATTTGATTATAAAGTTATAAAGATTGTAAACACATTGGTTTTGAAAAGACATTTTCCCTGACTAGAGCAGTAGATGAGTCAGATTGACTCACTCTGGCTCGACTCCAGCATCATGCTGGCTAACAGCTAGGTGACTCTGGCAGTGCCATTCAACAGACTCACAAACAGTTGTGATTGTGTGGCAGTCAGGGATGCTGACTGGTTGTTATCCGTCACTCTTAATGTTTTTTTTCTAAATGGTCATGACTCATGTTTTTGTTATTAAGGATCCACTCCGGCCTGACACCCAATGACCTGATACTGTACATCAACAAAGGCATCAACCTACCGTGTCCCCCAGGTACTGATGGCAGCTGTGCGTCTTTGAAATAACTACGCAGTGATGTGATAACTGTATGTTCACGTACACCTACTGTTCCTTCAGGTGTCTCACCCAACGATCTGGATGCCAGCGTGAAGTTTGAGTTTCCATTTCCCAGTGCGGTAAGAATCTCTCTCACTCAGTGAGTAGAGTGTGGCTGTTTCACGAGATGTGTTTTAATGCAACCATTTATCTGCGTGTAGGAGGAGGCTCAGAGGGACAAAACGGGCACGGTGAAGAGCACCAACAACCCCGAGTTTAAAGAGAATTTCAAACTCAGCATCAATCGAACCCACCGAGGCTTCAAACGAGTCGTCCAGTCCAAAGGCATCAAGTTTGAAATCGTCCACAAGGGGTAAAAAAAACACAAACGGCTTTGGGACGAAGCTTCCCTGTTTATCCTCATGATTGATGCTCTAAATGTCATGTCTGTTGTGCTTTTGTCAGTTGTCTTCTTCTCTCTGTAATCACAGAGGCCTGTTTAAGACGGACAGAGTTGTGGGCACTGCTCAGATGAAGCTAGAGGCCTTAGAAAACCAGTGTGACGTTAGAGAAATAATAGAGGTGGGTGTTGATGACAAGTAAATACAAATTTATATGTACTTGTACACATCAGTTCTATTTAACAGTGTGTTTCATAGGTGATGGATGGACGAAAAGCTACAGGGGGCAAGTTGGAGGTGAAGGTGAAGATCCGAGAGCCTTTGACAGGAGTTGAGCTTCATCCGGTGACGGAGAAGTGGCTAGTTCTCGATCCGGTGTCCTCCCTTTCTCCTCCAGAGAGACAAAAGGAACGAGTGAGTAGAGTATTAATGTCCCCTGACATGCGTGTGTGTACACTGTGGGGGAAAACTGAAGTGAAGCAAATCGCTATCGGACACAAGGAAGAACTCCTCACAAAGGCTCCAGCCGGCCGGGTCACTATTGCACTTATTCATATCATGTTGTCAGGACACGAATTACAAAGGGTCTGAATTTGGGGCGAGGACAATATTTTGTAACATTGAGAAACCAACGATGAGACAAAGCTCAATAGGTTTGCAGGTTTTTAACTTCTCTTTCCAGTTTTTTTTTTTTTTAATCTTCACTAAACTGCCTCGATAAAAACCAAGCTTTACCAGTGACGGGTGCTGCAAATTAGCTTCAGACGCCTGTATTATCTGTATCCAACAACGTTTATCTTTTTGGAAACAGACATGCACAATATGACTTATGTGTCGAAAAATCTGATTTGTGAAACTATAACGTTCCTCAAATGAATCTGTGACCACCATCGTTTCCACATCAATAGCACGACTGAAAATTGTCGCCACCAGCCGTTTATCTCAATGGACTTAGTCCTAATATTGGCATAACAGTAGTAAATTAAATCTCCCATTAATTTACATTTTATCTATACATTGGCCTAATTATTTTATTTCATCCCAACCTTGTATGTGCTTTGCTCCCTCAATGTTGTCCATGGTTAGTATTTGGTCTGTATATCATTGTTTGAGTGACAGTTTTTGTAATATGTGGCATTTCACGCATATGGCCACACTTTCTTTTTCAATCTTCTACCATTTCTTCTCCTGTGGTTACACGTTGAGGAAGGGGATTGTCTGGGATAGTTTAGGTTTGTAATGCCCTATAGCTGCTGCAAAACTTAAAACAAAATATATCTTAAAATTTGGATGGAAATCTGACTTTACCATTCTTTGGTACGTTTGTAACAACTTTAAACACACTTTAGACCTGGTTGGACGACACACTGGTTTGTCTCGAGCATAACCGGGTCGACATTCTGCATCTGAGTAGTCTGATTAATACACTGTCATCCTGCTGCCCTTTGCAGGCTCTATACCTGCAAGCAAGAGTGACGGAAGCTAACACCATTGGCATTCAATAGATTGACAGTGTCAGTTCAGTAAAGTCTCAGTGTGTTTGTTGGTTTCAGGCTCCATCTCCTCGGCCTAAACCAAAACATGAAGCGAGCAGCAAACATGAAGCGAGCAGCAAACATGAAGCGAGCAGCAAACATGAAGCGAGCAGCAAACATGAAGCTAGCAGCAGGAGCAGCCATCCCAACAACTCTCCTCCTCAGTACAAACTCCACAGCTTCAGCCTCCTCAACCATGACAGAGAGCGTCTGGAGAGAAAGGTATTTCTATGTGTTTATGAATGTCGTGGTCTCCCCCCGTCTACAAAGTCCACTTCTGTCATGCGAAAGTGTCGTCAAGTCATTACGCCCGTCTCTCAGATTGCAGAGTATCGAAAGGCGCAGCGGCATCCCCCAGCCGACCTCGTCCACCAACACAAAGAGGTCACACACAGGCTGCAGTGGCAGAAAGCACAGCTGGAGCGAGCCTCCAAAGCGCAACTGACTGGTAACGCACACAAGGAATAGAAACAAGTATTTGCTTTACTACCACATGTGACTATATGTCTCAACCTCTCAAACACCTGCATCTTCCTTCACCACGTGTGTAGAGTATGAAAGTGTGCTGCGGCGCTCCGTCCAGAGCTATGCTGACTCCGTGAAGAAGCTCTCCAGTCAAGGCAACAGGGTGAGCACAGTTGAACAGAGAGAGTGTGTGTTTTGGGGTTGGGCCTCATGATATAAAGTTTTCTTTGTCTTATTATAGGAAGCTGCCAAGGATGCTCTTGGCAGGTTTAGGATGGTAGAGAACGAGGTAAGGGGTGTCGACACCAACAAATGTTTTGTCATCATGAATGTGCAAATTATGTTTAATATTATGTATTTCCTTTCTGCTTCAGCTGGAATCGCTGCAAAGGAAACGCACGGGATGAGAAGACTGTGAGGGAGTGGAGACTAGGCTTGAGTACTGTTATATCATGTCTCTTTTTCTCATACACACTCGTATACAAACACTACATTACAGACTTTAAGCACCTTCAGCATGATTCCATGCCGCTCATTTCACGACAGCTGCATGAAACGATCGGATAATGTCAATTCATCATAAATTGTTTGTCACTTATTGGTTAGTCTCCAGCGAAGGTAATTCAAAAATAATCTGGAACTTCAAAGGGACACAGAAATGAAAGTAAGCATTAACATGTGTGATCCAGTGAAGGAGCAGGTTTATTTGCACTTAAACGCTCGACAAAGCCGCTTCTGAAGCATAACACACATTAATTACCTTTGCCCTGTTCATTTGTTATTGTTGGTGAAGAGATCTGTCGGAGGATTTATAAAGTTTACATTTGGCACCAGCTTTGAAAATCAGGTGGTGCCCGTAAATGACCAAAAGACACGTGTGTGTGTGTGTGCGTGTGCGTGTGTGTGTGTGCTCTGAAATGTGTTTAACCAATAGTAAGGAGTTTTTAACCCCTTCTCCCATATTTTATGTGTGTAATGGGCTTAATCTAATCTGTCTGCTCCAGTGTTCCCAGATTACAGTAATCTGCTCCGTTTGGAGTGGTGTGATATGGGAATAAAAAACGGGGCTTCGGGGTGCCACAGCCTACATCCCATAATGAGGGATTAGTGTTTGTGTCACCAAGGAGACGACTAGATCAGACGTAGAGTCGCCTTTGGGGCTGGAAGAGGGGGTGTTAGCAGCGTGCCATGAATGTGGCAGCAGCTTAGCACTGCAAAAAGATTCTTCTTCTTCCTCGTCTTCTTCTTCTTCTTCTTCTTCTTCTTCTTCTTCTTCTTCTTCTTCTTCTTCTTCTTCTTCTTCAGAGTAATAGGCGGCTCCACTTGGATTTTCTTTTGAACTCTTAAACAATATTAAGCCCATTATGCTGTCAATTTATAAAATAATTATCAGCTGCTGTGTCAGCGTGCTGCTATTTAGCACACATTTTGGCATACACAGTTTACGAAACCAGGATCTGTCCCACTGAGGTCTCCAGTCGCATCACAGTGGGTGACGAATAGTCTGCCCAAAGGAAGACAACCCAATATGTGCCAGTAAGGCTGCGTAATTGCTCATTTCTATTTCTGGTGCATCATAGACATCCCTGTCCTAGTCGTTCCTCTCTACTTTACACTCACTGTGAAGGGTACAACATTCAGATCAGTCCTATAAAACTTCATAAAATGTGTGTAGATTAGTCATTTTGCCACGACTTTCGATGGACAACAACATGTATTCTTTATTCTGTTAGAAAACAGATGTTTCCTCTATGTGTTTGACAACCGGCTAAACGGCTGTCAACGGCAGATTCTGGTGGTCCTCATTGATCGCACGCAGCCGGAAAGTAGCAGACAACTTTAAATGAGCCTTGCTATTTTATTTTATAACTCTGCTCATAGTTTTTTAGTCATGTGACACAGCAGATAATCATGTGTTTGTCCTAATCCACCACGGCCTCACCCCATTAACAAATAATCCTGGTTAAAGTTGACCTGATAAGGCCTTCCACAGTCCGTGTTGATTTTTAAGTCACATCCCTTCCCCCACATTTTTATTTTTTTAATCTATCAGGAGAAGATCATTTCTGAATCTTTGTAAATGGTATGTTGTGGTGCTTTTGATCAGCTAATATTCATTTTGATGGACAGGGCAATGGAGGGACTGATGATTGCTTATATTGACATAACTGCTATGTGTGCGCACGTGTGTATGTGTGTTTTAAAGTTGTGTGTGTGTTTCCCTTGTTCCGGGCAGCCATTAGTTCCAGTGCAGGATGAGTATCAGTTAGCAAACTATTACAACTTTCTTGCTAAAACATTTGGCACAAAGTCTATGTTTGAGACAAACACTTACACATTTTCTGTGCATCATTTAGATGCATATGTATTTGAAAGTCTTTGCATTAATGATGAAGATTAAGATGATATAACTGACAAAAATGAAAGCAGAAGCAATGAATTACACAACTCAAGCAAAGGGTCCAGTAATTTGTTTTTCATACTTTATAAAAATGAATGGGAACCAATGGCTGACTGACATTTTGTTGTTTACACCAAATAATTATTTAACATTTTCAAACACCAGTGAAAACACTCCAAAATCAAGAGATATTTAGACTATTCAGTATCAGATATGACAAAGAAAAGCAACACATTCTCAGACTTTTTAGCTGTAAAGCGAATGTTTGGTGTAGAGCTTGAAAAATGACTTTCACGATTTAGATTATTAAACTTACTAATCATCAACGTTTGTATGTTTCAGACATACAAAAAATGATTCAACATTTCTCAAACACAGCAACAGGTTTTTTTTGGGAAGGACTCTGTGATGAAAACTATATGTGTGTTGAATGGGTCTAAAACATGAAATACCACCAGTTTGGTCCTTTTTTTTAACAGAAAATATGTTTTCTTCTGATTCACAAAGTCGTGAAGTAAAGTTTATGACCAAGTAGATCTGATATCACTCTGGATCACTTTAATGCTGTTAAACACTCACAGAAACCCTTTTTTTTTAACTCTAAAACCTTTAACCCCTGTCACCTCTCACACACACACACACACACACACACACACACACACACACACACACACACACACACTGCTTGAGTAACCTCATGGCCTCTGAGGCCGTCCTGTTGTCATGCCAACAGGCTCATCAGCATTCACTGTGGTCGTTGGATGGTCAGGACCCGGGGAGAGGGACATATTGTTAAAGTTTGTCCTGCTGGTGACTCACTCCTTACACGAGACAACGCACGCACGCACACATTCGTTTCCATATTTTATTTTTTTAAGTGTATCTGGCTGCACTCCATTTATGAAAAAGGAGACATTTTGGTGGATAGGTTAACAATAATCACAGACGTTCTGTCCTGATCTGCTGCAGTAAATGAATTGTACTCATCTGGGTTTGGGGGGCAAATGGTTTTCTTCTGTTAAGTCATTTAAGGGCAATCAATCAAAATATATATGTACTATTTGTATACAATACATGAACAGCATCATATGCTCTGTCTTTATCTTTGAGTGTAAGTCATAATGATTTGTGCAGCTCAAACGGGGAATGTATGAAGGCCTGATTGTTGAGGCTTCTTCGTTGTTGAAATGAATAAAATGGTAAAACAGCACTGGCTTTGTGTCTTCGTTGAACCAAACAATCCTCACCAGAATTTTCCCATTTGGACTGATTTCCGATCAACATAGAAGCTTTTAACTTTTCAATTGTTTTTATTAGTGTAACACCTCAGGACTCAGAATATCTTGAGGTGACATGTTTCAGGAGTATAATGCATTCTGTAAAACATGGTTAGACTCAATGGTCTCTCATGTGATCAACCTCTTTGCAGAACTTTGTACAGCATACCATCCAAATACCCCCAAAACTATGAAAACGCATGTTCCTAGTATGAAGATCCAGGAGAAACACAGCACACTGCTACTGGAAGTCATTTTTAATTCAACTGCATATTAAAATATTGTATTGTAAATTTTGACTTACTTGGTGTAATGATGCTTTATGCTAATTTTTGCATTTTCACCATCAGACACCAAAACCATAAAACAAAAAAAACAAAAACATCAGATATGTAAACCCAGTTTGTGACACAGGCTTTCCACTTCAACACTTTTCTCCTGAGTGTCTTTCATAAGGCAATAATGTTGGTTAGTTGTAATAATGCATGCTGGTAATGATCACATCAGTTCGCTTTGCGGGTGAAGTAAAGCCAATATCATCGAAATAGCTTGAAAAACAATAACGTGAAAGACTGAATAGGCGTATCTTTTTGCAGACAATGCTTGCAGTTTTTTTTTTGGGGGGGGGGGGGGGGGCTTGGGGCTTTGGTGTTATGCTAATAACGTGTTTGAATGTGAAATTTCCCCTGACAAAGGGAGGAAAGACGAGAGGGGGATGGTGCGCAGGAACACAAGCGGAGAGTCTTGGTAAAATTGGACAACCCGCGAGACTTTGGTGGGCGTGGACAGAGACGAGGGCTTCCTGCTCGGGTGAACACGTGGTTCCGTGTCTGCGTCCCTGCTCGTCTGTCAGTGTGTGAAGGTTTCCAGCCCTTCTCTCACTCCTCTCCCCATCTATCCTCCCGTGCAACCGAGCAGAGCTTCTCCTGCCTTTACTCCGTCCCACCCACCCACCCGCACCTCCTCCTCCTCCTCCTCCTCCTCCTTCCTACTCCTCCTCTTTGCTTCTTCTCTTTGCGACGGCTACCGGGACTTCCGACAGCCAGGCCGCCGTCACTTCAACGTGTATCCGCTCAGAGAGAGAGAGAGAGAGAGAGAGAGTGAGAGAGGTAGAGAGAGAGAGAGAGCCAGTGTATGTGGAAGTGTGTGTGACGAGAGGGAGAGAGTGTGTGAGTGAGAGAGTGCGTGTGCGCGCGCCCGCCGGTCCCCCTGCGTGTTATTTCTCCCACCATCCCGCCTCGTTTTTCGGTCATGACGCTGGAAGCGATCCGCTACCGGGCCGGGTCTCTGCAGATCCTCAACCAGCTGCTGCTGCCACACCAGACCGCGTACGATGAGATCCGCTCGGTGCAGGACGCCTACGAGGCCATCAAGTCCATGAAGGTACGGAGCTCCTTTCTTTCTTTTCTCTCTCTCTCTCTCTCTCTCTCTCTCTCTCTCTCTCTCTCTCTCTCTCTCACCCCCCCCCCCCCCACCCCCTCTCTCTTACCCCCTCTCTCAGGGACCCGCATGCCCGCTGCTTCTGCATTTATTCCCGTCGTGGGTGTTATTTTTTTTGTCGGGTCTTTTGTGCTCCCACCGCTGCACGCATGTGTTGCCATATGCTCTCCGCCGCGCTCCCGCTGTCGGCCTGTATTTTGTTTTGGATGCACCTGCAGCACCCGCCATCTACCCCCACCCACAACCATCCTTTATATGTAGTTTTCACATTGTCATGTGCGAGCGCGACAAACTGGGCATCTGCACACAGCCACCCGCCCATGGAATAATATCCCCCCCCTCCCACCTCTTTCCTTGGGAGAGATTATTGATGAATTATTAATGACCTTTGCCAGGGTTTTGTTCGTGTCGGGGTCTTGCGATGCACTCAGTGACACCTCCAGCTCGTTTCTCCCTCACTACCTGAAGGCCTGACACAGAGCGATGCTCGGATAGTTGCATGTTCAAGTTCTCCAACAGCCGGGGACATTTTCACTTAGTTTGTCCTCCCCGTCACACACACACACACACACACACACACACACACACACACACACACACACACACACACGCACAGGCACAGGCACAGCAGCTACACCTTTGATCATGTGTGAGACAGACTGAAGGAATGTTCCATAAGCAGAGTGGGTGATGTCATGATAATAATGGAGTCTAATGGTAGAGCGAGAGAAGACGGATGATATAATTTTGGTCCAAGCTTTTGGCTCATTGATCACCCACTTACAACTCTGGTGGAATGAGATTAATGATCCTCACTAAAACTGGCAGACATCTGTTGGAAGTTGGCATAGAGACCAAAGATGACTCTCCTCCTCCTTTCCCTCCTCCACCAGGTGCGGGGCGCCCCGGCAATCGCCATCGTCGGCTGTCTCAGCCTGGCTGTGGAGTTGCGGGCAGGGGCCGGGGGTGACGATCCCGTGACCTTCATCAGAGAGTCTCTGTGCCACCTGACTTCAGCGCGGCCCACCGCCGTCAACATGGGCCGCGCCGCCCGCGAGCTGATGGAGTTCGCTGAGAACGAGAGCATGGAGAAGAACTCGGAGCAGCTCAGAGAAAGGTTGGCTGGTTAGAGGAAGATGAGCACATTGTTTGACTTTTGGTTTGTGGTAATTGTATGAATTGAAACACTGATTTAAGGACACGTGTACATGTTTAACATTAATACTCGTGGACCCTTGTTTTATGCTGTTGTAATTGATGTGGGACACAATTCACAGTCCTTGTTCCATGAAAAGAAAAAAACATTTCAAAGTTCAACCAAAGCTAATTTCAGGCTTTAGCTTTTTAAATTAAGTCAAATCAAATAGGTGTCTTCAGAAGTTGCTGTATTTTACGATTCTATTCAAACAACTTTATTAACACATGACTCGAGCGGAGCAAGAGTTCCCAGTCGGGGAAACAAAAGCAAAGCATTTTTAACTTAAAAAGACACATCTGAAGATGCACATCTGATTTATTAACCTATGCATTAGTTGCAGATTTGTTTGGTAATCTTTGTGTTTTACTAAATTTGGGGCATACTACAAATGTACTACAAATCTCGACGGACTTTGCCTACCGCAAAGTGCAAAGTCCGTCGAGTCTGTGAATTAGTCCCTTGATCAGAGCGCAGATTGAACTCATTAACTTTCTCAGTCATCCTCGGTTCATCCATTCCCATTGACGTACTGGTCATAGTTAGCTGAGAAGATGGATACCGTTAACAAGTAAACATTAATGTTCAGGAGATAAACTGCTTTGCAAGTGTTTGATGAAGAAGATGACACATTTGCATTGGAAACAAACAAACATTGGAAACACACAGTGAGTTTTAAAATGTGAATTATTTTGTTTTCGAGAAAATCCAATCCAGAGGACCCTTTGAAGAAAGATTGACTGACAGCCAACACTAAACATACATGGCGTGCTCGCTCTTGTCAAATAAAACTTAAGCTGTGAATTGCGATGATCTCAACACGTGCCTTTTATGTGCATAGTTAGTTGCTGCGATAGCACTTCTTTAACACCAGCTGCAGGTGTCTTTTTAAAAGTTATCGCATCACACACGTGGGAAAATTCCAACGCATGCACACTAAACTAAACTGTATGTGACATTGTAGATTGTCAGAGTGAACAAAAACCTAATTAGTTTTATTGTTGCAGTATTTATTTGCTCCACAGGACTGTTGATTAGAGCTGCACATGCAGGAAAGGTGCTGAACACGGGAAGTTTTGTCAGATGTTGGTGTACAAATAACACCCGGGATGATAGCGGCAGTCATGTTGGGACAAAACACCGATTTCTGGGTAAAGATGCACTGGCCCATGACGCCGGATAGATAAAGGCTCAAATACTGACTTTATTTAGTGGATTGGTTATAAACCAGATGTGACCAATCCACATTTGATACAATTTCTCTGTCGATATCATGCCAGTGTTTCTGATATGCACTCATTTAGTCCCAGCGGGCAAACAACTTCACACCACAACTGTCGCTCATGTTGGATCACTTAACGATGAATCAAATAAGTTCCACGCAGACAGGTATACAGATTTTAAATGTGTGGAAAATAAAACATCGATATCAGCAGATGGCCTGAGTTGAGAGATCAGAATCTCCACATGGGCTTTAGGGATTGAAACTACTTCCTCTCCTCATAAGCCAGGAATGTGCTGCTGCGTGGTGACTCCGAGTGGCTGACGCAGCACAGACACGTTGGTCTTGAGACTTGTAAGTTGAACTGTGGGTCTCAAAAGAATGTTTGTGAACCGGATGGCTGAGGACATGCTGAGTGGCTCTAATTATAAAATGGATTGATACTGTAAGTACAAGGAAGGATGACATGAGGAAAAAATATGATACCAAGAACGATAAGGTGACGATAAGGATAAGAAACCTAACAATGATAAAAATATTATAGCGGCGAAGGGAAACTGAAGTCAGACCGAAACGTGCAGCCATATTGAAACTGAAGACCTGATGGACACATTAGGTCCACACTGGCAGATGGAGCCTCCTCTCAATTCCCACCTCCTCTGGCTCTCCTCCCACAGCGTAATCGCCTGGATCGAAGACATGCTGGAGCGCGACGTCAACGACAACAAGAAGATCGGCAACTATGGCGCCCAGCACATCCTGTCTGGCGTCCCGAGGGCCTCCGTGACCATCCTCACACACTGCAACACCGGCTCGCTGGCCACGGCCGGATACGGGACCGCGCTCGGTAGGACCGGCGCCTCGGCGCGAAAAGAGGGTGAAATATTGGCGGCGCTGAGACGGTGATAACGACTGTTTGTGTGCAGGTGTGGTGCGCAGCCTCCACGCGCTGAGCCGGCTGAAGCGCGTGTACTGCACGGAGACGAGGCCATACAACCAGGGATCCAGACTGACGGCGTACGAGGCGGTCGCAGAGGGGATCCCCGCTACGCTCATCACAGACAGCATGGCGGCCCTCACCATGAGAGAAATGGACATCACGGGTGTGTGTGTGTGTGTGTTTGTGTGCGGCGTCTTGCCTTGTTTCAAACTTCCCTCTTTTATTGGCACTAACCTACTTTCCATCTTGTTCTCCCTCTCAGCTGTGGTGGTGGGTGCAGACAGGGTGGTCGCGAACGGCGACACAGCCAACAAGGTGGGCACGTACCAGCTGGCCATTGCCGCAAAGCACCATGGGATTCCCTTCTATGTGGCCGCACCCAGCACGTCGTGCGACCTGAGCCTGGAGAGCGGCAGGGACATCATCATCGAAGTGCGTCCCCCTGAGGAGCTCACGAGTATAAACGGAATCCCCATCGCCGCCCCGGGTAAGACGTGACTTAGGATGTTGTTGTTATTCACGGGGTGGGCGGGGGGGGGGGTTACAAATGTTGTTTTTAGAAGTATAAAATGACAGGAACGGGTACAAATGGTGAGTTCAGGAGAAGGAAACCTTCCGGCTTGGAGAGATGGATCAGCGTGGCCCCGTTCCAACGTTCCCTAAGCCCTCAGCACTGAACCCTTACAGACTTTGATTGACGTCATTTGCAGTGTCAGTATCAGAGGTAAAGAGGGGGCAAGGGCTCGAGATGCTGTCTGAGGGGGCAGAGGCAAGACTCTGGCCAGTAAAGTGTTGGTTGGTAAAGTTCTTGTCTTGTTCTTATCTAAAGTTGTTCACGAAAGCTCTTTCAATGTTTTGGGGTAGTTTCTGGCTGGTTTTATGCCCTTTTTTTATATTGACGGCTGAGATGTCAGGAAATGAAGGTTAGGACAGATGGAGAATGACAACCGAGGGCCAGATTCGTACCACAGATGTTGCAGTTCCTAGTCAGCGTCTTAAACGACATGCGTGTTTCCCCGGCCATTTTTTTTTTACATTAGAATGCTATGAATTGTGGGTAAGTCCTCCAAGAAAGTCTGCGTAATTGCATTAAACCCTGAGCTCTTACAGTCTTCTGCATCAAGTCCATAAGAGCAAACGTTGGGGCCCGGTCCCCGGTAGGCTGTTTACCCCGTCACATTGCTATGAATTGTGGGTAATTCCCTTTGGCAAAGTCTGCAGAAATGTGGCCTTACGCAGAGTATTCATAAAGGGCTCAACATGTCTGCCAGAGACTCAAACACTCGACGATGGTCCATAACAGTGGGACAAAACTAAACCCTCTCGGACTTTGTGGAGCACAAAGTCCGAGAGGGGAGGTTGGGTTTATGCCTGCGCGTGTTTTAGGTTAGTTTGTTAGCGCTGAATTGAGTCATTTGATCTCTAATTACGTTGCCAGAGCAGAGAGGTGTTTAGTGACATCACAGTAATTAAAGAACACATTTAATGAGCACAGTGGCCCCCGGAGGAGGACGTGTGCTTGAACATTACATTTTCCTCTCGCACACTTCTCTGGTCCTTCTTGTACGTGGCAATTAATTGAAGCGTTGCCTGTGTAGCCAAAGCCTGAAATAGGTTATTCCTCTGTGCCATTGAGCTCCAAAGATGTCAGAAAACTATTAAAATCACATTAAAGAGACACACAGTTTAGCTTAAACTAATGAAGAGATGAAGTTAGCTATGAAACACCTGAATTGGCAATAAATAATGGATGAATTATAAATGGATGATTTTAAAAATATGAAACTAAAAGTAATGAATAAACAGTTGATATAGTTAACAATTAAAAATATAGCGACTGGTTAAGATAGTTGACTCCAAGGATCAGAAACAGTTCAGTTAGTTTTAAGTAATTTAAATAGCTGGTTAACAACGGGAGCTGGTAAATTAACTAAATTGCATAATGGTTCAAATAAATAACTCAAACGGGTTGAATAAATATCTGCACACTTAAATCTATGCAGAGAACACGTTGAACTCTTAAGGTATTTTAGCTATTTATTTATTTTAAACAGTTGGTTAAACATAATGGATAAAAAGTTGAAATAGCTGGTGAGCTGACTAGAAATAGTAGAATAAATGGTTCACTAACTCGGAGAGCTTAAAGTAGATCTGAGTGGTGGCGTAGATGCTGGTTTATCAGCTGCGGAGAGACCACTGATCTTGAGTGACCCTGTTTTGTAACCATGGCCCTTCTTCCGGCCCGTTTCCTGCAGGTATCGAGGTGTGGAACCCGGCGTTCGACGTGACCCCTCACCAGCTCATCACAGGCGGCATCATCACAGAGCTGGGAGTCTTCCTCCCCTCTGAGCTGCAGGCAGCGCTCACCGGCCGCCTCACTGCCCTCTAGAGCCGCTCAGCCCCACCTGCTGGTCCGTGTGCACCACTGCACCTTAACGTCACACACTCAGAGACACTCATTTCATCACAGAACACACACACACACACACACACACACACACACTGTCATTGTTGTGGTTTAGTTTTTGGTCGACGCACAGTCAGCGCTACATGTCAGTGGTGCACACAGAAGAAGAAATGTTCTTCAGTCTCTTACTCGCACACACACACACACACACACACACACACACACACACACACACACACATTCACTGCAGGGAGTCGAGCAGACACACATGTGCAGTCTCCTCTTTCTTCGTGTCCCTTTTTGTTTTCAGTGGTCTTACCATTTCACCTTTTCCATCCCATCTTTCGTTCTCTCTTGCCGCCTTTTTTCTTTTTCGAAGTAGCTTCTGCAACAACAGATAGCGCTCAGCTAGGCTCGATCCCATGAATTATATTTGGCAAAAAAATATATGGATAAATTCTTTCTAAACTACAAACAAATAAACTTCCAAAAAATCTGTTTCTTAAGTTCAAAGTAGTGGTTTCTAAAATGCTGCTACCCACTTGTAAATATACATATTCTTGCTGGTAGTGTGTACATATGTAGAAAACTAACCTCTGCTAGTGAAACGTACTGCTATTTTAACCAAAAATGTGGTTGTTTGAAATTAAATTTGACATAAAAGAAAATGTTATATTAACATTTAATTTATCTTGTTCTGCGTAGAAACCTTTTGTAGAGGAATAATCCAAATTTATAACTCCTAAATACATTTTTACAAGCAGATTTTTGGGACATGAACAATAGTATTTCGCTCTAACTTTTTACCCCGTGCGGCAAAATTTGAATTGACCTTTTAAATCAGCTGAAGCCTATGACAAATCCATGGCTGTATTTACCTTACTCCTTGTTTGTATCTTGCTGTTCCCAGTTGTACTGTATCATACCACACCTGTACTCCCATAATGTACTTATATATATGTAACCGTAATTATTTCAGCACCATACAGATATTCAACATACTGCACAGGATGCTCTGAAAGAATGGGGGGGTTGTGTCTTCTTTGCCATAACAGCTTTTGCTGTGATCTCAGAGGTCTGTTATGCTGTTGTGTTTGTGTAATACAGGCATCACCATTAAAGGAATAGTTCACCCCAAAATAAAAGTTTGGTCATCTGCTCACTTGCATGTCAGTCAAGACTTAACTAATGTTGTGCCCAAAAAAAATAATAGCTTTAGGATTATTTCAAGTTACTTAAATAAAAAGTTTTTAAAAATGAAATAATAATACTCAATAATAATATTGAAACGACAACTTAATATCTTGATATTTGTAAAAGCACTCAGCTTGCTACTGAAGAGTGTGTTGAACTAGATTTGAATCTGAACACTCGATTAGTGTCATTCAATGCTTAAGTTTCATGTTTTGGCTTCATTCTATACAATTTGGTTTAGTTTTACAGCCTTTAACTTTACTGTTTTTATTCGCTCTTACTGCACTCTTCAACCTCTTTTTTTAGTCTTAATGTTCTCAATGAAAAAGCTGTGGGAAACCCACTTTACACTTCCGTTTAGCAACAAACAATTGACGGACACAGTAGGTAACTGGGTTCTTTGGAGACCAAATGAGAGCTGAATTGAGAGTAAATATTGGTCTTACATTTGTCAGTTGGTCACAAACATGACTGAATGAATGATGATGTTGCTCTGTGTCCACAGGATGTGTAAATCGGCAACTGTTAGATTGCATGCCTTAACTTTATACGGTGGTAATGTGTCAATGTTGTCTTTACACTTTGTTGTGCTGCCCCCTGGTGGCCCAAAAAGCAATTCATACAAGCTTAAAGATCCACAGTCTTGACATTTCGCAGGCTTATGACTTCAGTTACTCAGATGCCTGAGTGGAAATATGAGGCCAACTAGTGAGGTTATACTCAAAAGATTGATTAGATGAGCAGAAGATGACTTTATATCTTTATTTTGAGGTGAACTATTCCTTTGTGATTGTGGGTTCTTATCCACACTGCCTATCCGTGTGCAGAGAGCTCTGCAACACCAACAATCAGAATGTAATATTCTTTTGTCAGGACAGATTTCAGAGACTCAGTCACTTCTTGACCAGGTGCTCTGTTCAGAATGTGTTTTGACTGTTTGGATTAATCCTTCCTCATAACTGAAATGCTGTTTTGCTCCAGACTGACTTCCATCAGACCACTTCATGAGATAAGGGCCATGGGCGGTCAAAGACGGGTAGCCCTGTAGGTCTACACAAATGGCTTTTCTCCATAGTTTCCATTTCCATCCCTCTCAGCAGCTATAAGTTTAACTCTTCAAGGTCCTGAAGATGGTAGAAAAATTCTTCTGAATTAATTGCTTCATTTAGTGCGTAAACAAGTGGGTATATTGATCATCAATTGCAGTGCTACCTCTATCAGAAACACTTTGCAACTTTCTAGTTTAAAATAACATTGCAGCAATCGGTTTTAATACCTCATATTTACCCATAACCAGTAGACTACTATTGTGAAAGGTGTGTGACTGAGTCCCTGCAGTTTTGCCTCCCTGGCTAGTGATCATGTGATGCATTTGTTGTCCTAAGAGTCTTCTTAGAAAAATATGTTGATCTGTGTGGGACACACCTACTCGCTGCACTGAATGTCACTGGGCCGGACTCACCCACACTGCTCACTGCCTTACAGGTGCAGCACCTATATAACTCACTGACGTAAGCTCTCGTCATGACCGAAGAGACGGGAGCCCCGCTTTATATCATGTAGCCAGACCGCCATCTCGTCAAGCCCACAGATATCTGGAGAAGAGCTTGTTCAGAGATTTGACGAACATAGTCTGCCTTCCTGACCCCCCCTCCGACCTCAAACACTGCCCTTGTGGACTTTGTCATTTACTTAATTCATTTAGACAGGTGACAAATACACAACTTTACCCACTCTACAGTACCACAGAGTTCCAGAGCAAAGACCCTAAAAAGAAAAGCTTAAAGTCAACACTAATTGCAGTATCCATAGTATCATTGTCCAAATATTGCTGTAATATAAGCTATTTTTTTCCTTCGCTTTCCATTTTCCCCCTTTTTTAGTTTCTACTCCTTCCACCCATCAAACCTCAACTCACAAAGATGCTGTTGGGTCACACACAAGCAGAAAAGACACGTGTGCATTTGACTTATTTATTTTGTACAGTTTAAGGCATCACCTAATTGGGGGGCAAATTTAGACAATGTTCCAGACGTATGTAGCAACTTTGTGGCCGTCAGACCCGTATTTCTCTCTAAATCTTTAGGAGGTATGAGATTTTGGTTTGTCTGTACATCATGATTATAACTGTTTGGCTGTGTTTTTTTAATTTTATTTCACGACATTGTGATTCCTAGTAACTAGGCCATTAGTACACCACACTGAGGAGGCCTCCTCAACCATACACACTACCTCTCCGTCTTGCTACACGGACTCAAACACTGAAATGCATGAAAACATGCACTTAATGTGCCAGGCTGCAGCAAAGCAGAGTGACAGATTGTAGAAGAAAAAAAAACTGGACTAAATGTCTCCATATCTCACTAATGTTTGTATCTTGAACCCAAAGTGAAAATTAATTTGTGGCGGTGCTTTTAGTCCGCCAAAGTAGCCTAGATTTTAGGCCAATGTGTCGCTATGGGTTGCAGTTGAATTGTTTCTGCATTACGCTATGTTTTTACACCATGCTTTTGAAGCAGCAGCAATATAGTACTCTGTTTAAAAGACACCCAACACGCCTAACAAAGGGGCCAAAATTCAGTGCTGCTTGACACGTATTTTCCACTTTGATTCAATTCATCAAAGCTGGTGTTTCTGTATTATTCTCAATGATTAGTATGGCCTGCAGTTACCATGGGAGGAGTGTTGTTCAGATGGCCTCTTTAAGTGCAAGTATGTAATTGTTGTTATTGATGATCACTTTATTTGGGTTAATTTTGTAATGTGGAAATGGTTAAAAACTGGATTTTTTAAAATATATGTACATGAATATAATGCTGTAAAGTGCAGTCATGAATTAAGAGATTTCTCTTTCACATCAATAAAGTAAAAAGAATAAAACCACAGTGAAACGAATGACTTGTTTCGGTCTGTCTCAAGCGCACAGTATTAAAGTGACCTACGCTGAGACTCCTGGAGGTGGCGCCGACGCAACACACAAGCGAGACAACTAC
This sequence comes from Clinocottus analis, assembly GCF_023055335.1. NCBI lineage: Eukaryota > Metazoa > Chordata > Actinopteri > Perciformes > Cottidae > Clinocottus > Clinocottus analis. The sequence continues at coordinate 4,045,602 of NW_027176009.1, read as the reverse complement.
TTTTTACACCAACGAAGAAGAAGGCGAGCTTCGAGTCTTTCCGGTTCGCCAAAATGGCTCAAGGTAGTAAGAAGTTTAAAACTGAGCGACCAGGAGCCTCTAAAAAACAACATATAAACAAAGCGAAAGGACCGAAGAAAGGAGGTAAAGATCATTTTTTGTTTTAGTATGTTGCTGAAAGTGTCGTGAAAACTAGTTTTGTCAAACAGCATGAACACGTGACCAGCACGAAAACAGCTAAACACGTCTCTTAAATGACTCGTGTATAAATATTTACAACATCCAGAACCAAACAAGCATCAAGACATGGTTTAATAATTGTAGTGCTCCTTCAAAATACTGTGTTGATTGAGAAACTCAGCTACGGATTAAGCAAAACCGCATGAGAGCTGTGACGCAGGTTACTTTAATCAACGTTAGCCCTACTTGTATTTAGCTAAAGCTGTTTACAATCCGATGTGTTGGATAGCATTAAAGGAAACCACTGAGTATCTGCTCTTGATTTGTGTTGCTGTGTCTTCAATAATAAAACGTCAACATTGCTGAACAAGCCAGCGTTATGTGCAGCATATAGGCGTTTACTTCAGATGTCTTAGTCTTAGTTTGGGCTACAGAGGTCAAAAACACTGCCTCGGTAGGACGGTGAAAGTGTGTTTTGGTTATTTAATTTGTTAAACTGATTGCAATAGCATTTAGAAATGTGATAATGATATTGTTTTCCTTTGATAAAGGGAGGGCCATTGCACCTAAAAAGGCTCAAGTCGTTGAGCAGCAGAAGCTGAAGAAGGTGAGGACACATTTAACGAAAAGTTTGAATTTCTCTGTCCATCTATTTCAATCTGATATATTAGTCGAACAGTAAGTACACCATTGAGTCTAACTGATTATTATAACTAAACATGACCTCCTATGATTCTCCCTTTAAGACTCTCGAGGTTGCTATAAGGAAAAATATTGAGAAGGAGGTGACCCAAAAGGCAAGCTTATGCCTCCACAAGCCACTGAGTGTGGTCAAAGGAGCCGAACGCAAAGCCAAGCCAGAAGAGTCCCTACCAGGAAACAAGTGCAAATAGAGTTTGACGCCCTGACCGGACATGCAGCGGGCTATGGGACACGGGATCAGTGAACTACAATTGTTCCTATGACTGAGATTCAAGATACATGCCAGTGCTGTGTGGTTTTAGATCCCCAAATGTTTCAGCCAACTTTAGGCTGAAATAGTCTTGCACAAATGCTAAATATTAGTTTTTCTGTTTACAATGAAATGTATGGTAAATGTACAGTAAAAAACTTTAAATCTTAAACCTGTCACTGTCAAGAGTCCTTTTGAGATATGTTCATCACACTTTGCAGGTGTACATTCCAGTTGTCACTGATCATCTCTGAAAATATTTTAATGGTTATTATCTTAGAATAAAAGACTTCGGCTTAATTAAGGCTTAGATATTATGTTGTCAATGACAGGTGGCTTTCCCACATAAACCTTTACGTTTCAGTGAGTTATTTATCTGAATTTTAAAGCACTGAGAGCCCAGTGTTTCTTTCCTGAATATCAGTGACAAAGAGACACAAACCAGTAGAGGCGTAACGGATCCCCCTCACGGTTCGGCATGCATGTGAACTGCGGATAAATTGCACAGTTGAACTTGAGTGTGAAATAAAGTTTAACTAATATGCAAGCAGGACATTTACGCTTCTCTAGTCTCCGATCTCTGATAATGTTTCATTGTGAACAAATGTTACGTGTTTAAACTGAGTCTCTGCTCAGTGAAAAGGAGTATTGGGCGAACGTAAATTGGAACGTTATGTGTTCACATGTAATCTAGTGAATATGGAGTTTTGGTGAGAAACTTAACAAATACAGTTGTTTGAAGATGATGTTTTCACAACATAAATAGATAATAAAGAGGGAATTATGACCTGTGGCCTTCATTATGACGTGTTAATAATACATGATTAAAACTACTAATGACAATATTTGTTTTAATCAATAAAATTCAAATCTTTTATTTGAATAATGTTATTATGAAGAAGAAAAAACAACTATAGGTGACTAATATATAGATAAATCTATATATATATATATATGTATGTTAACATTGTGATTTGCTCTCATTCGGCTTTAAACTCAAAAGTCAAGGTGAACACCGTCTTTTCAGGCCGCCGGTTTAGCAGCAACAGACCAGCGCGCTGTGACTGCAAACTATTGAGTGATAACACTAAACTGTTGATGTGGACGTTCGCTCTCAAGCAGCCCGTGCCACAGGTTTTGCACACATCGGTATGAAAGAATACAGCTTACAGTATAAAAAAATACTGATGTTCATGAAGTACCACATAAGAAGTTGTCTTTTAACAGGTATTTATTTAAATCCTTTGTCGTCACTTAGATCATGCAGTTCAGTGGTGCAATGTAGTCTATGGTCTAATAATGTCTGTGTGAGCGTCATAATTGAGGTTTATATGTGACTTTAACAACAACATGCATAAGGAGAGCACTGCCACATGGAAAACAATCACAATACAAGCTCTATAGTTGCTCAACGAAATGCTAACATACTACATAACAAGATGTCTAGATTCATCAGCACCTATTGTCTAAAGCAGGTCTGTGGCCCTGAACAGTTTTGGCCTAGAGAGCTTTGATGGCCTCCATGCAGTGAGGGGAGCGCAGGAACCTTGGGAAAGAGTCTTTGGCCATCAAGTTGTAGATTCTCTGTTGAGCATTGCTGAATGTGTCGGCACACGGAGAGCCCGTCACACTCAACAGAGCATCCCGGGTCTCAGCGTCCAAGTTGACCTGAGGAGAATACGGATTATCAGAAGAAGCTCTATAATCCTAGCTGTGTCTTTACCCTGATCGCACACATCACATCACGCTGCTCTACACCAACCTCCTGTGGAGCGTCAGGGTTGATGAACTGACTGTAGATGCTGCTGGACTTGGTCTTCTGCAGGTTTAAAGAAGTGACCCTGTAGTCTTCGCAGGCCAGCCAGAACTCCAGGTTCTCCTCGCTGAACTCTGAACGCAGGAACTCACGAAACGCCTGCCGACCGCCTGGAAGAGAGAACGAAAGGGGAAGGGGGGAGAACAGCCCAGACGGAGGGAAACGAGATAAGACGAGTCGATGTGAGGAGAAGGAGAAGTGTGCTGCGCAAAACACGGATGACAAACGCATCCAACACGTTCAAATCAGATCTTCTAATGCTTGCTTGGCTTTGTGATGAATCTCTTATGGGTTCACAGATCAGCCCAGAAAGCACCCATGTCACGGACAATTTACATGAGGGGATTTATTTTGCTCTGTTAGATATTAGTTCATATAATGGGACTATGGAGCATCACCAGCCAGCCAATCTGCACACGTAACATTTAATAGAAATAATGATGATACTAAAATGTTGTGTAGATAAGTCTGAGATCAGACTCTGTAGGATCAGTCCCACTATAGTGTCTTGGTGTCTACTGGTCATATACAGCTGAACCCTGCATGAATGTGTTGAATTGAGCAATATATGTCTGTATATGAATTCAACTTTTTATTTGCTGGAAGGAGGACATGCTATTTCTTCTTTTGAAAGTCACACAGTGTTGTTTTAATATTCGCAATTAGTCAATTTTATTGTGAATCTTAGTTTTGGTCAGGTCAAATTTGTATTGGAGCAATCCAGTGTTAACATTTTTAATCACATTTCTATTGAGATGCTAATCACAGTAATCTTCCTCTGTTATTGCATTAAATTGTTGCACCTTGTGGAGGATGACATGAGGTTTCTGAGCAGTAGGGTTGTATGAAGAGACATGTGTGCAGACGTAAATACTGCAAGACCAAAGTATGAAACTATCTGCTGTGCAAACTTAACACAGTGTTCCTCTTTACAATTATACATGGAAAACATTTTAAAAACAAGCATTGGGCTTTTTTCCCAGCTGCCATCTTGACTTGTAGAGAAGAACTGGTGTTACAGATAAGATTAGCAATGCTTCCTATGACGGTGAGCCATGCACAAAACCAGGATCCTGAAACTGAAGCAGCTCAAGGAGTTAAATTCAGACTTTGTTAACTTTATCATTTAAGCTTGTGCTTTTCCTACTGTGACATTTCAACATGTTTTCTCTAAAGCATACCGGTTGTACATGTTATTGAAACAATGAACTGACTTTGGAAGTGGTATTAGAAGGAAAAAACCTTTGTTGTTCAGCAGAGTTTCCAGGTCCCGAAGAGCTTTTCCATCCTGAACCCTGAGAAGAGAGACAGAAATGGTCAAAATAGGCTCTAATAGTTATTTGAAATAAAGGTTTCCGTCGGTTTACTTTTGCTTGTGGTGCGTTTCAGTCAGGTGGCTTAACATCACCCGCATCTCCTTTGCCCTGAAACACACATATAACACTTCATAATGCAAATTCTGCAATCAGGAAATCACTTATTCACATCGAAAACATAACGGCCCGGTTGCGTACTTACTTCTCCAGGCATGATGAGGGCAGGGAGGAGAGCCCTTTACACATCGAGGTGTGTAGATTGAGAAAACCTGAAGAGTTAAAAGGATCAGCCTATTTGATCACAGGAGAGAATTCATTCAGAGTTTATCAGTCAGCCTCCCAGAGTACAGTGTGCTGCTCTTATATACAGTATCGCCCGCCTGTTTGTTATCTGATCTGTCAATTTGCTCCCCGCAGACCAGCAGGTGCAGAGACGGGAGCTGAAGAGAGGTGAATGAGAGCGGTCGTGTACGTGCTTACCGACCATGCAGCCTTTCATCAGGAGATAGAAAGCAAGTCATCACATATAATGGGAGAAATTAAAGGCAGGGGGGTTCTATTGTGTGCGTGGTCAGGCCTCAGTAATTGTCTTAAAAGTAAGTCCTAAACAAAACCAAATTGAATTTTAGAGTGTTTATTAAGAGAATAAAGTGATGAGAGGGGAGCAGGTGGCCTGGCTACATCCCTCATCTCTGGAGAGTCAGAGGACTGCAGGATGGAGAAGTGAGTGCGACATGTTGAAGGACAAGGATGTGGGCCACATATGGCAAAACACACAACTAGATCATTGAATTCAGCACCTTTGCAATAACAATAATATCACTATAGTTGTTCTTCTTTCCTCTTTTTTTCTCATTTGTTCTGACTTGGAGGTTTTCATAATTTAGCAATTTATATATATATATATATATATATATATATATATATATATATATATATATATATATATATCATATCGTATCATATTTGTTTATGATCATAAACAAATGTCACTTCAGGCATAATGTCAAGTTGTTTTCAATGTTGTGTGTCTGTGTGTGTGTGTGTGTGAGAGAGAGAGAGAGAGAGAGAGAGAGAGAGAGAGAGAGAGAGAGAGAGAGAGAGAGAGAGAGAGAGAGAGAGAGCTGTGTTGTTTAGAGGGATTTCTTCTTTAATATGAATCAGAGGACCAAATGATCCCTATTAAACATCCAGTGAAAGCCTGCTGTGAGAACATCCACCTTTTTGTTTACTATTATGTGCGCGCGCGCGCGTGCTTGTGTGTTATAATACATTTTAAGGGATGCACGTTAAAATCCCCCAAATCGCCTCCTTGCTTATTAATGATTATTTTTGTTTATTACGTGGAAGCAATTTAAACAAAAAAAAGATGATACAGCTTTAAATATCAGCAATTTTAGAGACGTACGCTCCGTCACTTCTCAGCACGCATCCATAATAAACACAAGACGTGTCCGGTACGAGACACCATGTGCTAGCTGCACTGCCGAAGCGTCTCCGGTGTCCTCCTTCAGTGTCCCAGCCTGTACTGGGTGTGCGCCACACACACGGATCTGACACTGGCGTGTTTCTCTCGCTTCCTGCTTCTTCAACAAGAGTCGCTGTGAAATCTACAAGGCGGTGTCGAGTCGTTGCAGACTTCCCCGGACCCGCGCAAACCAGAGCGACCTGCTCGCTTGGTGTCAGATCCAGTTTGTGGACGGAGTCCGAGCCAGTGAACTGCGCTCCGGACGCGCGGGTTGCTCTCGGGTCCGGATCCCCTGCACCCTACCATGGGCCGCGACTCGGAGATAAACAGACAGTGAGTGAGTCACACAATAGGATCATGTGCTATTAGTATTATTATTAGACCAGTGAGAGGATCAAGTTGAGCGCGGTCATATTTATATGGAAGCTAAATGGCTCGTGTCTGCTGTTTGTGGATCGAGCTATTGATTACAACGAACAATTTCATCAAATATCGGTTATTGCTCAACTCCTCACACTCAGTATATACAATGCAATACAAAAGCAACGCGTATTCAATTTAAGAAAATCAAATCATAAAGAAAGTGCAATGATGCAAATGCATATGTTTGGCGACCCAGGACATTTCTCAGACCTTGACAAAAATATGTTACCAGTTTGAAAAAAATGTCTTAATAAAGACCAGTGTTATAGCTTCATGTCTTAATGGTGATAGACACCGAGACATTTCGTTACAACACAAACCAGACGTGTGATGCAAATTGACCCTTGAGTTAAGCTTTTTGAATCAAATGTCTGTGGTGCCCAGTGTTCATTCATGTGGCACAGGTCATAAAGACATTATGCCCTATGATGGAGGACAAAATACCAGGAAACCATTGTGTAATCAGTGTAAACCAGCCAAATGCAATCTAATCTAGATTACATAGAGTGGTCTTGGTTTTTGACCCCTTAAATTAAAGCTATGTCTGCTTGTGACCCTTTATCACCAATCTACTAGCTGTGGTCCATTCAACTAGTGAATTTTATTCTTAAATGTATCTTTTTAGGCTTGACTGGTTGTTCTTCAAACATTATAATATTATCATTTGAGGTTACAGCTTGAGGTTACATTAGCTAACAGTAGCATAACTCACCCCAATCTCCAACTGAACTGTTGGTGGTCAAGTTGCATTATGGGCAATGTAGGCTCTAGGTTTTGTCAGGGAAGAAAAACGTGGAATAAAAAAGAAATATCTCTGGATCTGCTGCATCCATTTTAATCCATTTTAAAACAATGTGAGCCTGACAATGTTTAAGGATTGCATTCTTAAATCAATAGAGTTTTCCTTTAATGACCCCTCAGAATCGGTTTCCCCGACCCCCATGTTGGGAACCACCAGTCTCACAGTGTAAATGTACATCCCATGTTTTGATTAGATTGATCATACGATACTTCTTTTTAAAAAGTCTTTGAATCAATTTGCTGTAAAGGTATGTACTTGTGGAATTAAGACTAGAGATGTAAGGACTGTTCTGTGTCAGTCTGTGGTGATTGAACTAAAGCCCCTGTATACCATCAGTTTCCCCTGACTGGCACCAGTTATGAGACCCCAGTGGACCTGGTTCCTGTCGGCGCACTGCCAGGACAGCAAATCTCCTGGTCCGGACACGGAGCGAGAGAGGCGCTGGGCGGAGCTGTTTGACCAGCTGGACCTCAACAAAGATGGACACATCGACATCCTCGAACTGCGGACAGGGCTGGCAGCCAGAGGGCTTTCCAAAGGCTCCCTGGAGAAGGTAAGACAGCAGGACACCTGTATCAAACGCACCTGTTTGTTTACTGGGCATGTGTGCAGGGTGTGGGTTTTACATGTATCACATGAAACAAATACAGTTGTTTATATCGAGGCATTGAGACTTTACAGTTTCCGTATTCTTCGGTAGGGCTGTTCATCAGTCCATCAATAAATTACCCCTTATCTGTTCTAAAACTGTGTTAAACAACGTGCACACCGAGAGAGGGGCCCATTTGACAAACCAATGAGGTGATTTCCTTCTCTAATATGACCCAATGATCCCTCCTCTCCACATCTATTAAACACCCAGTGAAGGCCTATTGTGAGAACCTTCACCTTTTTGCCATAATTATCTCCAACAGGAAATAATGAGATTAGTTGTGTGTTGGGCCCATGTGACTGAGTGTGCATCCGTGTCTGCCGCTGGCTGATCTTGCATACTGCTGCAGCAAACTGCGTATTACATTGGGTGCTCGTATATGCCAGAATACTCAAGGACATTGATTGACCGCTGACTCACTACTATTCTCATTGTGCCTGTAAGTATGTATGTACCGAACAGCAGACACACCTGCTGGAGATCTACTGAGTGCACGTTTCTGTATGTAGAACCGACTTCATCCTCCTGATTTGCCGTTTCTGTTTGTGCAACAGCAGAAGTCAAGGACATCAACAGCAGAACCTTATTGTGAATACACTCAGTTTGTTTTGGCATAAAGTGTGTGGGTCGTCAAGGATACTCACTGTCACTTTCTCACTCTCTCTCTCTGTCTCTCTTCTGTGTGTGTGTTTGTTTCTGTGAATGTGAATATATATTCATGAATGTATCTACAGACAGCCACATTGGGGACTATTTGACCTCTCTTGGGGACAAAATGCAAGTCCCCACAAAGTGCGTGCTTAAGAGTGTGTGTGTGTGTGTGTGTGTGTGTGTGTGTGTGTGTGCGTGCGTGCGTGCGTGCGTGTTTGCTTGTGCATGTAAAAGCTGGTATGTTGTCTATTTTAGTACAAGGAACAGAACTTTGTAAGATGAGAACAATAACCTTTCTCTTGGCCCTGCACTTGATCTCTTTTCACATATCTTGCATGTATCATGTTCCAATACACTTTATTTTTGTGTAGTATGAAACATTTTTTGCCACACAAAATTACTTGAATTAGATTCAAAAGTTTCTTTAATCCTTTTATTCCTGTAAATGTCTGGGACATTTTCACTCTGTGGTTGAACAAACCACAACAAGGAGAGCTCTACAACTGGTGATAAGCGGCCACAAATAGACAGCTTTTTTTCAGGTGTAATAAATCAATAAGCCACTGATTTAGACCATGTCAGAGATTACATAACAGTATAGCTAGGCCCACTTTTTCAATACTTTCTAACACGATTCCAATAATGTTGGAGGGCTCCTCGGTCTGTAAGCAGACTTGTCACCGTTCCTGATGAGGCCGATGACCGTTGTGTCGTCTGCGAACTTCAGGAGTTTGACGGAGGTGCCTCTGAGTCGTTTGTGTAGAGGAGAAGAGCAGTGGTCTGACCTACTGTACTGTCTATGAAAGAGCCGACTCACATCCCCTTCGCAGATCCTTAGTGCCGGTGGGGGGTTGTTTGGGTGAGGTGAGAAGGAGGCAGAGCGTGTCGGTGGTTGTTGGATGATGGGGCAGTTGGGCGGGGTGAAAGTGGGCTTTTCAAACCTGCAATAGAACACATTCAGGTCTTGAGCCAGGTAGTGACTGTCCTCAGTGGGGAAGATGGTCTCCTGTAGTTGGTGAGTACTTCTAGGCCTCTCCTAACTGACAAGGGGTTTTCCCAACTTTTCAGTATCGCTCTTCTTAGCTACCGTGATCTCTCTCGTGAGTGTGTGTCTGGCCTGGTTGTACAGAATCCTGCCGACAACCCTGTAGGCCGCCTCTTTAGCCCGACAAACAAGCGCTCCTAAGCGCTTGTTTGTCTCCGGTAAAGAGCCGCTGCTCCTCCAACTAAATGTATCAGTAACAAAGCGAAATGCATACTAGGTTGTTTTTTTTAATTTTTGCACTTGTCAACCTGCCATATGGCTAACTGTAACTGCACTTATTCATTGACCTAGCTCTCTGTATTTTCAGATCGTGGCGGCCGGGGACACCAACCAGGATGGAGTACTAGACTTTCAAGAGTTCACCCAGTATCTTCGCACCCATGAAAAAGAGCTTAAACTCATGTTTAAAAGCCTGGACAGGAACAATGACGGTCTGTACAACAGCTCACAGCTGAAATAATAATTGATGAATGATAGAAAAATTTACTCGACACCTGGTGGTAAAAATCAATAATCAGGACGTTCATTCGTTGCAAGGAAGAAGCAGCGACAGAGATACAACGTGTTACTTTACTTTTTCTTTCAACAGTAGCACTATTACTTCAAAATATTCATATTTATTTAACTATCTTTTCCATGCTCTGACTTATCCCTCTCTTTCTTTCTCTCTCTTACTGCGTGTGACTGGTGGATGTTTGCAGGTCACATAGATGCAGCAGAGATCCAGCACTCTCTACAGACTGTTGGTGTGGACATTAGCCTCAAGGATGCAACCAAGATTCTGCAAAGGTCTGCTAAGACAAGTTGATATCTGATCATACGTCACGCTAGGGTCTGAAGTGAGAACATCCACAAACCTGACCTGGATGCTAACAACTCCCAACACAGATTTATGCACATTACCTCCAATATTTATACCTAGGCTGAAACTTGAGTCTACAAGTTTCTTACCTTGCTGAAGGCTTCAATGACAATACAGGTTTGTAATATAGTGTCGTGCTTTCAGCTTAACTGGCTTGCATAACAGTTTAGAAACCACTTCAGATGAACATTTATGCTAAAGGATTAGCTCAAATTGAGAATCACAATTTCAACAATGAATACACTGATAACGCACCAACGTACTATTCAGTCATTTGTCTTGTGGACGAGCACAATTGAAAACAACTAATCTCTGTGTGTGTTGCGTAAGTGTTTTTTAGTCTGAGTTTAACGGCTGTCATTTAAAGATTTTGATATTCGGTGAGTGTAGATGTTTTTTTTAAGCATCATAAAATTAAGCTTAGCATTCTGAACGCAGCATTAGTTTTGTAGATTTAAGTTGGATTTGAGAAGGCCAATAAGCATCTTCTCTTAAATTGTTTTACTGCCACAGCATTAAAGGATTCCATAATAATATTATTTTTAAATCATTGATCTCATCCGCTTTAACTCATTACTTGTTTATGTGTTGATCACTCAGAATGGACAAAGACGGCACCATGACCATTGACTGGAATGAGTGGCGAGACTTCTTCCTGTTCAAGCCTCTCACAAACATGGAGGACGTAGCGCGCTACTGGAAACGTTCTATGGTGAGGTCACACAAAGTTTGAGAACCACTGCTGTCTTAAAGCATCAATTGCTTAAAGCATCTGTGAAGCAATGCTCGAAAAACAAACACACATTAATTGCAATACTTCCTGTCGTCTGTAGTGGAACAATGAACCCATAGGTTGACACACATGCTGCCTTTTTTGTTCCAAATCTTTTCCCTCTTGCTTTCTTCCCTTTCCCTGTCATAATATCTGGTCCTCATTCCCTCCTCCACGGTTTCAGTAGATGTTGGATATAGGTGAGCAGCTGACAGTCCCAGATGATTTTTCGGAGGAGGAGAAGAAGTCTGGCTATGTGTGGCGGCAGCTGATGGCTGGAGCCTTGGCTGGATCTGTATCTCGGAGTGGGACCGCCCCCTTAGACCGCCTCAAAGTCTTCCGACAGGTCAGTCAGAATAAGTTCATATCCTAGATCATTCATTTGTGAAAGTTTATTTTAGATTTGTGGCACAGAGCTTTGAGATGAACCTTTCTGACCCTGTTCTTCCAGGTTCATGGTTTCGTGGATTTTAAAGGGAATGTGCTGAACGGTTTTCAGTACATGCTAAAAGAAGGAGGACTGCGGTCGTTGTGGAGAGGCAATGGAATCAATGTGCTTAAGATTGCCCCAGAAACTGCTATTAAGTTTACGGCTTATGAACAGGTGGACTATTATCATTTGTTCATCATTGCAACTCTCTCAAATTCAGTTTACTTCATCTTTTCCTTTGCTCTGTAACCTCTAGATCAAGAATGTGATGCGTAGCAAAAATGAGACAAGAAGTCTGAGGCTTCACGAGAGGTTTGTAGCCGGCTCTTTGGCTGGAGCTACAGCTCAGACAGCCATCTACCCAATGGAGGTAATAGCAGGGTATTAGAATAAAAGATACCATTCATAATGTGACAAGAAAATGCGTGACAAGTAAAATGAATGATGTCTTTTCTCTTTCTGTTCCCCATCCATGTCTCTTCTCTGCTCCACGCAGGTGCTGAAGACCCGCCTCACACTTAGAAAAACAGGCCAGTACTCAGGAATTGCGGACTGTGCCAAACAGATCCTTAAGAGAGAAGGTGTCACAGCCTTCTACAAAGGCTATATACCCAACCTGCTCAGTATTGTCCCTTACGCAGGCATCGACCTGGCTGTCTACGAGGTCAGAAAGACATAAAAGCCCACTGCTGTCGCACCCCATCTCCTCAGCGTTTTCCTTCTTCTCACTCCGTCTATTCCACAGACTCTGAAGTTTGCCTGGCTGAACAGGAACAGAGGTTTAGCTGACCCAGGGGTCATGGTGCTGGTCGGCTGTGGTGCCGTTTCCAGCACTTGTGGGCAACTGGCGAGTTACCCGCTGGCACTGATCCGCACTCGAATGCAGGCACAAGGTCAGGATAGCTGCGGTCATACTAATATAGATACAGATGGTCGGCAAAATTATAGGAAAAAAAACAATGTAAATTCTGTTAGTTAAGAGTTGGGCCACAAGTCTTTCAATGCTCCCTTCAACACTGCTGGAGGAATAAATTACTACAGAATTGTCACTCCACACACTGTCAACACTTTATCTAAAGGCTCACCAGTCACCTTCGTCGAGCATTTGTTCTACCTCCCTGTTTGGATTTCCTTACTTACCTACTCCTATCATCCCAAAATCTTCCATAATTGTGCAGCTGGGTCTGAGTTTTGATAACTGCAAAGACCATTTCTTATGCTTTGAATATTTTTCCACAATGAGGAAAATGTATTCATGTTTTTCCTATAAATTGTCATCCATCTGTGTAAACAAAGGACCAAAACCAAAACACTCAAAGACTATGAATCAAGATCCCTTTCAATAATTTAGCCAAATTAATAAAAAGTGTGTATTATAAATTAGATTAATTTGGTAAGCCATCGTTTTTTATTAATTTCAGCATGGTATGAAAATCTACTTCCTCGCTGATATGCAGTTCATTTAGAGTTTGCGAGATGTGGGTAAAAATAAGTGGACCTTGAGTGAAGATGTTTTAGTCCAGCTACAGTTTCCAACATCTCATGCGCTTTAGAAAATCTATTCTGTCTTTTATCATACATGAAACACCAGATTGTTAACCACATATATAGTTGATGAGCTAAAAAAAAGAAGCAAAACCACCATGATGCCCCCTTAACTTAGTTATCAAAACTTACAATCATATCAAGTGCAAACACGACTTCTGTGCATCAGCACCGGGTGCCACAGTTTGTCAGAGTCACGTGAGAGGCTGTTGCTCATCTGTGTCTCTCCCCTCAGATTCAGTGAAGGGAGCCCCTCAACCCTCCATGCTCGCCTCGCTTCGCAGCATCTTGACGCAGGAGGGTGTGGCCGGACTTTATCGAGGGATTTCCCCCAACCTGCTGAAAGTCATCCCTGCTGTCAGCGTGTCCTACGTCGTCTATGAATACACAAGGATAATCTTGGGAGTGGACATTGAGGGTAGGCGTGGTGGGAAAGAAAAGGCGTAGAAAAAGGATTGATGGTTTGAGGTGGCTTTCAACTACAAGCACGGATAGTTCTGTTGGCAGTGGCATGGGCCTTGACTGTGGATGAATACATGGTCTTGTGATCACAGGTCGTGAGTGTTCAGGATGAGGATGATGGCATGGAAAATACAATAAGAGAAAAAAAAATAACACATCATCATTTTATAGAATCTGTTGTCAAAGCCTCACACTTGGAGGACCTCCCCTGAACCGGCAGCTGCTGTGATGAGTTACATGGATGATATATTACATTGCAGTGCATGTAGTCGTGTGAAAGCTAATCCCTCAACGTCCTGCTACTGCATTGACTTGGACAGATAAAGACATGCATGAACGTGCCTGAGAAAAAGGTAAAGGAGGCCAGGTTACATTCCTACAGCATTATTTTTTTCTCCCGTAGGTGGTATATAGAGAAGATACACGATTGATAGGAGGACTGATTCAACTTCCTATTCTGTACGTGAGGAAACCTAAAGTCGCTGCACAACGGTGGAGTTACAGAGTTCTGACTTTGATTGACATGTCTTAAACAAATGTTACAAATACTAAAGTATAGAAATAATTGTAAAATAACTACAAAAATGTCTGAACGTACCTCTCTAATGACGACTGAAACACAGGATGGTGAAACCAGAAGGGGAGACTATCAATATTGTCTTTCCTGTAAGCATTACTACTGCATAAAGCACAACAAAGTACTTTTTTTTATAGCAGTGGAACTATACCAAGAACCGTAGAGGATTCGTTGCTCATGTTTTATAAATGTTCCTATGTTTGAAACACTCTACACAGGGTCCAGTGCCACATAGTATTTTCAGAAACTATGTCTGCACAATGTGCAGGTTCAACACTAAGTTAAAGTGTTTGAGTTGTCTATATCATTAAAAACAAGAAGGGTTTAATGACAATGAACATTGTTGATCTGTCAGTATTTAGTATGTGTGAAAAAATAAATGCATGGTGCTGCTTGTGTTAGATAAATATTGTTTTTATTTTTTTCTGAAGAACTGAAATGTTGGGAATGTGCTAGCTTTCTGTAGACATGACAGTCTAATGATTACACTTCTGGTTACACTCGTCTATTCAATACGGTTTCACTGAGGAGCTTTGGTTGTGCAGTTTAATAATCCTACAAGAAAATGCAACTTTAATAGCAAAAAGCAGATTCAGTTTCATCTCATGGTTTCCCAAGAAATGCCAAATAAAGCTTTACAAAAAAATCTGATCAATCATGTGATTGATCAGATTTTTTTGTTCAGCTTTATTTTACAAATTTGTAAATTTCAAATAATCAAGTATCAGATATATACATATATATAGATGAGGGACAAATGGCTTTTTAAAAAAAAAAAAAGTATCATATTGACATTGATACCAATATTCTTTACAGGGATACATATAATGTCTGCCTATTATTAAAGAACACAATGCAGCGAATTTAGATAATAAAACTCTCATCTGGGGTCTTTAATTCATCCGTAGGAGTGCAAGTTTGGATTCCCAAAGTCAGTTGTTAAACTAATAGGATTCCATCGTAAAAGTGTGTCTAAATAATAAATGGCTTAATGCGAGTAGAAAATTAAGAACTGTAAATGTAAAAAAAAATCCAGCCTGTCTTCAGCAGGGTGTAACGACCCTGCAGCCCAGCAGGGAGCGGTATTTTTGCTGTATAACATTGGACGTCAACACCCAAAAGAATGAGGAAGCAGAAGAAGACGCGGGGGTTGAAAGAATCGTTGATTGGCTATTTTAAGCAAGGAAGTTTGCCGGCGTGGTAGGCTTTATCACGACACGCACACTGGTGTCTCCGTGCGCTCTCGTTCAGCCTTCCCGCTTCTGCGCAGCTTGACCCGGCCACAGCTACCCAGCCTGCCCCCTGTGTCTACTCGCCCCTTGTGAGCAGCATGTCTGATTACGGCGGTCTGCCGACGAACGGAGTCGGTGCTGGGATGAAAAACGACGCTTTTGCTGATGCAGTACAACGAGCCAGACAGGTAATGAAGTGCTCCAACGCAGGAGGAGGCAGTCTGGGAGCTAACGCTGGTTAGCTGGTGGGGAAACCGCAGCTAGCTTAATCACCCGTGACGTTAGCTGATGGTAACTAGCAAGCTAGGAGCTAGCGCTAGGAGCTAGGCGCTAGGAGCCATTCATTTGTCTTACACTCTCGCCAGGTGGTGTAACGTTAGTCAGATGAAATGTTTGCGGGCTGGCCTAAGCAGCAGCAGCAGCAGCAGCAGGAGCGGCGGAGGTGACTCGTTCGTGTACAACGTTAGCTCCCAACAGGAAAGTACTTGTCGTGATCATGTGAGTGAAGTTAAACGGACCAACGGGAGCTGCTCGAGCTAAGTTAGCTTGGTTAGTTATTATCGTTAACTGGGAGCTGATCGGGAAGTTTGAGCCTCGTCCATGTGTAAAACGCCATTTTAGAAGAATTGATCCATTATCACCGTTGTTATGACCCCATGAGTGTTGTGAAATTAGGTCAACTGACTGGCTTGTTGTGTTGATAACGAGCGTTAAATAGACAAAAGGATGCTCGGTTCGTGGCTATTTAGGGACCGTAATGTCCGGTAACATTAGTCGGTGGCTCTTTCCTTTACGGTCAGCGTGTGAAGCCCACGTTACCTCACGGGTCTTTGTACTGATCAACGTTAGTGAAAATAATCATTACGTATCGATTTAACGCTAATTTATTGTATGTATTTTACTCGAGGGGCATCACCAAAACCAGTTATTTTCCATTACCATTCACCTAAAGTTGAACCTTTTTTTTTATTTAGCAAGCAAAATAATCGATTATGAAAATTATAATGTTAGTTTTTATGTGTCAGTTAAATGTAGGCACTCTTGGTGTATTGCGTAGCATTAAAGTCCCTCGGTTTTAACTCGTGTATTTAAGTAGGAATGTTACTCAAACTATTTTAGTTTTGGTCTTTCATAAAGTTGAGGCACTTGTGAGACTCTTTTAAAAACGAGAGGTCTCACGAGATTACGCAGAGATGGGATACTTTGAATTTTGGTCCATAGTATAAATCAAGCCGCAAAAATGCTGCATCCTACCCTTCCCACAATGCATCTCAATACCAAGTTGGACTCATTGTGCCTGTTAAATATCTTTCAAATGCCATGCCCCCGTCAAAAGATGTTCTGAGTTTGTAGTCACTAGGCCCACATGACCACAACAGTGTAGTGCTCCTTCTGCTTAATCAAATGAGATGACGTACCTTTTTATATTTACAATTTCAAGGTGTATTGTAGTTCATCCAGTGTATGTCTGTCTAGATTGCAGCTAAAATCGGCGGAGACGGTGTTTCCTCAGTGAGCAACAACGGTGGAGCTGAGAATTATCCATTTTCGGCACAGAAAAGATCCCTGGAAGAAGCAGGTAAAAAATCAGCACAAACGGGCAGGTTGTCTGCATTTGTTAGTCTACGTTGTAGATTCACTTTTTTTTTTGTTTTCAGATGAACCCGATGCCAAGAAGGTAGCATCACAGAGTGAAATTGATTCTGCATTGTGTACGTTAAATCACTAATTGACCCTATTACAAAACTTGCTCGGTTCAGTTTCCAATTGCTCACCACATTTTCTTTCTCTGACAGCTATTGGAGCTCAGCTGGCGGCCCTGTCCCAACAAAGGTATACAAATATATTATGTGTCGGTTTTTGGTGCTTTTGATTATGACTTGGATATATCCTTCATATATCATTGTTTTTTATTAACTTGCCTGCAGTGTCAGACCCTCCACAATGACGGAAGAGTTCAGGGTGCCTGATGGCATGGTCGGCCTCAGTAAGTACATGCACATAATTTTCAAAAACCATGGACGTGATGGCTGTTCCACATATGTTCAAACTTAATCTAACTAACTAACTAACTAACTAATCTAACTAACTCTTTGCTGTTGTTCCTACAGTCATAGGTAGAGGAGGTGAACAAATTAACAAAATACAGCAGGATTCTGGCTGCAAGGTCCAGATTGCGCACGGTGAGTTGTATGCTGACGTCAGATGTACTAAATTGACAATTTCTTTTTCCAACACCTTCTCTTAGATTGATAAATATTTTTATATTCATTCACAGACAGTGCTGGCCTTCCAGACCGAACTGTTTCTCTGACTGGGTCACCAGATGCCATACAGTAAGTCGGTTACCTATTTAAGATCATGCATTCCCCAATTGATGATGGATGCATCTACTCAACTAGCAAAACAAAGTTAGGTTTTTGCTAAGTGTCTGTTGGATCAAGTAGGGAAATAACAATCTTAAACTTGACAAATTTAATAGCCGGCCTAATCAGATTACACAATGTGTTCATAAAGTTTAGTATCTTAAGACATTTAATTATACAATATCTTAACCGTTTCCTCTTTTCGCTTGTACAAGGTAGACCGTTGGCGCTATTGGGACTTTTCTAGGTTCATGGTGTTTTTTGTCTCATGGCAGATCTTCCTTACACGCGGTGTACAATTTTGTCCCGTCCGATTTGTCAAACTTAAACTCAAACTATCATATTGTGTGTGTGTGTATAAAATAAAGTATATTAGTTTAAGTCAATAGTTGTTTCCAGCTTTAGAGGCTAATCTGAACACATTGAGAATTATATATTGGCCACCCAATACTTGAGTTGTTTCATCACCCTTTCATTTTATTTTGCCTCCAGGAGAGCCAAGGCCCTTATAGATGACATAGTGTCACGGGGTCATGAGACGCCTAATGGGCAGTCTGGCTCCATGCAGGAGATGATCATCCCTGCAGGCAAGGCTGGCCTTATCATAGGTAAAGGAGGAGAGACCATCAAACAGCTACAGGTGAGAATCACAGGGTACCAGAGTCATGTAATCATAAAGTTATATTATAAGTGCTTTTATTGTACAAATATTTTTTTTTTAAATATGGTGGAGGGGGGATTTTAAGTAGACTATAACAATTAAATAGTGTAATGTGCTATTCATGGTATAGTTGCCCTGTGTGATTAATGTAACATTATTTTCCTGTATAATGTTAGGAGCGGGCTGGAGTGAAAATGATTCTTATTCAAGATGGATCCCAGCCACCCAACATAGATAAACCCCTCCGCATCATTGGAGACCCTTACAAAGTGCAGGTACTTCTTTAGCACAGTAGAGACAGTTTTGGATTGGCGGGAGATTTTTTATGCCCCTTTTTACCTTCCTAATATTTGCCTTTTTTTTTCTTTTCTTTAGCAAGCAAAGGATATGGTTAATGAAATTCTACGAGACAGGGATCATGCAGGCTTTGCAGACCGAGGTGATTACGGCTCAAGGATGGGAGGTGGTGGCGGACAAGGAGGTGGCGGACAAGGAGGCGGTGGTGGTATTGGTGGGGGCGGCGGTGGCATCGATGTAAGTAATTACATTTATTTCAGCAGTTGGTTCTAATTTAAATGTTTGTATTATGAGACTTTTTTTCTTTCGTCAACCTGATTGCAGCATAGCTCAAATTGCATAAAATGCACATGATTAAATTACTGAATAATTCATGTGTGAGAATTCCTGATGCATGTTTACTAGAATTTTAATTAATGGATGAGACTAAACTGTTTCGAGCAGTTATCAATATTGTATCTGTAATTTCACAGATAGCTGTGCCCCGCCACTCTGTTGGAGTTGTAATTGGCAGAAGTGGGGAGATGATCAAGAAGATCCAAAGCGACGCAGGAGTGAAGATACAGTTTAAACCAGGTGGGGATTAAACTGCCTATTTCATTATGTCAAATATTTTAATTAAAACTCTTGATCTCCCCCGTGGCCTGCTAAGTGGTGTTAATGCATGGGTGGAGAAAAATATATTCTAATAAATTAAAATGCAATAAAACTGTAAATATACAGCTTTGGATTTATGAAAAATACTTTACAGGAACAATTAAATCTACTAATCTACTACTACTCATCTAGAGATGCTTCATTTAATAATCAGTCATTTTCCTGGTTTTGTTGGCAGGAAAAGGCAACTTATATTTTCTTGATTGTGCTGTCATTCCAACATTGAGGCCAGTTAATAGTTTTTTGTTTCAGTCCCTATACAAAACCCCACCAACAAACCTGTGTGCCCTTTTTGTTATCCCTTACAGATGATGGTACAGGTCCTGAAAAAATAGCCCATATTATGGGTCCACCAGACCAGTGTCAGCATGCTGCATCAATCATCACTGACCTGCTACAGAGCATCCGTGCCCGAGAGGAGGGTGGGCAAGGGGTAGGTGTTTATATTATTTAAGTCTTGATCTTGATTTCTGTGCTGATAAAAGAAACTGTGCTTTGCTGTGCAACAGTCAAACTAAACTATGGCCTGTGTCTTCTATAGGGTCCCCACGGTCCTGGTGGAGAAGGTATGTCACCTGGTCGTGGACGAGGTAGAGGCCAGGGGAATTGGGGTCCTCCGGGAGGAGAGATGACCTTCTCCATTCCCGCCCACAAATGTGGGCTTGTCATTGGTAGAGGGGGAGAGAATGTCAAGTCGATCAACCAACAGACCGGCGCATTTGTGGAGATATCTCGTCAGCCACCACCAAACGGTGACCCTAACTTCAAAATGTTCATCATCCGAGGGTCCCCACAACAAATTGACCACGCAAAGCAGCTCATAGAAGAGAAGATTGAGGTACTTTGAAGTTATTTAAAGAGCAGAGAAATGCATTGTTTAAACAGCTGTCAAAATATGGCATCCTCTTGAATTATTAGTAACTAGTTTGAATGTTTTTTTTCCTGTTCCAGGCTCCATTGTGTCCAGTCGGCGGCGGTCCAGGTCCAGGGGGACCAGGTGGTCCTTATAATCCAAACCCTTATAATCCAGGGCCGCCTGGTGGTGTTTCCCAGTAAGTTAAACCCACAAAAACTCAAACCAAAATTTAAAAAATGCAAAATAAAGTTGTTCTAAACGGTCCTCTCCTTCTCTGCAGTGGCGGCTCGCCTGGTGGCCCCCAGTACTGTCCACAGGGTTGGGGAAGTAACTACCAGCAGCAGTGGCAAGCCCCAGGTCCACATGACCCAAGTAAGTCCCTTACTTTGTGTCTCCTAATGTTAACCTTTTTTCTAAATAAGTTTTGTAAGGCACATTGTGAATTGTCTGAAGTATATGAATGTCATTACTTAATTTATACTGTGCCCCCCTCCTCCTCCTTAGGTAAGGCGGCAGCAGCAGACCCGAACGCAGCATGGGCGGCATACTATGCTCAATATTATGGTCAACAGCCAGGAGGCACCATGGGAGCCCAAGCTCCTGGAGCCACTCCACAAGCACCAGGGGACCAAGGCCAAGCACCACAGGCCTCTGGGGGCCAGCCAGACTACACTAAAGCGTGGGAGGAGTATTACAAAAAGATGGGCATGGGTAAGTGAGATAAGGGACAGTTTTGTTGAGTGAGCTTTAAACTACAGGGTTCTTGTGTCTGGGGAAAAAAAAGTGTTGCCTGTCCTACATTTTAGTATGATTCAATTAATCAGTCATCCTAATGTCCGTAGTTTACTGTGTAATGAAAGTAGCACATGACTGCATCCAGTACAAAGTGTTTTATTATTTATTTTAGCCCAGCCAGCTGGAGGGGCTGGAGCCGCTCCAGGGGCGGCAGCCGCCACTGCAGCAGCGGCAGGCGGAGCTGCAGCCGGAGGCCAGCAGGACTACAGTGCTGCCTGGGCTGAGTACTACAGACAGCAGGCTGCCTACTATGGACAGCCAGGACAGGCACCTGGACAGACGGCTCCTCCACAGCAGGGACAACAGGTAGCACATCAATGACCAGTGTTTAAAATTTACCTTGAAGCGGCCACGGTCTAGTGTGCAAAAAAGTGAGCAACTATTCACATTTCTTTACAAACTGATTTTAAATTTTTACTTTCTCATTTCAGGCCCAGTAAACGATTGGCTCAGCCCTTTGAAGGTTGTGATGGCTCTCTGGACTTGTTTCTTTTTTTCTATCAAGAGATTTCATTTTTGGCTTCAACAAGACAAGACCATGGTTTACTCATCCACCAAGACATTTTCTATTCAAACCTCGTTTGTTTTTTAAAGTCAAAATTGAAGTTAAAGGGAACACATTTTGCCCATGCATTGAACAAAGCACTAAACAACTACTTGGGTTACTATTGGTTGTCCCCTTCACCTCACCCACACAATGTAATATTTTTGCTCATTTAATAAAAAAAAAGTGAAATAAGCATCTTAGTTTGCAAGCTAGCACAACAGCATATCAACACTGACTCACATTTAAGTGTTTTTCCCCTTCAATTTCTTGAGGGTAAAAAATGTCTAGCAGTATTTTGAATATACTCAGAAGTTATGTTTGTAAGAAAAAGCAACATTTTTGGTCTTTTTTTTTTTTTTTTTTTCTTCCCCATTTCTTGTTCTTGGTACTTTTTTTAAATTCATTTTTTTTAAGCATTCCCAGTGTTTTTGTTGCAGGAGTATTTTTACCTGCTATCATGATTTTTGATTTTAATTTTATTCACTGTAATTATTTTCCTTTCAAGAGGGCTGTGTGTCTGTATACAGTGTATGCTACTGAACAGAAATGTGTGAAATGTTTGAGTTGGCTGTAAAAAGGCGCAAACTGTCCTAATAGAATGTAGGTTGGTTGTGTGTGCATGGTTGTGTGCATGTATGAGTTTGTGTGCTTGGCTGCCCTTGATTTCATTTGTCACTATTGATTTTTTTTCTTTCTTCCAATAGCTTCCCTTACTGTATGCTGATTTATTTTCTTTTTTTTTTAGATGTTATTTTTTACTGCTTGTTTTTAAATACTTAAAATAAAACATTGAAATTACCTTTCTTTTTTTTTGTCTGTTCATGACTAACCAGGTGTCTTGAAGTGAGTTCCCTATTTTGTACGTATTGCTTCAGTCGTGTTGGATCAAACGTCATGTTTGACTGATTTTATAATTGGATTCTCGTGCTGAAAGTCAGACTGTTGCAGACATACCTGCATCATTATGTAGCGGCTTCCTACCGGGTGCCACCTCTATTGTCAATTACCGTTTTCTTTGGTTTTGATGGATGTATCCACCGGCGAGTGAGGGCGGTCTCCTGCGTCCCTTGGACCAATCAGGACGAGCCGAACTTTAACGAGGGACAACCGGACAGTGGGAGATGGCGCCCAGCTCGAAATCAGAAAAGGACGATGGCAAGCAGAAAGCTCAAAGAAAACACAAAGACCATGTCGTGAAGCTTCTCATGCGTGGGAAGGTAGACATGAATCCACACAACGCGTGGTATTAATCACGGAAGAGTGGTTCGTGAATAATGAAAGCCTTGTTTTCTGTGCTAGCTGCTAACTAGCTTGGAAGCTAACATCTAACGCTAATCGTAGGCAGGTGGCTAATTAGCCAATGCTACCAAGTGTGCAAACCTTAAGATCCCTTCCTTCGGACAAGGTTTCCCGTTATTTGACTCTCGGTGTGGTTTGCTAACATACTTGTAGACAATTAAACGTTAATAGTTGGCGTGTTAGCTTAGTTAAAGCTCTATGAGCGTTAGCTTCAGCTATACCAAACGACTCGCAAATGCAACCTCAACCCTCAGAAACGCCATTAATCACCTCACGTTAACAATTTTACGTTAGACAATGTATGTACTGTAGCTATGTGTGCTTAAGCCTCCTAAACTACTTCAGGGGAGGTGTGTAGCTGAGCAGGGCCTCAGAGGAAGCAGAAGGTCTCTTGTGGTTTTTCTATCCACAACCACCGACGAGGCTATTTCAGTTATACAGGAACTTGCATATCTTCTACACGTTTATATGCTTCATGTTGCACTGTGTAAGTGATTCTTGTTCAGTCTACTTAATCCACTCTCTTGCCTGCTCTGCAGCTGTCGGGACAGTTTTCTCAGCGTCTGTTTAGGAAGCTTCCACCTCGAGTTTGTGTCCCATTAAAGAACATCGTCAGCGAGGAGTTCCTGAGAGCAGGGTCAGTGTGTGTGTTTACTGAGTGTTTTATGCTGTTAAATAGGATCCAGCTAGTAAGGATGCACTGATACAACTTTTATTTTCTCACGATAATTATTTCATACCGATACCAATGTGTTATTTTCCCCAAATGTAAAGTCTGCATACCAAATTGTCATTAACTCATTCATATTATTGCCATTTATTGTCATCATCACATTAATTAAGAAACACAATTGTCACGTCATGGTCGATACCTGCGCTGCTTAATAAAGTCCCTTTCTGTGCCAATACTTATCTGATATATGGGATGATGCATCCCTACCACCCAGAGGATTAACTGTAACAGTATTCAAGCTGAGGTGTGTATGACAGTGATGTGTAGCTTTTTTGGTTCCAGACATGTCTTTCTTGGCTTTACCAAATGCGGCCGTTACATTCTGTCCTACACCAGCGACTGTGGAGAAGATGATGATTTCTCTTTCTATACCTACCATCTTTATTGGTGGGAGTTCAACCTGCACAGTAGACTCAAGCAGGTAAAGGAAAGGTCTTGTCCTTGTTAACACCATAATGTATTGTATCCAAAAGTTTCACATATTAACCAGAAAGGCTAATTGGACGCAATATCATGTCCTCCTGTGAGTTATAACTGGATGAATAGTTATCATGTTCTTTGATGTCTGTTTTTTCTCTTTAGGTCCATCATGTACGTCTGTTTGCAGGCGAGGAAATCTACAGCGACCTGTACCTGACTGTGTGCGAGTGGCCAAATGACCACTCCAAAATTGTCATCTTTGGTTTCAAGTAAGGAATAATTAATACCTAATCAACAGCGTTGTGTGCGCTGAAGCAGTTTGAGCAAGAATTAAGTTTTTGCAGTGTGTAGGAAATGAGTAATTTATGTTCATGTGTGGTTCTACCTGCCAGTACACGCAGTTCAAGCTCTGTTCTGATGAACTTAATGATGAGTGATGAAAACAACAGAGACATCTACATCACTATTGCCTCCATGCCGCCTCCTAAACCTTGCTCTTACTGCTGCCCTGTTCCTTCAGCCACTACCATACGCACAGGTA
The DNA here is from genome assembly GCF_023055335.1 of Clinocottus analis. Lineage (NCBI taxonomy): Eukaryota > Metazoa > Chordata > Actinopteri > Perciformes > Cottidae > Clinocottus > Clinocottus analis. The sequence goes on along the minus strand of NW_027176009.1, from coordinate 4,021,245 downwards.
AACACACCCAGACAACATTGATGGACTACTTTACTGTTCTCACTGCATCCGTTTCTCACTAGATTGAGTTAATCCTTTTCTCTACCCAGGAAGTGGTGAGTGTCTGGAGCATGGGTATGTACTCAACAGCAGGTACCAGGTGGTCTACCCGTTCCCCACTTTCCAGCCAGCTTTCCAGCTGAAGAAGGACCAGGTTATCCTGTTAAACACTAGCTACTCTCTTGTGGCCTGTGGCATCTCACTCGGCCCAGGTAACCTACAAACACAAATAGTAGTTTCAGCACATTTCTTATCCCTAAAATGATCATATGTCAGGCTTGGTCTTCATATAGGATAGGACTACACACTTGTAGTAAGGAATGTTCAAATGGTTATGAAACCGTCTTAATGTAATATTGATGCCTCTTTATGGCTACATAAGAAAATGAGACCATGAACGAGAAAATTGGCTATTTCAACTAGTTATTCCTAATGCTTGTCATCTGCGCCACCGGGTCAGATACTTGCGCAAAATCAGATGAAATCATGCAGATTCACTAGAAACTCCAAAGCTCAGACTCCAGAGGGGCCTCTGGCAGCAACCACCATGTATAGACCCAGATTTGGCTATGTAGAAGCGTCTCGCTGCTTCACTGGACCTCACTGGGAGCAAAACAGACATCATGCTGCTAGAGGGGAGGGAGGCACAAGAGAACCAAACCCAATTCCCAATAGCAGACTGTCAGATCTGTGTGCAATAAAATTACACTTTTTCTAAAGGGACTCTGGTGCTTAGAAAGACAACCACCACCAGCTACATAGACCGCCAAATGAACACACAACCTCAGTTCCAACTAATAGCTTTAAGGAATAGGGTCAGATTCTGTAATTTTAAGGAGTTACTCAATTTGATGGGAGGATGGAACAATTTCACATCACGTCAGAAAATTCTGATGAATCCAAAATGCAAACTTTGTTCCACTGTGTCAGAACGTTACCAATTGTTGTGCCTAATATTCATTTTCATTAATTTATGCTCTGATATTTTGTAGCCAGATTTCTACATCCATTTGTATGTCTCTTGCAGGTAAGCAGGGTCAGTCGTCACAGATCCTTTACACAAAGAGAGCAGCTCTCTCAAATCAAGCCTCCCCATCTATTTCCTCCACCTCGGCTTCATCCTCATTACCTCGGGGATCTCCTGAAAGCCGACTGCCACCTAGCAAACCTGCTCCAATTCCCTCATCTCCAAGCCAATCGCAAGCAGCAGTGCGAGCCCGGGAGTTTGCAGCAGACCTCTTCAGGCGGGCTCAGGGAGCGGGAGGGAAAGAAAAGGAAAGCCAGGCAGAAAAGAGACCAGTTGATGATGGTGAAGAAGAGGCATCACAGACACCAGGGGACAAAGGGATACAAGTAGAGAGGAGAGATGAGGATGAGGAGCATTGTATAGAGAGGAGGGATGAGGAGAGACGGACTAGATTGCCACAAGCGTCAACATCAGGTGGGAGCCACAGTTTGCCACAGTGCTCTGAACCAGTGATGTCTCCTGCCTCCTGTTCCTCATCTCCATCATCCCCTTCATCGCCTTCGACGCCATCCTCGTCCCAGGAGGGAGGCCCCAGCGAGCCTGGATATGTCAACTATTCACGTCTGCACTATCGTCTTCAACAGCCAGGGTCGGCTGAGCAGAATGCAGGCGGTGAAGGAGGTAAGAGTGGGCAGGACACACAGAATGAGGGTATAAATAAGCCAGTCTGAAGCTGAATGGCATTCTTCCTTCCCTTTTCTGTGTCTCCAGGTTATGAGGACGATAAAGTTCAGCTACCTTTCACAGTCACTGACCTTAAAGGACGGAACCTGCAGCTGGTCACCGGGCCACACAATGGACAGGTGCGTGTTTGCGTCGGTGTACCTGTGGCTGTAAATTCAGAAACATTGGAATATTTATCAAGTGTGCTCTACTGGTTCTGTAAATACTGAAATCAATACCGTAGTTAATAATAAATTAATAAAAAAAACATTTATCTGAATGCAGTATATTAGTCTGATACAGTTGATAATTCTTTACTTTACTAAAACGGTTGTCGGTCGGCTACAGAGGGGATGCTTGTACTTTTTAAGAGCGGTTTATTAGACAGAGATCAGTGTGCGATGGTAGAATCCCCGCTTGCTTTAATGTTGGTTTGAATATTACACAGTCTTAAGTGTTTGTACTCAGTTAAGTTAGGGGTTATGTGGTAAATCTTCATGTTAAACCTTTAAAAAGTTTGCGTACGTTTGAACCTGTGTGTTACTCTTGCAGAGTGTGTGTGTGGAGCAGCTGACTCTAGACTTTGAGTATCTTATCAATGAGGTGATCAGGAGCGATGCTGCCTGGGCTCCTCAGTTCTGCTCCTTCAGCGACTATGATGTTGTGATATTAGAGGTCAGTACACACACACAGAACTGTGCACTCACACTATATCTAAAAACAATATTGAAACAATACAGTTTTACACAATATAGATAGAACATGCAGTTTTTGTATATTTTCAAGCTATTCAGAAAATAGTTTCACTTGAGTTGTCAAGTACACAGTTTTTTACTTTAGTGCAAGTATATCTCTGTGGTTGTTATATTTATGGCTTAATGCAAGTTTTTTTTAAATCTTGGATCAGTGGTAAGACTAACCTTTTTAACTCAAAATGCAAACCTGTATATTTTATGTTATGCCTTTTTAATATTTGAGAATCCAACAAATAGAGTTTCTTGCATGTAAATTAAATGAGCATTGACACAACGGTTTGCCAAACACATAATCCTGGCTCGATAAAATATATTTAAATGAAGACAGGACTATAATCACAGCAATTATGATTATCACTATTTACTGCCTTGTTTCCCTTTTGAGATAGTTTTTGAACAAAACAAACAAAACAATGAATGTAGAGCATTTTACATTTGACCTGTGTACAATGTGTATCAGGTGTGTCCTGAAACCAACAACGTGATGATCAACATTGGTCTGCTGTTACTGGCCTTCTCCAACTCGGAAGAAGAGCATTGCAGGTACTTGTCTTAAAAAAAATAAAATTCTTCTCCAGATCTGCATTTTTTTTTCTCTCCCCGCTAATCTGCCTTTCATTTCTTTTTTCCCAGGCCAAACACATATCACTCTAACCTGCAGGTCAGCTGGGACCTTAACACAGGTGTGTGTTGCACTGTGGGTGTAGGTGACCTTACAGAGGTCAAAGGTCAGACCAGGTGAGGAGCTACTGCCAACCCCTCATACACACACACACACACACACACACACACACACTTCTGTCCGTCTCTTTCTTGTTATACTCCCTTGCTTCATGTTGTGTTAAATGTGTCAATCTTTATCTCCCGTCAGTGGGAGTGTGTGGAGTTCTTACAGGAAGTCCTGTGTGAACACAGTGATGAAGTGGTTGGTTCCCGAGAGCAGCTCCCGTTACATAAATCGCATGACCAACGAAGCCCTACACAAAGGTGAGTGTGTACACGTTTCAGCACACATTCAGTGTCCTGATACCAACCACAAACCTAATTCTGGATCAAAATGTTCTCCAGATGTTCTCATTCATCCAGATCAAAGGTATAATATATAAGAATTAGTCCAAAACCGCTTTTGTCATCTAGATCTAGTGTCTCGATTTTGACGGCTGGGGAGCATTTTGTGTGTATTGGAATCGAATGTACCCTTATTAATAGCTGGAATGTTACCAGAAAGGTCCAAAGAAAGTGAATTGAACACTTAGGCTGCGTTCACACCAAAGCAGATGTTACGGAAAAAACTCCAGTCTTCCCATTCATTTGAATATGGTGAGTTTAGGCTGTGGCAATGGGGACGGCAGAGGTGCCTATGGCAAAAAGATGGAACTCGATAAACATCTAGGAAAAAACAACCAGATGTGTTGCTGTTTGGCCAACGATGTTACTGGTTACCCAGAGCTGTGCAGCCCCACCATGACGGAGTACAAAGACGTTGATCTTGGAGTCGCTTGGCATTAACTTGGCCATTTAGGTGACACTCCCTCATCTCACAGTTACTAGCAACTTTTGCTGTACTTGTACCACAGTACATATTTGCATGCATAAAGCCATCTTTTCATGCACCATAATGTTATTAATAATAAATCACATTTAGACTTGTCATAGCAGGGTTAAATAATGAACACTACTCTTTTTGTGTATGTTGCAAGAGGCCTCATTCACAGAAGACATTTGACACTTATGAGTATTATTAACAATGGCTCTGTTCTATTTAAGTGACCCAGTAAGTCATTACATTATGACAACCTGGATGCACAATTTACAGAAGACATAATTGTATAGAATGGCATTCTATTTATAATTTTATGTATTTGTCGACTCTTTTAAGTGTTTATTTTGCATATTTTGCATATTCAGTTGTATAGATAAGTCTGTATTTTAATTCACTCACTCATCTTCTCAACTGTAGGCTCGTCCCTGCAAGTGTTGGCAGATAGCGACAGATGCACCTGGATTGTATTATGAAGAAAGAAGATGTGTCAAAGCAACAGACACAAACGCACACACAGATACATGCTGACATGGCCTCGTTGTCAGTCCGAAGCTCCAACCTTATCTGAGCAAAACTGAGCTTTGGTAACTCGGCTCAAACACGTGTCAAATGAAACCAAACCAGGAATGCTACAGATGCTGAAAAGAACAAGTCTTTGGATGGTCTGTGTCTAATTTGACTTTTTGTTGTTTTTGTAAGTGTTTGCTGCATTATTGAAACCACCTGAACGATGAGCTGGACTGAACGAAGATTTTGGTTTTACTTTTTATTTTAATTTTTTATACATAAAGCCGTACTGTTATTGTAGTGCGAGTGTTTCTTTTGTGTGTGTCTGTAACTGAACATATGCAATATCTGCACCTGTGTGATGATCACCAATGGGATTTCATCCAGAAAGAATGTGTGCGTGTGTTTTATGTGTATGCAACATTTGATAGATTCTGCTGCTTCTGTTTCATGTGTATGTAACATTTGATAGATTCTGCTGCTTCTGAACAAGTTGTTTTCTCGTTCAGTCTAGCTGGGTTGGTTCCAGACTACAGTATTTAAAATGAGAGAAACTGAATCCAGTAAGTCACTTGACTCTTTGAGATCTTTTTTTAAACCTATGTCATATTGGAGGAGTGTTGGGAGAGGGAGGGAGGGAGGGAGGGAGGGGGTCAACAGCTGGTTTACTAGCATTGAAGTAAGACTAGGTTCTATTGGGATATTTTGTGAAAATAAAAACGTTCAAAGTTTCTTTGAGTCTGTTGAATGATTCTAAAAACGATCTACGGTGTGAACATTTAATTGTGGTACTTAAAATCCCGATATACTGGCTTGCCAGTCTGGTGTTTGCTTTACTTCTCATGAATCACTGGATTATTTGATCTCAAGCTACTCAAATCGAAGAAAAACTAGTGTTTTTTTCTTAAACTGGAAATTTTCTAAAGTTCAAAAAACAAAATCCAAATTTTATCAAGGTTAACTGCACCAGTTATGACCGGAGACATTTTGTTTTGATAATTCTTTTTTAATGATACGTGCGTCACACAGGTCCATTCGTGTGATTGTGCGATATCTCTGAACGTCTCGCGATTTTCTTCAAATTTAGCACAAACTACCACCTATACTAAAGGTTGAAATGATTTGAATTAGGGGATCATGAATCATTGTGATCAAGTTATTTTACCCTAACTCATTATGACAATTTCCCACACATGTCTAATAGGAGAACCTGAGCAAAGACCATTTGGACAGATGGATGTTAACTGCAACTTGAGTGGCAGAGGCTGTGATGCTAATATCAGAAGGCCAGTGCTGGAAGTGTGTATTGAAGAGGATTTAACAAAAGATGCGGTTGAGTTGCATTATGGGAAAGTCTGATTATAGTAATTTTGGAGCTTGACCCAAGCATATCACATCTCTGGTGCTTCTTACTAATATTGTTGGTATTTTTTAAATCTACCCTTTGTGAGTTTCCTAACTTCATGGAAGTGCAATTCTAAGTATCTGGACTAAAGCGGAGTAAGTTGAAGAAGGGGTCACCTATAGAGCCCAAAACATTGTTGGTGATATGGTTGAGCAAAGTCCAGAGCGGTCCCACCAAAAAAGAAAATATGGCACAAGTTTTGAGAGCAATCACATCTTTTTAGTTAACAGTGAGAATAAAGCTACAAACGTCAATCACAGGTTTAAGTACAACGGTCTTCTGAATCACATCACGAGGAATCCGAAAAGCAGCACAAGCAGAAATCCAGGTCACAATTTTTGTAATAGTGATATGGCAGTTAGCGCTCACTAGACAAATACATGTAAATATACCCTTGTTTACTCTTTGGTGGGATCTCGGTCGTCAGACCATCCTAAAAAGGACAGGACAACATCTGCTCATGCCATGTGAGAGGCGGCAGGTGGATCATGTGCTCTTTGGAAAGGCTCCATCTCCAAAGTCACCATATTCACATGCTTGGTCCATTATCACAATAAAAATATAGTTCCATTATAGAGAGTGCACAGAGCACAAGACATTTCTTATTAAGGCAATAATGGTTAAACAACATACAAACAGTTTGGATATCTGACAATGCTCACAAAAGGTACATAATATAGGTTATCTACAAAATGTTCAACAGTGATACCCAGAAAATACAAATCTACTAACAAAAACTTTGAGATAGCTGGTACAAAGGTTGCCATGGATATAGTGTAGTAGGTGCTGCTGATTGGGTGGGATAAGCTTTGACCTCGTCCAGTGGCCCATTCAACCTGCACTGCATCTGCAAAGGTGTGTGTGTGGTGGTCCAGCAGTCTGGCTGCCCTGTGTGTGTGTGTGTGTGTGTGTGTGTGTGTGTGTGTGTGTGTGTGTGTGTGTGTTTGTAAAAATAAACAACAAAATGGATGAGAAGTAGAACAAAAAGATAATAAGTGGCAAACTGGGCAGAATCACCACGAGGCTTGACTGTCAACGTTTCTTTTCTTTTTTTTCACAGCTAAATATTCATGGCAACAAGAATACTCCACTGGACCTTCCTTTATTAATCCCGTGGTACACACAATAGAATACAAGCTTTTTTCAGTCTAGAAATCTCTCAAAGGCACAGGGTATCAGTTAATTGGCCAAATTAATAAGAAATTACTTGAAGTGAAACATGGCATCCACACATAGCTGTCAATCAACATCCATGTCCCAAAATAAATTATAACGCAGTATCATTCCAGATGCTACTCTGAAATAAAACTATATATATATATATATATATATATATATATATATATATATATATATATATATATATATATATATATATATTTGAGACAGTTCTGTTTATTAAAGTCCAACTTCCCTGCATAGTCACTGCTTTAAAGGCAAGGTAGGAAATATTTTAGAGTACAACAAAGAACTCATCTTTCCACAGCAATCAGGTCAGTGGTTAAGGCGAGGCAGGAGGGAATCAAGACTATGTACAATTCAGTGGAGGCTGGACAGGAGCGGCTACAGGCAACTAGCCACTGTATGAACAGGGAAGGCACAGGGAACGAGGGAAGGACTCTAAAATATCCGGTGAAGGCAACGAGAATGGAAGCAGCACAAAAGTACAAAATTGGCAAAAGGCTCTTCCACATTTTCACATGCTTGCAGACACACACCGGACAACAACACGCGCAACACCAGACATCAGCTATTTGCAAAACCAGAAGCGTACACAGCGACAGAATGGGATGGCATGATGTTCAACTTAAAGCAAAGGTGTGTGTGTGTGTGTGTGTGTGTGTGTGTGTGTGTGTGTGTGTGTGAGTGAGAGAGAGAGAGAGAGAATTTTGCAAATGAGTGTCTACGGTGGTGTGCCGTCAGTCAGAGCGTGCAGATTGAAACTCGTCCTGGGCAACTTGGCGGGCGGCTCCATCGGGTCCTTCTCGTCATCCATCGCACTCAGGGAGCTGGACTGCAGCACGAGATCGCCGCCCTCGTCTTCGCTCTCCTCTTCCTCATCGTCCTCTTCTTCTTCTGATGGAGGAAGGGCATTGACGTTGGCATTGAGTTACCTGATAACAGGCTGAAACTTGAAACTAATCCTATTCGTGAGGAGAATCACAGTGAAATTACCTTTCTCCAGGTCCCGAGAGATTCGGCTCTTGACAGTGCTGGCAAACTGCAACACAGAACAAGAATGAGATATTTCTAAACATGTATAATCGGGTGCAGACTGACACCACGGGACTGTATGTGCAGACACCTACTTCTCCCATGACCGCAATGGGTGTCACTCCTTTAGCCAGGGCCACCCTGTGTTCTATCAGGTAGTACATATACTCATCATACAACAAGCGGATGAGGTGAAAGGAGCCAAAGCTGGCAGCACTGCGCAGAGTCAGGTCCCGGATCACCATAGAGCTGGTAAGAAAGCACAGAAGACAATTACCTTACACATGAAACAAAATATTATTATAATATACTGTTTTTCTCTTTCCGCTCACCTATAGAAGGACCAGTTGAGCAAGAAGACTTTGGCGGCCTTTGGTAGGGCGACAGAGTTGTGCTCATAGGGCTTTAGGGCCTCAGAGACAACGCCGTCCAGCCAGGTAGCCCACTGCTCAAGAGAGTTCTGCTGCTGCAGAGTCATCTTGAAGTCCTGCTCCAGCCGCTGTACCACACGGTCCTCACACTGACAAACCCAGGATGCCTGCTCCTGAGGGGGGACACGGGTGGTCTGGGTCAGGTGTCTGCTCTTGTTCAGTTAAAACATGAATGTACATATATAGATCGGAGGGTGCGATAGTAGTACACACCTGTACGTTAGTGAAATCGACCCGGTTGAGGTCTGAGAGCATCTGGTTGATCTGGGCTGTGTTCTGCAGGACAGCGCGGGCTGCCTGAGCCAGGTGGTTCAGGCTGGTATAACGGCGCAGCGTTTGGGAGAAGGAGCCAACACACACCACCTGAAGGACAGAGGGAGGAGAAGGATTGAAGGCCACCATAAGAAGATGGCTCATGTCGAGAAACAGCCACAATAAGGCCCAGTTCACACTCTGGGCCGAAGCGCATCTTGGGTTTTCCAAATTCCAAGATAACACTGAGGACACATTGAGATAAACCAAATAAAAAATGGTCACACAGGACATTTAAGATACAGATGCGAACTGTCTAAACATCATCTGTATAGATCTGAAACGCTGTTAACATTTAATCTAGAAAATGGATGCATAGCTCTGTCTTAACAACAAATCGGTGCAGAAGCCGACAAATACCTTTATGCGAACCATCTCTTCTGGGATGTTCATCATAGCGCCTGTCAACCAATTCTCCAGACTCTTGGCAAAGTTGCGAATGGCCTGAGTTAAGGCACCTGAGGGAGGGATGGTATTGATGTAGAGAGGATAAAGAGAGCGAGACAGAGGGTTTACATTTACATGTCACCGTACAGGTGTTCGTAGAAAGTTAAACCCCCAAACTTGCCCCCAGATTAAGTCCCATATGCTGCAAATCAGTAAATTATTCTTGATCGCCTCACTTAACAGTTGTACACACGCCTCTTACGGGCCTTACACACTTACTGGGGATGGGTCTCAGTACATCAGGGATGAGGATCTCCACCAGAGTCTGGTAGAGCAGGTTGTCGCACTCTTTGGTCCAGCGCAGCACAGGCTCATACTTACACAGCAACACCAGGCACGACTTGGGCAGACGCTTCTCAGATTCATTGTGCCTGGAGGAGGAGTGGACACACCATTCATACTAGTTCCAACAGTGGATATAGGACAGACATAGGAACTAGTATTCATTTCTTAGCTTTGGCTGAGTGTATTAATGACACATACAGGTTGAGTGATTCTGTGTCACTGCTCTGGCTGAACCTCCAGAAGGATTTCCATAGTGTCTCCACGAGAGTGAACTGAAGGTTGACCATCACGTCCAGAATAGCCTGTGGGGATCACACATAATATACCTCTGATCTGCTCAACAGTTTCATAATGAAGAATGTTTTATTAGTGCAGGGAGCTTGGTGCTACGTCAACCGTGACAGCAGAGTGTCGGCTTGTATTAAAGCTGAGTGATAACAGTAGACATCAAGGCTATCATTTGCGTATGTGGACAAAGAAGAAAGTTACGGTGAGTGTGCCGTCTTGTCGTTGTTCATGACTGCCTACCTCACAGTGCTCTCTGTAGAGAATCTGAAAGGCCTTGAGGTGTTCTAAAAGGATCCCATCAGGCAGGGTTCGATCTTGCTGATCAATGTCCACAAAGTCTGGCAGCGGTCTTGATGGCTCTGCACAAGACACAGCACTTATTCACGGCTTGTAAAGCGGAGCACCAAATGTACCAAGAACACAAATCAAAGGCATTTTGCAGACGGTGTAGGTGTTACTCACCAAGAAATTGCTGATACTGTTGCACCTGCGCCGAAATATCACATAGTGTCGCAGCCTGCTGCTGACCCATCCCCCCTGATGTCCCATTGGTGAGCCCTTGTACCTTATGAAGTGGCTTTATCCTATTGGACAGAGGACCCATTAATCGGGAGACAGTGAGAAAGAGTCACAGGGGAGTACTTGAAGCCCTTGAAACAAACTGCAATAACATTGTAAATAACGAAACTGATACATCTTGTTTGAATGGATGATCTACCACAATGATGCTCCAAGTGTTGAGATAAGGACACAAGTACGCGGCCTCGTGTTGATACCTATTTTTCTGTGAGAAAGGCTGCTGCCTCATCGCCATGTGCTGTTGTTCATCCATCAGTCTGAGCAGTGGGGAACCAGATTTGATCCTGAGACCATAGTAGTGGTACTTTGAGTTCCCTCTGAAACACACACACAATGAGTTATGACGAAGCCCTGAGATATAAAATGTACGTGTGTGTGTACATATATGAATATATATATATATATATATACCTGGTCCCTAATCTTCGTGTACGTAGCCCCATGAAGACAGACCTGATGAGTTTCCCGAAGGATGCAGCATTAACAGGTTCTAGTTTCTGTTCCTGGCAGTGCAGCAGGTAGTGGTAGTAGAGGGTGCAGCGAGGCAAACTCACCCCCTCTGCCCCCTCATAGTTATCACACAGCCACTGCACCTAGGGAAGATGGACAGCACCAGAGTTTAATTTTCTGAATGTTCATGTCAACCAGGACATTGTTCACTTTGAACTTGAGTACTCACAGTAGCGGGTGGAGCACGAGAGTTAGGGTTGGAGAAAGTTTGCCCTCCTCCACCTGCTGCTCCTCCTCCTAACATATAACCTCCCTGAATGACATAGCCCCCTCCGCCTGCAGCAGCTCCCCCACAATTGGCTCCCGCTGTTGCCACAGAAACCGGCTGTGAGGTCACAGAGCCGGTGATGTCTGACTCAGAGCTGGGCGTGGTCTCGTAGTAGGAGGTGGAGGAGGTTGGAGGGGTCTGGGAGTAGAGTGGGGAGTCGGAGAAAGGGTAGTTGCTGGATCGACTGGACAGGAAAGGAGAAAACAGAAACAGAAACATATAAACACACAAAAGACACAGCTATGTGACTAGGTGTGTGTGTGTGTGTGTGTTAGCATGCATCCAGAGCAGGTTCCTCTCTACTCACATGGAAGGCGTAGTAAAAGACACGTCTTCTCCTCCGTCCACATACTGCACCTGGCCAGAGTACACATGCTCCACCTGGACCAAACACATTTGTTCCTTTTTAGCTACTTTAAGGCACCATAACAAGCTGTTAACACAATATTAACATGATTTACCTTAATTATGGCAATGTTGTTAGTGAACAGTTGTATATTACACACCGAGTATCACAGGGTAACACAAGCATTAATGTGGAGTCCTGTATCAGTCTGATGAATGCAAGTCCAATATGCACTCTGTCGTTGGTGTCATCAACTCTGTCTCTTTAGCAGCTTATCACTAGTTTTGTTTGTGTGTCATTATGTGGAGGGCAGATAGTGTATCATGGCTTTGTAGCGCTTTTTGGCTGAGAACAACTGCGCAATGCTGCTGGAAGCATCATGGATCAGTGTGATGAGAGTAAACCCAAACAGTGAAGCTATACAATCAAAACAATGAGCTAAAACGCTAAACAGAAAGTGAGGTGAACTGCAGCTTTGGGATTTAATTCCCTGCAAGAAATCCACTGTTAGTATACAATCATGAATTGTAGCAGCAGACTTTGGACATGAAGCCATCAAGACATCAAGCTGAATACAAAAAGCAATGATTGGAGGGTGAAAGAAATAATAATAAATTAACTATTTTTCTTTAAATACAATGAACGCCACATATTGTTGTTCTGCTGAATATAGAGTGCTTTGCTCCATTACTGGGTCAAGAAGGTCTTTGTTCAGAGGAGGGATTGAACAGGCACAATTTCAGGTTGTCATTATTGATATTTATCAATGGAAGACTAGCTTCTTTTCATCCTTGTCCCAGAACCATCCTAAAAAAGAATTTCAACCGTCCTGGAATCATTGTTAACCGTCAAAAATGTGAAATGTTACCCTTTTTTTTGTTGGTGTCATCCATAGAGGTTATTTGCATAAAATTACACAAGGTGGTCCAAAAAACAATCCTAACCGCTCATTCACTCGCTCACAGAGGCGACCCGCAGGATTCAGATTTCAGGCACATCACAGACAGTAGTGATGGAGGTGAAAAGAAAAGCAAAACAGGCAAGTGTTTTGTCAAAATGGCCAAAGGGCTTTCTCTCCTACGTTCCTCTCTTTCTATCTGCCTGTAGCATAATCAAATGACCTTTAAATTTGATGTATTTATTGTATATTTTCTTAGATTATGAAAGACATTTTTTTTGTCTGTCTGTTTACCTCCTGGCTAATGTGCACAGACTGTAGATTGTTGATGTGTCCAGACTGAGTCCTCTTGGCTGCCTGCGACCCCGCTTGCAACACTGACCTCTGCAGGTGAGTAAAGCCACACTGTCAGATAGAACTATGGGGAACCAACCATATGACATGCTCCTACGTGGTCAAAGGGTAAATTATTGGGGTTTGTGTATATGTTTGCGTCTTACCTGCTGGGTGGACTGCACTGGTTGAACCACCTGAGTAGGAACACCAGGGGCAGGTGGGCTGGAGTCGGACAGGCTGTCATTGGAGTGAACAGAGCCCTCTAGGGATGCCAGAGGGAGAAAGGTTTCATCAGGCGATTGAACAAATCAACAGAAAAGCGAGCCACCGTTAACATAAGTTCAGTACTCACGACACACTGCTTCCAAATCGTAATAACAGTCACCGCAGAACATCTTACAACAACTTTTTTTTTTTAGTTCCACTGAGAAGAGACTGATAGTTGGGAGGAGAAAAGAGTGCGTATGTTCAACTCTGCTTTCATCCTTATATCTTGCATACAGAAGGACAGCCTTGGACAGCTAATCTCCCCAGATGGAGAGAGGAATCACTCCATCTTGTAAACATGCAGATCAGATGAGAGAGGGAAATGAGAGATACACGAGGGATGAGGGACATAGGGTGGTAGGAGGAGAGGGGGATATTTACTTCCTTTTAGCCTTCAGGTGAGAAAACTATTTACTGAAACAGTACCATCCTGCTCTCACTTACTCTAACCTAAGTTAACTGCTACAAACATACCCGTGGTTACAATTGACTCAATTTTATTTTTTCATTCTGATGAGGCCGGAAAGTGACAACTAACTGTTCCTTCTAACCTGGCAGTTCGGAGAGTGAATCACTTTATATTTAAACAACTTTGAATTCCTCCAAGAACAGCTCAGAAGCAGTTACTACATAATATGTTATACTTATATCACAGTGTTTCTCTCAGGCCTCTGGATAAATATTCAATTAGTTACTTCAGTCTGGTGGCAACTGTTATACCTAAAACTTTAAGTACATCAATCCAGCCTTCTTTCATAAATGTGGATATCTAGAAAAAAAAACACAATAGATAAACTATACCTCTTTAATAGTGTGTGATTTCTACGTGTGTGATTTCTACACAAGCCAGCTTGTTTTACTGTTTATAGATATGAGGGAGAGCTAGTTTTAATAAGCAGTTCTTCAGCAAACTTAGTAGCTCTACTTCCTGAGCGTTCGATAAGCCTCAGGCCTGCGAGACTCACTCTGGGTGAAAGTGCAGTGTTACTCGACACTAGTAGGGAGGAAGATCTTTGAATAGACGGCCCTAAAATAAACATTCAGATAGACACCAGGTTCAGGTCAGTTCTCATATCCACTAGTTAACACCATATTTTAAAGTACCAACTCATGTGTTTCCTCTACTAAGCATGCATTACATAATTTACCATAAATACTTGCTTATCTTATCTTTTGTACAACTGCAGGATTGCACACTTAAAGCCATGTTGATTCAATATAAGAATAAAAAAATGTTGTTGTACAATCTCTATAATAGCAAAAGCAGCAGCGTAGAAGTTAAGTCAGGTTCCAATAATCAGCCATCCATGTTCCCATTTTCGGGACTATGCAGCCTAGCAACCATGACCATCAGCTTATTTCGTCCTCATAACGTTTGCAGCAGTAAACCAGACTTAGACTGAGAACTCTGCGTAGACTACATTTTAGCCATCTAAACAAACGACCATGAAGAAGGAAAACAACTAGGTACCGCTAAAAAACCACGACACACTATCATCATAACTCAATAAGACTATAATATGCAGATTATACAGAAATGTAGTCAGACATTTCCTAAAATGTCTGTGGATAGCACTGGAACATGTTTTTATGAAGTGAAGCCTATGGATCAAGGATCAGATCATGGTTTTGCACTTGATGCACATTAAAGTGCTAAAAGTATTCCTTAAATTAACAAATTATTACTTAGAAGGATGATTATTGATTTATGCTGTTAGCTATTCCTGATGTAAAATTTGAATTGAGTTATAGTACAAAGGACGTTGTCCAATTTATTAATTATGTCAGAGCGACAGTCTAAAACCTAAAGATGATCAATTCACATTAATGTAAAACAGAGCAAAAAGCCTGAGCCAGCAAATATTTGGGTTTTTCCCTTGAACAATTACTTCATGATCAAAGTTGCTGACAAGTCAATGCACTAAGTGTTTAGGTGCTGCTTGATATCACTTTGAGCTAACTTTTAAGAGACTGAAGCTCTGGCAACTGAAGACTGTTTGATAACCAGCATCAATCACAATGTACTCTCCCTCTAGGATCAAGCCTGTAGCTTTTCCCCACAGGCACACGGACAAACTAATTCCCGCTCAGACTGTGTTCTATGTCCTGCCCTCCTGCCGCTAGAGAAACTGTTCAATGTCTCCAACAGACTGATTTCACTCCGCTGTCACAAGGTCCGATGCAGGAAAAACATTCCTGCCCACGGCTTTTAGACTTTATAATAAATCACCTCTGATTCTCCGTCAATTGAATCAACATCAACATCAGTAGCCCTTTTACTGCTTTTGTTGTTTCACTCACTATACATACTTCTATTTCATCGTATATACTTATACACCCTTCATATACACCGCTTATACATGTACATTTTTGCACTTTGTTTATTGTTGAATTTTCTTAAATGTAATACGCTCTGCTATTCTGTTTTGTTGTATATATCGAGTATTTTTAATACCTAATATTTTTGTGTCTTCTATGTAACTTTGGTTGCCGCTGACACAAACAAATTTCTCCCTGGCGGATGAATATAGTATATACATCTATCTATCTCTATATATCTAATGCCTGTGTGCACAGTATGGAGTTTGCAGGTATCTTTCGCGTCAGTCTCTCACCTGTGACAGTCACTATGATGTACTGGGGCGAGTTGCTCTGACCGTTACTCTTCTGGATGTCTGGGTTCACGTAGTGCTGCGTGGGCGCAGTCAGCACAGCGGCCTTCTGGTTCTGGCCGACAGGCGGCGCCTGAGAACAAAGCGCATCCTGTCCTGTCTTTGAGACCGATTGGTTATCTGAGGCAGTGGTCCCAGAGGTTGGTGGCATCTCGGACAGGAAGTGAGCCGTCTTCGTGGATGAGCTTGTGGTGGCTGGAGGTGTTGCTATGGTTACTGTGTTGGCCTGCTGAGGCTGAAGGTCCTCAGAGTATCCAGAAGTTGCCATGGCAACCAATGTTTTGAGGCACTAGTTCTGCAGATAAAAAAAAGGATTTTTAAAGAAAGAGACACACAGCCCTCATTAACGAAAGTGCTGCAAAACAACACGCTTTTTTGGCATGTTATTGTACCCCTCTGTGATTGGGCCACACAGACCTTGAGTGTGTCAGCTCACACGTGTGCGCGCACGTGGAACATAAACCAGATGAGGAAGTGGGGCTTTTGTTGGAAACTATCGGTGGCGTCGAGCTTTTCCTGTTTGGTCCAGGAGGAAGCACAGAGCGACCGGACAGCACCAGGAATGAAGCAATGAAACGCATATTCAAAATAAATATTCAAAACCAAGTGTTCATTGACCGTTACCATCGTGTTTCGAGTGAAATAAATCAACTAAATGACACGTTAGGAATAAGAAAATATGCGATCATGGACAGTAGCAGATATTCCCATCAGGAAATGAACCCATATTAATCTTTGGACGCACTGTCAGTCAAAACTTTAGGCCGTCCCACTGGAAGATAAGCCACTCCTGCGTAAACCAACACGGCAAACAAGACAATCAGGGAATCATCCGGCACACCATATTCAATGTCAGACCAAAAACTTTTTCAAAGTCTCAAGAAAAGACTATGAAGCACACTACATACACTCATATCTCCGCTTTTATAACTCGTAAACGAGCTCGTCCCGTGAGCAGTTCACTGTGCATGTTTTAATCTATCTGAGGGTTTGAGTCGCCTGAGCAGTGAGTTGAGAGGAGCGATGGCTTCCAGCGAGCAGCTCCGCGGAGTTGTGACGTGAACGAGATCTGCAGCTGGTCGCTCGTGACTCGTGTGGGGAAATAAATCCACAACCAGGCCATTAGAACACGTCTCGTTATAATTTCATCATAATCGAAACTGTAACTAAATACAGCTGAACATTCTGACAAATGAGCCAAAAAGTACGATCAGCACTGAACGCACCCGCCATCTTGTGCCCTTATCAAAGATCTGACATCGCCATAACAACGTCAGCGTTAGAAGAGAAACGAGTGACCACGTTCATCCCCACGAGCTCAACCACACCAACCGTCGCGTCACGAGCTCGACCAACAGTCACGTCCGCGCCGTACAAACAAGCACGCAAACATGGAATGATAATTCTGAGATACATAACTTTTTCACCTCTAGTTTATCCCAATATTGTCCTTTTATGTCGTTGAAGTTGTTTTCCTCCTTACATTTAGGTTGTTGATATTGACGCCCGTTGCTTGGTTCTTGTCGCCAGGACTACCGTGACTATGGCGCCTTGCCTTCACCGGGGCAACTGTTGCTACCCTCTCGTCATCGCCCCGCCCCACACTACATGCTGATTGGCTAACGTGCGAGGTGGTCGCAGCGTCAGTGAAATAGTGTGTCGTTGATTGGTAGACATTCCCTGCCTGTCACTTTCACCAGAGCCGAACGTCAAATGGCTACTTTTAATCTGACTAAATCTTACCTTTTTGATTGCTTGATGTTGCCCCCTCCCCATATCATCTTTATAATATATTTCGGACTTATCTTATTTTTGGAAATATCTCTGTACGTTAGATATTCTTTGTATTTGTATCACTGTACACGTTTCTGATTATTTACACTTTACACACTTCATATACACTAAACATACTTTGCATTTTGCAATTACCATTTTGCACATTCTAATTGCTAAATTAATACTCTGCAGCTGTACACTAGTTTAATTTCAGTTATTTGTATTATATTTTATTTATTTGTGTGTGTGTGTGTGTGTGTGTGTGTGTGTGTGTGTGTGTGTGTGTGTGTGTGTGTGTGTGTGTGTGTGTGTGTGTGTGTGTGTGCGAGTGTGTGTCAGTGGCGGGCCGTCAGGGCCTGCGGAGACTTCTCTGCTGGCTTAAACAGAATCACAATGTTGTAGCTATTTTATAATTACATTTTTAATTTATTTTTTGTTGTTGTAATTGTATCTTTTTTAATAATTAAAAGTTATATCTATTTCAAATTGTAATTGTTTTTCAACAGCATCCCGTCATGTGCATATTTATATGCACAATATCAGTGTGTGTGTGTGTGTGTGTGTGTGTGTGTGTGTGTGTGTGTGTGTGTGTGTGTGTGTGTGTGTGTGTGTGTGTGTGCGCCACTTGCAGTAGACATCAATGTACAGCATAGTTATCTTTGAGGATATTGATCTACATCCATTGCACAGCAGAGCAGATAGCGAGACAGATATTTTGTGGCGACACACCGCACAACCCAACTGGTGTAAGGGACAGAAAGGCCAGCAAAAGGTCGCAGGTGTTTAGATAGCCAAGAGCTTTGTTGACATCACCTCCGGCTTAATTTGCTGCTTTATCACAACCTCTCTTTTTCTCTATTGTGGCCTCTAAAGGTCTCCGGTCTTATCTCTGGCATGACGAAGTGTGGAGGAGAGTTGAGGTCCTTCTCTGAGGTGCTGAGGCCTATAAAACGAGCTGTTCGGAAAGAAACACAAACGACACAGACACCTCAAGCTGTATTTCAGACACCTACAGTATCTTTTCATTATCGACATGTGGAAGGCAGCGCTCTTGACCCTGTGCTTGTTGGTGGCCCTGGTAGACAAGGTGCGGTCCAATGATGCCCATCCCTCTTTCTATGGCGTGAAATTGTGTGGAAGAGAGTTCATACGAGCTGTCATCTTTACCTGCGGTGGTTCTCGCTGGAGGAGAAGTGTAGGAGACTCAGGTAAGAGTGTGCATGAGAGACTATAAATACAAGTATTTTTTTATGATGTGATGTGCTTTCCTCATCAAATAGTGATATTAAGAGATTTTACTATGCTTTTTTATCAGCTCTTATTGAAGAAGAGGCCTTTGACCCATGGAACACAAATGCCATCCCTCAACATGGCGAGCAGGATCCTGCAGAGTCCCACGTATGGAGAGATCAAACACTAAATGAGGCATATGTAGCTGCTGGATTCAGTCGCTCAGCTCGCTCACCAATCTCTGATGGGGTGCTTGAAGCTCTACGGAGTGCCGATAGAAAAGGACGGGATGTAGTGGTTGGACTGTCCAACGCCTGCTGCAAGTGGGGCTGTAGCAAGAGTGAAATCAGCTCTCTTTGCTGAATCTTGCTTCTTATATACGTCTTATCCTGTCACTAATGCAGAGCTCCACTGTTTGCTATGTAATTCCTTCATTTCTTCACATCCAACTCACTTGTGTGGACAATTGATGCAGGAATGTGTGTGTGTACTCAAAATCTGTTTACTGTTATTATCAAATATTGACATGTTTAATAAAGCTTTGTGTAAAACTTTGTGTAATTGGTATGACCATATCTGTCCCTCCTACAAAAAACATACTAAAATGACATTTCATGCTTTTAGAACACTTCCACTTTTCTAAAGCCTTATTTCAGAAGTACACTTTGAGTGTTGTCAAGGATTTCGAAACGATAGGAAGTGGTGCTGACTATATGAATACACAGAGTGACTTCATATTCTATGAATTACAGCTGCTTTCTGTGATTTAATAAGGGTTATAATAGACTAGCAATACTGCCTTTGTTAAGTCTATGCTGTTGGACATTGGTTGTTTATTTTATGTGATCCTAAGAATTTGCTCATCTTTCTTTTAGAAATGAATGATCACAGTTACGTTGAGACATATTGTAATATAACCGGACCTAAGCACGCTTCACAATGGTGGTAATTGTTGTTGGCCTGTATGGTGTCCATTCTATTGTGTCCTGTAGTAGTTCATACAAATCATTTACACAGGAGTTATGTGCTGTAGGATTTTGAAGCTCACACCATCTGGCGGTCAAAAATGAAACACAACACTAAACGGATCATATAACATATGTGTTCACGGAATAAAAATACGTGACGCATCTTGATCAATTAAAGACTTTTTAAGTAAACCGTTTGCTCTGGTGGTGACTGTGGTCGTCCAACACGGTCACTCTGCTGGACAGTTTGTCCACCAGCGTTACGGAAGCCGAACATGATCAAACCGATCACCCGGCTTGATTGCGAGGCATGCGATCTCTGTCACCTTACCAGCTAGCTCAGAAACCACACAGATCCACAGAGATCAGAACTTTGTATTCAGTTACACATACCGCAGTCAAATTGTATTTAATGTTAATCGTTACAGCGTAACTGCACTATTGTCTATAGAAATATAGATCGACCACACCGGAGTGACCAGGTAAAATCTTTCGCGGTACTTTCAAGATGATGCTAGGTAGCCATGCTACTAGTAGCTGCCGGCGCTGGGGAGGGGGGGTTGATATGTGACTGTTATGAGTATTAATGGGCTCTATTCGTTGCTTTGGTTACAAACGTTACTTCTACCGCTCAACGTGACTGCCTGGTAGTTCATGTCAGATAGCGCTTTGCAGCTGTGTTACGTGTGGACCTGCTACGTGTGTGGTATGTTACGCTAAGCTAGCTGGCTAGCCGAGAGCCAGACGGCTGGGCCTCATGTGGAATGAAGCTGTCTACATCGCTGTTGATTGATGCTGCGGATAATTACGTATTTATGCGGCGATTACGTACTAACTAACCTAATGGAAGGCTGCGTTGCGGCGCTTTTGGGTTTCATGATGTCGCCAGAAACGAAAAAATAAAACCCAACGCTGTAACGACATTGCTACAATGGAGACAGTCGTTTACAATTGGTGTCATTTAGTTTCCAACAGTTAACCGTCATACATGTCACGTTGTTGCTATTAGTAACGGCATCGATCACAGTGCTGCGTATTTTACGTTACTTCCGCGTTATTTTTGGAGTAACCTGAGGTAACAGGTGGGGCCAACGGATCGTAAGACCCATCATATGTAGTACGTGCTTCCTAAACGGGTTGTTTGTGTCCTGTAGGATGGAGTGGCAGCCAGATGAACAGGGTCTACAGCAAGTGCTTCAGCTGCTCAAGGACTCTCAGTCCCCAGACACAGCAACACAGAGGGCTGTGCAAGAAGTATCCTTATATCTGTGTGTGTGTGTGTGTGTGTGTGTGTGTGTGTGTGTGTGTGTGTGTGTGTGTGTCTGTGTGTGTCTGTGTGTGAGAGAGAGAGAGAGAGAGAGAGATAGTTTGATTGTGAAGGTGAGAGAAAGGAGGGGGGGGGGGGTGATTTAGCTTCCTGCAGGATAGATTGTAAATCAAAATGGGTGTGTTGTCATGCGCAGCTTGTGTGATGTGACTGTATATAAGTCTATCCTGCCAACATGTCATGCAGGATAACAAGGTATGTGAGAGTGTGAGCTATTGCTATATGTGCATGTGTGAAAGATTGAACTCCTTAACATAGCTTGCAGAAACTGGAGCAACTTAATCAGTTTCCAGATTTCAACAATTATCTCATCTTTGTCCTCACAAGCCTAAAATCTGAGGGTATGTATATACATGCATGTCAAATGAAGATTCTTGACGAATAAGATTGTCCTTTATTAACCTTGCTAGTCCTCTGCTAATATTTCTGTATCGTACCACTTCTTTCCTATTTTAAACATGTCTTTATCCTCATCCTGTCTGCTGCCTCTCCCCTTAAGATGAGCCCACTCGCTCCCTCAGTGGTCTGATACTGAAGAACAATGTTAAGGCTCACTACCAGAACTTTCCTGCCAATGTGGCTGACTTCATCAAACGAGAATGCCTCAACAACATCGGAGACCCTTCACCGCTTATCAGAGCTACGATCGGTGAGTGTTTTACTGATAAAGAGAAATCTAATGTTTGCTGCATTGTTTCCTCGGCAGTGTGAGTCAGACTACTCTGTAGGTGGTTCAACCTTTGGAGGTAATGCAATTGTGTGGGAGGGAGCGCTGCATTTTCAACCGGTATTGATTGAGTGCATGCAATGATGGTGGTTTAAGATATTACTTGCATATTTTTAACCTCCTACCATTCCACTCCCCCACATATTCTTTTCAACCGGTTCAAGGTCAACAGTCTATGCCACCTAGAATTAGTATACATTATCTGTAAGCTGGCAACCTGAACATTAATGCAGCTCAGCATTGTTTGTCAAGTTCTTCTCGTCATAAATCCTAACTATAAATAAATAAATGTGTTCATTCAAAGGAATAAAGAAAGTGTATTGTACTGCATTGATTAAAAATGATTTAAAAAATAATATTTTAAAAGACCTTTGGAGAGTTCTGTAAGAATTGCATTTTTTGCCTATTAGATGGCAAGCACTTATGCTTACCAAAATGAAATATTTTGGTTTTAAAGATTATTATGATATCTTTACTCAAGCTTTAAAACTGTAAAAATATTATATGTTGGTCGGATCGCTTACCGGTTAAAGCCTGATTTGTCCCTGTATAATCTTTCTATTATCTATCATAAAGGTATCCTGATCACGACCATCGCCTCTAAAGGAGAGCTGCAGGCCTGGCCGGAGTTGTTGCCTCAGCTCTGCAATCTGCTCAACTCAGATGACTATAACACCTGCGAGGTCAAGCTCACCTGCCTGCACACACTACTACCTTTGCACTCTTAATGTTATAATGTGATATACATCTGTTACTCATTATTTTGTTTTTGACATTTCTTTCTACCTTTTTTAGGGTTCTTTTGGAGCGTTGCAGAAGATCTGCGAGGATTCATCAGAGTTGTTGGATAGCGATGCTTTGAACAGACCCCTTAACATCATGATCCCCAAATTCCTACAGTTTTTCAAGCACTGCAGCCCCAAGATCAGGTCAGTGAAAGGCCAGTCTTTAGTCTTAAGACTTCCCACTTTCATTCTCCCTGTTACAATTATCATTATAGATCCTCCTTGTTTGTCTCTCTTTCTCAGGTCCCATGCTATAGCATGTGTGAACCAGTTCATCATTGGGCGGGCTCAGGCTCTGATGGATAACATTGACACCTTCATTGAGGTGAGCGTGACAAAAATCATTTGCTGGTTCAATTTCCATTGTTTTCATAACTTGCTTTCTTTAGCTCCTTTTAGAGATGGTGTATGTAACAACTCATTTATCTATTCGAAGGCTATGCAATAAGTTGCCTTTGATGTAGCAAAATGCAATATGATGCTGAACTATTGTTTTATCTTATTAGAAAGGAAAGCAGTCATCTACTTTTTTAAATATAATTCTATAATTTCTGACTGATCATGAGGTTTTTTTTTAAACACTGACGAGATGTAAATACTGATTAAATCGATTAAAGTGCACGTGAAAGTTGCTTTTATTAACTTTCTGGTAACCCTATTTCTTGTCAAATGACCTTGACAATCTTTCCCTTGTCTCTTTGCCACTCACCCCATTTCTCTCCCTGTCTCTTTCATATCCAGAGTCTGTTTGCACTGGCCGGGGATGAGGACAGTGAAGTGCGGAAGAACGTGTGCAGGGCTCTGGTCATGCTGCTGGAAGTTCGCATTGATCGCCTCATCCCACACATGCACAGCATCATCCAGGTGAGGGTGGGACTTGATCTCACATGCACTTTCAAACTGACAATGTGTGGCTTTCCTCGTCGTGGTCGTCCTCCTCCTCCTCCTCACCTCTTACCTCTTGTTGTCTGTCACCAGTACATGCTGCAGCGGACCCAGGACCCAGACGAGAACGTGGCTCTGGAGGCCTGTGAGTTCTGGCTAACTCTGGCTGAACAGCCCATCTGTAAAGAGGCCCTGGCTGGTCACTTGGTCCAGTAAGTACTGACAGGGTTAAGTTGATGACATGGAAGTGAAAATCAAGTGTTTCTATGAATTTTATCTGATAAGTAATGTTGTCTGTCTCGTCTTACAGACTGATCCCCATCCTAGTGAATGGGATGAAATACTCTGAGATTGACATTATTCTTCTCAAGGTGAGCCACCGGCGGAAGATCAGATGTGCCCAGCTCCTCGTACTACTTTTTGTTTTTTGTTTTTGACCTGTGTCCATTCCGTATTCACCTTTCTCTCTCTCCGTTGTCCTCCAGGGCGACGTCGAAGAGGACGAGGCAGTTCCTGACAGTGAGCAGGACATCAAGCCTCGCTTCCACAAGTCCCGCACCGTCACTCTGCAGCATGAAGGAGGCGAGGACGAGGAGGGAGAGGACATTGATGAAGACGACGACGACGACGATGACACACTGTCTGACTGGAACTTACGTAAGTTAGAGAAACGCAGCTTCAGTAATCTTTTCTGACGACCACATGGCAGACTTCTAAATCCAAACCTTTTTCATTGATGACATCAAAAAAGTGCAGTTTAGTTAAAGAGAAAATATTATATAATAACAGCAGCTGGCACCAATGCCAGCACACAAACAATACAAATGATGTATTTACACTGTATTTACCAAGACTAAAACAATCCCTTCCCAGCCACTGCCAGCAAGCTATACATATGGATATCCGTCTGTCACTCAAAAGACTTGCATTGTTGAAGGTATAATGTGCAACAATTTCTTCAAAAACTATCTATAGATTGATATAATCCCTCATAATAATCATTATGCCCCACTAGAAGTTCGGGGCGGTGTCTGTATTTACAGATCTTCTTCTTCTTCTTCTTCTTCTTCTTCTTCTTCTTTTTCTTCTTCTTCTTCTTCTTCTTCTTCTTCTTCTTCTTCTTCTTCTTATTTTGCGGTGTTCACCCAATGTGGTTGCTAATAAACAAGTTGTGCAACCCGATCTCATTCCCACTTTGAACCCCGCCACTTTGTCACAGTTCTCAGCGTATCGAGGCTCTCAGACCTCCCAGGCCTGACCGCAGGCAGACACAGAGAGCGCAAACAGCCCAAAGCAGAAAGAAGCGTGCCTCTGGCTGCTGTCATTCAAAATATGGCACCTTTCTGTAGCGTTGTGAGCAGGTCTGGCTGTGTTTTATTTGCGTGTAGAACGCTACTGTCAGGAAACAATCGGAAAATAATAGTCTTCATTCACTCTGTCGCTCGCTCAACCGTCGCTGTACTCTCGCTCTCTGAAAGAATCCATGACTAAGTGACAACTAGTCATCTTCGAGGACACTTCCCTTATTCTCTTATGCTGTCTTGTCAGTGACTCCACACAGCATTATTACAGTTTCAAAGTTCTCTCATGCTGATAGTTGTTTTTCCCTTTCAGGGAAGTGTTCAGCCGCGGCTCTGGACGTTCTTGCCAATGTGTTTCGTGAGGATTTGCTTCCCCATCTCCTGCCCCTGCTCAAAGGACTGCTATTTCACCCTGACTGGGTCATCAAGGAGTCAGGCATCCTTGTGCTTGGAGCCATTGCTGAGGGTGAGATGTGACACAGACTTGCTATTCAAAAGTAGTGTTGAGCTTTTGATGTTACTTGTGGCAAGAAAGTAAATTCGCATATTCCCCCAAATTTTGGACTTTTCCTTTTTTAGATGTCTGAATCTGTTTGTTCTTCCAGGCTGTATGCAAGGAATGGTTCCTTACTTGCCTGAGCTCATCCCGCACCTCATTCAATGTTTGTGTGACAAGAAGGCCCTGGTACGCTCCATCGCCTGCTGGACCCTCAGCCGCTATGCCCACTGGGTGGTCAGCCAGCCTCCCGACTCTCACCTCAAACCTCTCATGACTGAGCTGCTCAAACGCATTCTGGATGGCAATAAAAGGGTACAGGAAGCAGCGTGCAGGTATAGCTTATTTTTTCCCATATGTTCGGCTCTACCGTATACAGTCGTCCCTCGCTATAACGCAGTTCACCTATCGCGGACTCGCTGTTTCGCGGATTAAATTTTTTTTTTTTATATCTACAGTATGAACGCGCATTGTGTTCGGCGTCCTGATTGGCGAAGGGACTATACTGTACATCCTTGTCAATCAATCTCCTCCGTGCAGTTTCTCCTGTACAGTACAGAATATGTTCAGCTAAAAAGACAGCGGAGCGGCAGCAGGACAAAGAGGCACGGTCAGAGGACCTCGTAGATTGATAATTAAAATGAAATTTGTTAAAAATGTTTGGGCTTTTTTTTTTAAATCCGCAAAAGTTTGAACTTTGAGAGTGTTTAAATAAGAGAGAAATGGGGAAAAAATGTTAATGCCTGTCTGAGAAAAGTTTATAAAAGTGTGTGGTTAGGGGTTTTACGGCCTTAAAACAGGTATAATAATGGTAAAAAATAAAGCTGATAACTTCATGGATTTCGTCTATCGCGGGTTATTTTTGGAACGTATCCCCCACGATAAACGAGGGACCACTGTATTCTTAATTTATGCTCGTGCATCTTTCTAACCCATCTCGCTCCTACAGTGCGTTTGCCACCTTGGAGGAGGAGGCGTGTACAGAGCTGGTGCCTTACCTGAGCTTCATCCTGGACACGCTGGTTTTTGCTTTTGGGAAGTACCAGCACAAGAACTTGCTTATCCTCTATGATGCCATAGGAACACTGGCAGACTCTGTTGGACACCATCTCAACCAGCCTGTGAGTACAAAATGCACACATTTACATAGTTCTGTTATTGCATGCAAACTATTAGAATAAGCAGCGCGGGGAACAAATGAATCTCCAGCTAAATTTACACACTTGTGTTTTCAGGAGTACATTGAGAAGCTGATGCCTCCGCTGATAGCCAAGTGGAATGAGCTGAAGGACGAAGACAAAGATCTCTTCCCTCTGCTCGAGTGTCTGTCATCTGTTGCCACAGCGCTGCAGAGCGGCTTCCTCCCCTATTGCGAGCCCGTCTATCAGCGCTGTGTCACCCTGGTTCAGAAGACTTTGGCTCAGGCCATGGTGAGCCACACTCACAAGGACTCTGCAGAGGCAATTCATGTTTTTCCTGCTTTACATAAATTAAACTTAATTCCCTCGTTCCATTTCTGACCGTTTCGCTCCACCTTCTCTTCTCTTTTGTGTGTGTGCGTGCGTGTCACAGATGTACAGTCAGCAGCCAGACCAGTACGAAGCACCCGACAAGGACTTCATGATTGTGGCGCTGGATCTGTTAAGCGGCTTAGCTGAGGGACTGGGGGGCCACGTGGACACGCTCGTGGCCCGCAGTAACATCATGACGCTTCTTTTCCAGTGCATGCAGGTGAGCAGAGCCCATGTGTGCCTCTTGGTTTGACCTTCAAATATTTATTTTAGAATTGGACTCGTCCTTTGAGTCCTTCTTAAACTTAGTACATTAAATTAATTTGGCTGACACTTTTGCGTTACATTTAAACTCTAAGGGTAGAAGAGTTGGAAGTCATACAGATGTGGTAATGGATAACCTTTTCTATAATTCACTCATTTTGATACTAAATAATGATTGCACCTGCAGCTCCATAATGAAAGTTGAGAAATGTGAGTGCTCTTGCCTTTCTTCTCTCATGAACTACAAACTGGTTTTACTGGATGAACACACAGTCAAAAACGGATGAACTGCATCATAAGAAATTAGTCAACTGACAATAACTACAGAAAATCTATACATTTCCAGCTTGTACATTTGTTGTAAAAATCCAACCTTTGACTTGTTTGGTGATTTTAAAATGAGTGCATTTAATATTTAGAAAATTGTAGGCGTTTATATGCTGTTGGTCGTGTGCCACTAGACGATTTATTCTACTCTGTTAACAGTGTGTGTTCACATTTGTCTTTGTCTCTCTGTCTCTTTTGTCCCAGGATACGATGCCTGAAGTAAGACAGAGTTCATTTGCTCTCCTGGGTGACTTGACCAAGGCTTGCTTCCCACATGTCAAACCGTGTATTGGTAAGTATCTCCTTCAATCTCTCATTCACAAACAGTCCATAATGTTCCATCCTCCTGTTTTTTTTGTGTGTCTAATGTGATGTGTTCTGCACGTCCTGCAGCTGAATTTATGCCAATCCTTGGGACAAATCTGAACCCAGAGTTCATTTCTGTCTGCAACAATGCTACTTGGGCCATTGGAGAGATCTGTATGCAGATGGGTGAGTTGGAGTAAATCTATTTAAAAAAAAAAAATCTAATACAGTTAAGTGCTTCTGCAGTTGAATATGAGATGCAGTGAACTGATGTGTGTCTCTATCAGGAGTGGAGATGCAGCCGTACATTGCTATGGTTTTGAACCAGCTGGTTGAAATTATCAATCGACCTAACACCCCCAAGACCCTGCTGGAGAACACCGGTACATGCACGCACATATACTTTACTATTTTATCATACTTGTTTTCAAAGGAAGGTTTTTGATTTTCGAGATAAATGATAGGATTGGCAGGGCTTTTAGTGCCATGATAGTGCACACACACTATTCCAACGGCAGTCCCGACTCCTCTTTCTTCTCCTCCAGCAATCACTATTGGGCGACTGGGCTACGTGTGTCCTCAGGAGGTTGCGCCCCTGCTGCCACAGTTTATCCGACCTTGGTGAGGAAACCTCTTTTTCTCTGTTGTGACTATCAAAGACTATGGCATTGTTGGGGTGTTATTTCAATTTACATCTGCACAGTTGCCCTATATCACAACAGGTCTTCTGTTATCCTCTGTGGTCTCACCACATCCTCTCTTATTCTCTTTCCTTCTTGTGTGTAATTATGTGAGCTTATCCGTACTTGCAGGACACATTTGTGGAAGTTTTTCTTGTCCCTATCAGGCAATATGCATTGATTTCTTTTTTCATTCTTCTCCTTTTCCCTCTTTGCTTTTTTGTGCGATCACATTGCTGCAAACAGCATGACAAGGGCTGCAGAATTGACTTTCTTTAAATAAATTCTTGAAATGATTGGAATCAGCAAGCAGTGAGAATGAAACGCTGATGTCTCTGGGTTTTCTCAAGCCTACAAAAAAGACAAATGTCCTCCCACACAGAAAGACGACGACAGGCTGTTATCATCTTAATTTGTTTTCGCTCGCTTGTTCTCATTTCATAAATGTTCTCTTATTAACACAATTACAGTTAAATAGTGACAGCGCCAAGTCTAACAGCTGCTGATTGGTTAACATTGCATGCGACAGGTGCACCTCTCTGCGGAACATCAGAGACAACGAGGAGAAAGACTCGGCCTTCCGCGGGATCTGTATGATGATTGGTGTGAACCCAGGAGGTGTGGTGCAGGTGAGACATTTGCCCTGTCGTCATTAAGTTATGCCTTTCACAGTCTTTATAAAGCTTTAACCTCGCAGGTGCTTGCTTCCTTTGTTTGCTCAGGACTTCATCTTCTTCTGCGACGCAGTGGCCTCCTGGGTCAATCCTAAAGACGACTTGCGAGACATGTTCTATAAGGTGAGGAGCAAACTTAGTCACAACCAATAGTGTGTTGGATCAGGTAAGAGGTAGTTGCAGAGTCCAGCTCATATTGAGAAGATAGTTCTTGTTTTCCTACAACCAGTCCCATCCAAAGGCTGACCCTGACGGTGACGTCGTCTCACTCTCCTCTCTCCCTGCAAAGCACGTCATTGAGTGGTAGAGATCTCAGGCGTGTTTTCATCTCAGCAAAAAGGATTCTGCTCTCGTTCTGAATGAAGTGAATGTTGTTACTCTACTTCAGTTTGAATTGGCAAACGTTGTCACCTTGTAAGGAAAACGCACTGAGCACACTTATTCTTCTCCCGCTGCTTATTTGATGATTCCTTCCTTCTTGAAAAAGCTAGTACTGTTTGGCTGCTTCTTGACACCGCCAGCATTTTAATAACACTTTTTTGTTGCCAAAAAAAGGCTATGTGCACTGAAGAGTGTGAATTATTATGATTATTATTATTAATATTAATATTTATTCAAAGATTAGAAAAGACTATCGAAAAACTATAGAATACATATATGAAGTGTAAAGAAGTAACATTGTTTTTCTTTTTTGCAACTAAAATGGAAAAAAGTAAAGTACAATAAATATTAAATACAAGAGGAAATTTTAACATTTGTAACATTGACGTAATACTAACACTAACACTAGTGCATAATAGAGACAGATACAGAAAGGTAATATATAGTATAATATTAAGGATAATGTCAATATTAAAAAGTAGAACATTATATTGCACATAATATAATAAAAACATTATTGCACATGAAATTCAAATGTAATATTCCATGATGTTGACGATGTGCCTGAAATTAAAATACCCTCCATTTTCTGCCCCATTGCAGATCCTGCATGGTTTTAAGGAGCAGGTCGGGGAGGAGAACTGGCAGCAGTTCTCAGAGCAGTTCCCCCCACTGCTGAAGGAGAGACTGGCAGCCTGCTACGGCGTTTAGATTCTCTACACCCACCCTAGAGGTAAATCCCACACACATCATTGGCTTTATATTGTATGTACACTGCCTGGCCCAAAAAAAGAAAAGTCGCCACCTGGATTTAACTACTGCTGCCTACTGAACAAGCCTGTGGGGGCAGTGCTATGATCTGGGGTTGCTGCAGTTGCTCAGGTCTAGGCAGCAATGACCAGGTTATTCCATTGTTGGAAGAAAATAATTATTCTCGCTTAACCATTTATTGTTTCACTGTTATATTCAGACTTCTCATCTTACCGTCTCTGTTTAATCTTACACAAACTGAGCATGTCTCCTGATAGCAGTGAGACTGAATCTGTATGTTTCTGTCTGAAAGAACGTGCAGTTCCTTTGTTATCATATGACCATTTTTTACAAAACGCTCTATAGGACGAGGGGAAAGGTTCACGGTTAGGCCGAAGACGTCATGAGGGTTTCGGTTAGTGGGTCTCGATGTGTATTTAAGAGGTGGTTCTTTGAGGGATCTTTGAGCAGTCTTGGATATAAAATTTGTCTATCATGTTGTACTTCTGACTCTGCTCCTTCCTTGCAACGAATAAATGTTCCTGTTTTAATGATTTTACTCCGAGGCGACGAGTGAATTTTTCTAACATCCATCAATGGATGTTTTCTTTCCTGATGGCACGGGCATATTCCAAGATGACAATGCCAGGATTCATCGGGCTCAAATTGTGAAAGAGTGGTTCAGGGAGTATGAGACATCATGTTCACACATAGACCTTAACCCCATTGAGAATCTCTGGGATGTGCTGGAGAAGGCTTTGCGCAGCAATCAGACTCTACCATCATCAATACAGGATCTTGGTGAGAAATTAATGCAACACTGGATGGAATTGCATCTTGTGACATTGCAGAAGCTGATTGAAACAATGCCACAGAGAAGGTGTGCCGTAATCGAAGCTAAAGGCGGTCCAACGAAATATTAGTGTGTGTGACCTTTTTTTTGGTTGAGTCTTTTTTTTTGGGCCGGGCAGAGTATATATAAACATGAACCAAAGGTTTACGACTTTTTTTCCTGAAGTAAACCTCATTGTGTCTGTCCTTCTAGGTGAGCCAGCAGGAGGAGGGTGAATGGGAAACTCATCCATCTGTGTATTGCACTGCCCTGATCTGGGGGGGGGGGGAGTGGGACGCTATTAGGCCGCTCCCCCTGACGGACGGCCCCCACGCCCTATGTGTTTGTCCATAGAGGGAGGGTGGGCGGGTGGGGAGGGTGGGAAAGAGGGACTCCTCTAGATTAACTAGGCAGGGACCCGACACAGAAAAACTAACTGGTAGGGACAGATAGAGAGGGACAGAAAGGACCTGGAGCAGAGATTTAGGCAAAGTCAAGTTAGGAAAGGGAGGCAGGGAGAGAGACTAGCAAAGAGAAAGTTCAGGGAAAGAGAGAGAGGGAAAACAGTTACAGAGCAGGGAAAAAGAGCTACAGAAAGGTCTGCCACTGGGAGAACAGGGACAGTTGAGATTTTAATGGAATTGTTAAACTCAAGAGTAGCTTGACCGACGGAGACAGACCAAAACAGACTCACACTTACACACTGCACTTGCAGAACATGGAACTGACTGTGGGTGGCACTATTATTTAGACTTTTTGAGACCTGCTACGTGTAGTTAGGGACAGACAGACAGGGGTCTAAACTCTGTTCGTTTTCTGGGTGATATCTTTCTTTTCTGGGGAATAGGCTTCAATATGAATTACTTCATCTGTAGTCACTGAATTCTACTTAGCTGTAAGATAATCTCGCTATCCGCCTCTGTTTCCTACCTTTCATTTCCAGTGCTGCTTCACAGAGCTATCCATCTATCAGACATACTCCTGTCACATTTTCTACCTGAACGAGAGAAAGAAAGAGAAAAAAGAATAAGAGCGAGTGTCTTTCCTCGTGACTTCACAGAAACCATTCCTCAAGTAAGGGAGGATTAGGGCTAACACATTGTTTTCTGACCAGAAGGGAGGAAACAGTAGAAAGAAAAACCACATCCTTAGTGTGTATATGTATGTACGTGTGTGTGTGTGTGTGTGTGTGTGTGTGTGTATGTGTGTGTAAGTGTATGCGTATGTGCAGTTTGTAACTCCTCACTTGGCATTCTGTGTTAACGGTGTGTGAAATATGTATTGTTTTTGATATGGTACCGAGCTAAAACTTGACTCCCACCACAATGTCCTTGGCATCTGTTGTGTGTGTGTGTGTGTGTGCGTGTGCGTGCGTGGGCAAGACCGAGTGAGTGTATATGTTTATGTCTACATTCGTACTGATATTCATTTCATGCCATATAAATATCTTAAGTAAAACAGTGATCGCCAATGTCATTGTGATCTTTATAATGTTTTAAAAATGGTCCATATTCTTTTTTTCTTTTTGCTGCTACTGATAATTTTTGTTTCTATAGTGGACTTAAATTCGCACAATTAACGCAAAAAAAGATATTGGAATTAATGCTATTTTCAGTGACTGTTGAGTTTTGCACTTTTTATTTTATTTTATTTTTGTTTTTGTATGGACTTTTTTTTAACCTCACCCATATGATATGTCTTGACCCTAATGTCAGCGTTTGTCATACTGTGTTGCACTGTGAAATTAAGTGTCTTTGACTGGCAAAAATATTCAAATACTAAATGGCAAATAAAAACAACTCTGTGAAACTGGGACTAATCAGCACTTTTACAATGACTAACTTTGCCATATTGCTGAGGTGTCTGGTATACGTGTGTGAGATCATGCATGTGTGTGAAATCCTGCATGAGTTCCTTTTTGTGGCCCATGAGCATGTTTTGGATAGTTAGATGGCGTTCGTACGTAAAGTGTGCACAGTAGGGGTCCAAAAACCTTTAGTTTGAAGGGGGGTGTAGCCTGTCCAAGCCTACTTTGGGTGCGTGTGTGTCTGTGTGTGTGTGTGTGTGTGTGTGTGTGTGTGTGTGTGTGTGTGTGTGTGTATGTGTGTGACATATATTTCAGAGTAATATGATTGCCCTTTACACACCAACACACCACCTCAATTTACTAGAGGAGAGCACAATATTTCTAAAAAGAAAGGAGCTAGGACATTGCCAAAGAGCAACACACAATGTAGAGACAAGCTGCTGATTCAATAATCAATATGTGAAAAGTACAGACAAAGAAGGGCTTTTCAGTAATCATGGAATAGGATTTTGCCAGTAAAATGGACTACAGGGATTTCTATTTTTTTCATTAATATTCTGGGTTTTCCAGCGTGTAGACATTTGGAAACAATCGAAACGTTGGCACATGATTTGACCTAGACTGTGACCACTGAGATAATCAAATCCATCATTAATCACTTTAATACCAGACAATCTGAGGCCCAGTCCAGTTCTTTTTCCACAGTCTCCTTGTTTAAAGCCTGTACAAGAACATGGTTTGATTTCTTGTTCATTTTAATGTTTTTTTTTGGTTGTTTTTTTGTGTGCAGTTGCTGATGTTGCAGGTTTTGTATCTGATAGATCAGCATATATTTTCTTTGGATGGTAGTGATCTGCTCCAGTGACAGATTAATTATTGCAATGAGTTTGAAGGAAAGGAGCGGTGTGACGGTGTTTTGAATATGACGATGGGATCAAAGGAGGGACGACAGGAGATTAGAAATACTTTTTTCTAAAATTTAAACTTCTGTTTATATACTAAGGAGAATGATATTGTTGCAATTTGGTAGACAGACCTTTTTATTTTTCTGTGGGTTTCTTTTGCCAGTTAAGGAAAATAAAATGCTTTGAGCTTTTTATATGATTTATAGTTCTGTATGTAAAATCTTGATTTAAATAAATAAATAAATCATGTCGTGCATGCTGAAGGCCGGATGTTAGAGGTGCCAGTCTGGTGTCTTTTTTTTGAGAAAAAGAAGTGTTGGCAGGGAATACGTCTTTTTAGAATAGCCAGGCCTCAACTGTGCATGCCCACAAATAGAAACCAACTGCATCCCACACGCTCATAACTAAACCTTGAAGTTACGCATTTTTGATATTCCAGTGGTTTGAACTTTTTTGTTTAGTGGAGTTTTGTGTGTGAGAGTCGATGCTAAATCTTTACACATGCTCACTTGGAAGCAACTTATTTATCACCACTGTCTGCATTTTAAAAATACTTCATAACATGTGTTATCTCCCAAAGCTGAGCTGCTTGCTCCTGCAGGTCCAGTCATGGGACATCACTGTTAATATGACTGACTCCACAATGTGCCCAGATCACCTGATGTAACCAGCTCAAGTAAGAACGGATGGTCAGAGTCCATCATTTCATACAGGACGAGGCTTTGATGTCTTAACTGTGGGGGAAAAAAACATTGATGCAAAGAGCCAAACAGACATGTTGGATCTGTACATCTTCTCATACAAATTGTAGAACTGCAGACGCTTTGAGCATGTCTTAGTCTTTTTTAACAACAGTCGCCTGGTAGCCCATTTCAGCTAATAACTTTACCTTGACTGTATGGCAGTGGTGGAAAAAAAGGATACATTATTTGTCTTTTTTTCTACTCTCAAAATGATGCAATTTTACTAATTAATAAATATACAATGTTGTGCAACAGATGGAGACAAACTGTATTTTCACATGAAAGGCTGAAGATGGGCTGCTCGCTGCAGGATGAAGGCTGTGTGCAAAGGCTCCTCCATGACATGCAAATGAATACAGACGTCTGGATGTACGTAATCGTTCATTAACAGTCAAACCGGTGAGGAGATTTCTACTAATTTAGGAAGGGAACATTTTTCACGTCAGCAGCAGCACTAAATGTTTCTTTCCAGGATCATGGATTCCTTTTCATTTAGGTTTCCACTAATACTCAGAGACACATCCACGATGAGAAAAAGCTGTTGACCTGACAGAAATCTCCCACTAACCACAGAGCCGGTTCATCTCTCGGCACCATAATTACATCTTTTCATCCCCACCATGATATTGTTGATAACAGCTCTTGGCGGAGCAAAGAAAAAGCAACCTCCTTATTTCACTGTCATTGTCTTCATCCCAATACATCACTCCGGTATATCACCCCTGTACTTTGATAATTGCGTAAAGAAAACACCATCACATACAGTGTAGAGGGTGAGCTTTCAGTTTGGGTGGTTCGTGACAGACGTGTGCATTCAATACAAGCATTTTTTGAAAGCCGTCATTGTGTAGAGCGATTAAAAAATGAGGACACAGGAGTTAGAGATAACATGCCTTTATTGTGCATGTCTCTTTTTTATAGCTACCGTATTTATACAAACAGGCTTTTCCTGTTCTTCCTGAACTGTTGCAGTCTGGGAAAGGGAGATGTTCTCTAAATTGTAAGCTGTAATATTAGGTAGGACTCCATGCTTTGTTACCTGCTGAAGGGATGTAGCTGAGGCTGATTGTTTGGTGTAATGGTGGAAGACGACTTCAGATCTTTACCTTAAGTAGCAATATTCACCGGTAGAAATGTACTTAAGTAAAAGAATAATCAAAAAGTAAAAGTACTCAGCATCAGCAAAATGGTCCATGTCATTATATTGCCATCAAATCATATATTGTAGTTCAACCTTAAATTAATCTATTAATCTACTAATCTATTAAGTAATTACTAACTAGAGCTGTCAGAGAAATGTAGTAGAGTAAAAAGTACTAAGCTTTGCTTAGCGGAGTAGAAGTATAAAGTATCTTTTAATGCTTAGGTGATGCGGTTTAAAGGTCCGTCTGATCTGGGGAATAATGTCGCAAGTCAGAACAGCATGTAACATGATTACTGAAGTTGCAAAGGAACGCAAAGTCAATTCATGGTACATTTTGCAAAATATTAAAACAGAAATTCAACTGTGGCATTTACACATATTCTGAAAGTTTATTTCATATTGTGATCACGAACATTTGAGAGAGAAAATATTCAAAAAGCTATTATAGATCAGATAGTTTAAAATATGTTCCTTTACATTAAAGAGAGAAGCACTGAGGTGATCCAACATAACATTTCATAACTTAGCCTCTTCCATGTTCTGTGTTTTCATATTCAACCGTGATATGCTACATTAAATTGACAGTATTAGTATAACTACTTCAGGACTCGGCTGTGATGAGCTATTTGTACATTGAAATTGACATAAAACTATTATAATCAGACGCAGTGCATATAGGCTGTTATGCACTCAGTCAATATGGCTCTGAAATGATTTAATAAAGAGAAACACTGAACTGACCATGCAGCATTTACATGGATGAGTCTGCTCTGCCAGTTGTTTGTTTAATCCAGTGTATTGTAAGACCTGTGACACATCCACAGAATATGTCTTTGTATTTATAGATACAGGAAAATAAACATCTAGAGCATATTATTTGATACCTAACAACATAGTTTTACACAGAGCAGAATTTCGGAATAATGCTATTATAATTATATATTACGACCTGCGTCTTTTTCCTTTTCACATTTCTCTTTCTTCCATCGAGCCTCTGCAAGAACGAGGTACAGTCATTAAGACTAAAATATGAACAGTAAAGAGTCACAATATTCTTCCTCATTCTGTGGCATCCTCGCTCTTCTTCTCTTATTTTCTCCTGGCATTCTGGGGTCAGAAGCTGCCAAAAATCTCATGTTTCTTATTCCAATCCATAGCAGGTGCTCTCTTCTTGTTGCGGCTGGCGAGGGCCTTTTGTTTCGCTTCAGCAGCTGTGGGACTCAGACGCAGGCCGCTGTCCATGAACGGGTCCGAAACACGCCTTTCGTCCTCATCGTGGACCTGCAATATACACAAAAACACATGTTTCACGCACACACTCTACGATACAACATGTCCTGTTTCTTACATTATTTCTCTCACCTGGATGCTCATATCTGAGCTGCTGATCTCTGACTGTGTGGTGGAACTTCTTGAGGAGTGAGATGCTGAACTCCCATTGGTCCAGGATTTTGGTGATGTGTTTGTGATCGGGGAGTTTGTCAGTGTGATGTTTATGACCGGAGGATCTGAGGCGGGGAGGTCAGTGGTGGGAGACGGGCTGTGTGGGGCGCTTTCTGTGGCTGATTCATCCAGATCGACCTCTGTGAGAGAGGGAACAGAAACACGTGAGACATTTGGCCTGGAGAATAAAGAGGTGCGTGTGTGTGTGTGTGTGTGTGTGTGTGTGTGTGTGTGTGTGTGTGTGTGTGTGTGTGTGTGTGTGTGTGTGTGTGTGTGTGTGTGTGTGTGTGTGTGTGTGTGTGTGTGTGTGTGTGTGTGTGTGTGTGTGTGTGTGTGTGTGTACGTGTGCGCTTGCTTGTGTGCGTGTGCGTGCGAGAGCACCACCTGACCTTTGACATGGCTGGTAGTTGGCGTGATCCCTAGTGTGTGAAAGAGCTCGTCCGTCTTCTGGTCGACCACTAGGATGCGCACTTCCTCTCCCTGTGCTCGAATGAGTCTCACCACCTCGGAGTGCCTCAGGCCCTCAACGTTCACTCCGTTCACCTGAGACAGAGGAAACGGAAACAGTGGAGGAAAGTGAAAATGGAGAAGAGACATGGAAACAATCACCTAATGAGACAGACAGGAGACAGAGATTAAGAATAAGCTAGTTTAATTGCAGGAATTACCTTCCTGCGTCCACTCTTTTTCCTCTCCATGACATTAACTGTACACTTCATACAGATGGAAACAGAAACGTTCACTGCGTTTAAAATCACATACTTTTTCTTCACACGAGTAGTACACAGCAGCTGCCCTTACAAAGTATGCACGCAGGATGCATTCAGCTAGGACGTACTACTTCATCGCCTTGATAATTGACCCTCTTGCTCATAAATTATTGTTGTTCTTCTTATTTCTTAGTATATTTTTTATCCTGTCAATTGGTTTTATTGTTTCATCCATTTTACCGTTTCACCAGCGGTAAACGCTTTGTTGGACCTCAATGTTAAGCTTTGTGTTGTTTTGCGTTTGCTTCTTTTGTCTGTCAAAGCACTTTGGACACAAGATGCTCTAGAAATATTATTAAATAGTTATTATTCTTATATATCCGCTAAGCAGAGGATTGTTGGTCAGCACAGCCGGAAAAGCATGCTGGCTTTCATACAGCAAAATGCGACCAGATACAGTAGGACATCCTGGTGTTTTTGCCATACTGCATTTGCTGCACTATATATTGTGACATCTGGAAACCTGTGATGGACATGCAGGCGCACATAATAATCGCATGAAAAGACACAGAAACACAAGACCTTTCTCTACACTTCCATTCAAGATTAGCCCTTGTCGACTTTTCTTCTAATCCTCCTTCAAACGACCCTCCTCTCATCCACTAATCCAATCTCACTTGAAATCCGTGCACAGGCCTGATTAATATGGAAAAACTGGGATTGTCTTTCCAATCATTTGCCTAAAATGCACCTGTGACAAAGTTCATGCATTAAGTCTGCATGATTTCTCGGTAAGTGTGTGTGTGTGCGAGTGTGTGCGAGTGTGTGCGCGTGTGAGTGTGTGCGTCTGTGTGCGTCCGTGCGTGTGCTCTGGCTGTACCTCCACTAGTCTGTCTCCAGGCCTGATGTCCCCTCTCTCTGCAGCTGAGCCGGGGTCCACTGAACGCACAAGCTGTGCATCCTTTGTCTTGTTGCTGTGCAGGTTGAAGCCGTAGCCGTGCTCCCCCTTCACCAGGTGACACAGACGGGGAAGGAGCGCCACTGTCTGCTCTGGTGAGCGATGCAGCTATGATGAGACGTAAAAAAAAAAAAAACAGGATATGAGAGAGGGCATTCAAATGTCTGTACTGTAACAGTTTGTTAGGTACACCTGTACAACCATTTGGTAATATTTACTGATATTGGAAACAGAAACTAACCTAACCTGGTGACAGCGTGTATCGGTGTGGCTGTACGATAAGCTAAGTAGGAGAAAGTGGCTGCCGGGATGAGCCAGTGTTCTCAGATCTGAGCACAGTGGGCTAAGTGGATCTGTTTGAGAGACATTAACTGTCACACACACACACACACACACACACACACACACACACACACACACACACACACACACACACACACACACACACACACACACACACACACACACACACACACACACACACACACACACACACACCCCTGTCTGCCATATGTGCGCGCTATAGTGATAGAACAGAATACCGTGGCAACATATTGCCGTGGTGACAGGTCAGGTCACCGTGGTTACGGGTCAGCATGTCTCCTGCTGGTTTTATAGATCATTGTTAAATTGTTCCGTCATGTTGCAAATTAAACGATATCCTAGTTGTTTCTACAGATACAAAGTTTCCATGTTGCTGTGGTGATTACGAGTCTTTTAGTGCAGAAACGAGTTGATTGATCAATTAGTTGTCAAACTGAAATCCAGTAACTTCAATGTGACAATTCACTAATTATCTTCGGTTTATATCTTGTAAATAAATCAAATATCTTCTTTTTTTTTTACCATGATTTCAAGTCGGCTGCTTGGGCTCTGCTATTTCACTATTTTCTGACATATTATATATCAAATAATCAACAAGAAATGTATTAAGCAATAAAACCTAGTGTCAATACAAATGCAGAGATTCCTCTTTTCCTCGTTTCATAGATAAGTCAAATACCATACATTTTGTGTGTTATTGTGTGAGGTTAGCGTGTTGGATTGATCCAAACTGATGCATGGCTGTGATGGCACCAATGTGGTTCTGTAACATACTGCATATGGGCGTCTGCTGCCACAATAACGTCATGCAACGATGACATTGCGTCTGTACATGTGCAATGTGAATGTCACAAGACGAAGTGGAGGGATAAGAGAGTAATGATGTGTGTGGATAAATAGTGTGTGTGTGTGTGTGTGTGTGTGTGTGTGTGTGTGTGTGAGTGTGTGTGTGTGTGTGTGTGTTATGCTGAACAAGCACATGAAAAGGTCTTGTGTTGGCCTTGGATTAATATGCCACAATGGTTTCTTGATCGCAGCTGTTGAATAAGTGGACAAAAGTAATTACTCACAGACATAGCACTCATTGGAAACGTCTACAAGTTCAATTTGGAAATGATCAGTACATTTTTAATAAGTGAAAAACTCCCAAATGAATCTCTACTAAACACTTTTGCATACAAAAAAAAACAACCTTCCTAGCCACTAAAAGTAATTTTCTACAGGCAATGCTTGGTCGAGCACAAATTAAAAGATATTTTAAAAGCCTTTAATTTGTCAGGAATATTAATTTAACAGGACTTCATTCACAACACTGGACAATATTTCCAAAAGTTGATTTCTGAAGCTTATTGAGGTATCTTTTGGTGGAAGCGTCATATTTGCAGCCCGTGTTGGTGGTAGATTGCGTGGGTGCTGGCGTTACTGCATAGGATGTTGTTTGATGTGAACCTCGAACCAAAACTGATAAAGAGAGACGCGGTGGCCAGCCAAGGGGCAGCCTGTATTTACCCTGGCTTCGGCTAAACAGATGGCAGCTTGACGTGAGCCTCTGCGCCTGAGGATCCTGGTCCACTTTGTTTGGAGCCCAAACACTGAGCTCAATCTCTGACAAACAGTTGAATATTTTTGGCAGGGTGGCTGACATCAAGACGTCACGGGGATGTCTGGTTGGCACATATGGACATTTTGTTTTGGTCAAGTCACACTGGCTGCCACAGGAATTAAGGAATTTGAACTGGTTTGTGTGTAAATGATAGCATGGCAAATTTGTTTCGAACTACATCCAAGAGTGCAACAAGTTCCCAGGGAGATTGTGTTCCTCAAGACCAACATAAACAATACAAGGAAAAGTTTGATGCTATCTTAAAATCAGATCCCTCCCATGTCTTTATACTTTCTTGCCTCCCAGCAGAAAGCACACCTCCACCTGGGGCGCACTTCAACACACTACCATTCACTCAATTTGAAGAAACAAAACCTAAAGCTCTGTATGTTTTGCAGGAAACACTGTCGGCAGGGTTTTGTCTTCGGTGTCTGAAGTCAGGCGGGAACAATACAGCTGCTTGCGTGAGCTGTTAACACTCAGTATGCACAAAGAGACGGCGCTCTTTAAATACAATACGCATTCAACATGTTCACCCCCCTCAGCAACAACACCAGTGACTTGTGAAACAAATGGTTGAAAGTCACAAACACTATAAAACCCACTGTTGAACTGTGCACAAGAGGTGAGGTGAGAAACCTGCTGTATTTACGCTCTATTGTCTGTTTTTAGTTTGAGTCATTCAATGTTTAATTTGTTTTCTCTGCTTTTTCAAGATACATGCAATTCAATATACTTTACTGCCTAATTTTGACTAGAATAAGAGTGATTGTGTAATGTTGTGCACATGTGTATAATGTCAGTCCAAGACATCCAGCTTAAAAAATAAAAAGCCACGATATCGAGATGATTATTCTTTCCAGCCAGCCAATCTTAACTCGCATCAATGCATTCACCGGGATGTTTTCTTCCAACGTTTGTGTCTTTAATTAATTTCCTTAGCTGATCTCTCCTCCTCAGTGCACCTGAGCTTTGTGCTGGAATACCAGCAGTGCTCAAATCCAGATTAGTGCTTGACGGACATCGGGTAAAAGAGTAGGCTCAGGGTCACACGCACTGTTAACACAGCAACACACTGGCTTTCTGCAGACCCGAGAGGACCATAAGACTTCAGAATGTTGACTCTTTCTTCCCCTTTCTTCAAAGAAAAACTATGCACATGATCTATACAAGCCCATGTTGGTCTGTAATGTGTGTGTGTGTGTGTGTGAGACAGTGCCACAAAAAGGGTGTAATGTACTGCTGTACAGCTTTACCTCTGTGTCTGTGTCTGTACTTGACGTCACTGAGGATCTCTTGACCTTGGCTTGTGTGGTCGTGCCTGTGGACGAGTCTGCAGCAGTAGGGTGAAAGGCGTGTGTGTGCGTAGGCTTGGGTGGCAGGGGTGAGTTCACTCTGGGTAAGGGAGAGGCAGAAGGAGTGGGCCCGGGAGAAGGTCGCGGGGACAGGTTTCCCATCTCAACGGCCAGGTCCTCGGTGCATGCCAAGCCACAGCTGCGGAGGTATTCATCCGTTTCACTGTCCACCACCAGCAACCTGGTGCGGTGGGCAACTTGACGGATACGCTCCACCACCTGCAGGGAGGAGAGAGGAGTTTCAGACAAAGTATTGCTGTCATTAACTGCATGTGGTCTACCCTGAACTTGCCTAAAACATAGTTTCTGCACGACAAAGGCACCCAGTGATTCCATTACACAAGACTCACATTGACCCATTTTAGTAGCCCCCTCCTCCTCCTCCTCAGGCAAAGAAAAAAAGTGGTTGAACAGGTATTTAACTCATTGTTTGTACCTCGGAGACTTTACTTGTCTCTCGTGGCCTCTCTTCACCACTCGTCTGTGAATGAAAAAATACTAATATTAAGCCATCACTTACTTGATAATGGGGTTCGTTCTCCACATTCTCACCGTTCACCTCCACCACCCGGTCTCCTGGTCGCAGCCCGCCCAGTTCAGCACAGGATCCGGGCTCCACTTTGCGGATAAACTGTCCCCCTTTATTCCTCTCACCGTGCAGGTGAAACTCATAGCCGCGCTCTCCTTTCGTCAGGAAACAGAGCCTGGGCCGGAGCTCGCTCTCCATCCCAGCGCGTCAACAGAGGGAGGGAGGGAAACAGGTCAAAGTGTCTCAGGAGAATAAACAGGCAATGGGAAGTCTCTGGCACTTAATCCAATGTACAACTTCGCACTGACCAAAAAAATCCTTGTCATTTATCATGATGCGAGCCCATTAATAATCCACAACTGTCCAGAGAGCACAAAAAAAGAAGTAATGAGTGATTAATCCATCATGCAACTGCCATGGGCGCAATTATGAGCGTGCAAAAGGGTG
Source organism: Clinocottus analis (assembly GCF_023055335.1). NCBI lineage: Eukaryota > Metazoa > Chordata > Actinopteri > Perciformes > Cottidae > Clinocottus > Clinocottus analis. Next base: position 3,978,265 of record NW_027176009.1, on the reverse strand, counting down.
CGCAATGTGCGTAAAATAGTGGCCAACAACCGCTGACAGTGGCTAAATCCCGTCCATCGGAAGATTAATCCAAGAGAGCAGAGATTAGAAAGCTTTTCCTCGCACGTAACACCTAATTCTGACCGTCAACTGGGCGTGTGTCCTCCTGTCCCGGCGCGAGACTAAAGAGGCGTCAACAACAGATGCCTCTACGTCCCCTGCAGCGCGCACCTGACGCCGCTGCGCAGCCGCGATACGCTATCAGAAAAGGACGAGTCCGATAAAAGTGACTGGAAATAAAGTATTTGCTTAGGCTTGATATGAGTCTAACAAGAGAGCATGTCCTTGGCCGCATTTAAAGTGTTAGGTAATTGTGAGGTAAGTGTCCCTCTCCAGAGGCAGAGGCTTGCCCCGTGCAGGTAACCCTGTGCCCACAACGGATATTATTCTGATCCGCCCTCTTTCTGTCTCCACTGGAGAGCCAAAGGACCGTTGCGTAAAAGGGGATTTGATGGTTCATAAAATATGACCTCTGCAGGCTTACTCGCGCGTATCCTGCATTTAAAAAAAAATAAGTTTGAGGGTGTGTGTTGATATTTGAAGATGAGACACCCTACGAGACAAATTCAATCATGTACTTTGGTAAAAGTACCGCTTTATAAAAATACAAAAAAGTAAAAGTCCTTCATAAAAAATTAAGTGAAGTAAAAAGCATAAACAAGTGTTAACTAAAATGTAATTTCTAAAAGTGAAAGTACTCATAATGCAGAGTATAGACTGTCAATATTAAAGGTTTTGATTATTGTTCCTATTACTGTATGAGAATGGACAATATCAGCTCCATATTCAAGTGGTGATATTAATAATCTCTTGATCAAGTTGCTCTAAAGCAAGCTGTAAATGAGTTTATCGTTGTTGCAGTGAACTCGCTCTGCTGGAATAAAGGACAAACTTCAAACATTTATATCGTTTTATTTAAGAAAAAAAAATGAAGCACCAACAGTACAAAAATATTTCTCATAGAGCATAAACAGTAAAATGATAGTGTAAAAAAACCCCTCAAAATGCAATACAAGAGAATATATATTCTGAACCTTAATTCACATTGATGTTTTTGCATATGTTCAGTGTGTGTGCAAATAAAGTTGACATTTATTGTACATATATACAGATTTGGTCTTGGTGTCAGACAAAACTACATCAATGATGAATCTTGTCTTTTATTCTCCTTCTCGGTGCTGTGGAGGCAACGGGTGTGGGCAGTGGCTCCTTCTTCGTCCTCTCTGTTCATCAGCGGATCCGTGTGCAGGCTCAGTTTTTACTGGAAGGGAGGCGGGTGGATTCGGAGACCGTGGGGATCCGACTTTAGGCCTCTTTGTGGGGGAAACCTTGTGGGCAGATGGACAGCTGAACTGGTTCAGACACACGGAGCAGAGAGGGCTGACGGGGAGACAAACCTGCTGGCCAAAGCCCACAAGCAGCCAGTTCATCTCACTCCACAGCTCCCTGCGGCAGAGTGAGAGAGGAATGCCACAACCATGAACTGCACCAATTGAAGTTTGCTTTCCAGAGCTGCTTTCCATTAGTCAACACCAGTCAGTGATGTGCAGTCTGCACCTACAGGTCGGTCTCAGCGACTCTGGTCTTTATCGATTTGTTTGTCCGTGTTAATCAGATCGTAAGAGTCAGCAGTGAAGCATGCAGTTACCTGGGCAACCACTCCTCCAGGGCCTTGCGTGTTTGTTCTGGGTTCTTGGTGGGTTCCTTCAGCCAACCCAGACGGTTGGAGATACGATGCACATGCGTGTCCACGCCTAAAAAAAAACAAACACTACAAATAAGAATACTCACATACAGATTGCCCGTTGTCTTACTGTTAAACCATGCTGTGTTATGGCTGCTTAGCTCAGTTGGTTAGAGCATGATGCTCATAACGGCAAGGACGTGGGTTTGATCCCCATACTGGCCACTAGTGTTTTGGGGCAGCTGTAGCTAATGGGACAGTGGTCGCTCTGAAACCGCAAGGTTACTGTTCGATCCCTGGTCTCATAGTTCCCATGTCAAAGTGTCCCTTCGAAAGACACTAAATCCTCAGTTGCTCCCACGGCACGCCAGACGCTGCCCACCTAGGATGGGTTAATGCAGAGACCAAGTTTCATGGAAAATGTGTAATATTACAAAATGTAATCTTAAATTGTTTTTTTTTTAATCAACCTAAGACTTTAAACTGAAGCTTGCAGTTCAGCCTCCAACTATGTGAACTGAAGCTGCTCAATTAGCCCTGTTTTACTACGCTTGGTTTGGACGTGATCGTGCACGTTTCAGGAGTGTGTCCCCACCAATGCCCGACACCTGGTCCCAGGCGATGTCCATAGCCAAGTGAGCCATCTTGGGTCCAACACCTGGCAGGCTCACCAGCCCCACCACACTGTCCGGGATGTCCCCTGAGAACTCTTTCTGCAGCATGGCTGATGTCTGCTTCAGATACTTCACCTTCGTCTGGAGAAGAAATGTAGGAAAACCGTTCAATAAGGTGCACAATCGAAACAAAGGAGGGTGAGAAGGTGAAAAGCGTGGCTCCTCCACAAAAAGACGTCTGCATTACCCTCCAAAAGCCGACAGGGTAGATGAGTCTCCCCAGGGCTTCATCATCGGTAGCAAGTATATTTTCTACGGTGCAGCCGTGAGCTCGGAGCTTCTGCATGGCTGCGGCTGTCACCTGGTCCCTGGTCTGACTGGACAGCATGAGGGAAACCAACACCTGGAAACGTCTCACCTGTGCCGACAGCGGAGACAGCCGGTAGAAAAAGATTAAGTTTGACAAGTAAATAATGCAGACTTTTAGAATCCCAAACTAAATCACACCTACACATGCAGAAGCCTCTGAGTCGTAGCAATTCTTTGCTCCCATGTTGTCTACAGGTGCATCACGGCCACTCCTCATCTCCCGGATGTATTCCAGGTGTTTCTTCCAGCCGGGAGGTTCCCATTGTTCCGTCTTCACCTTTGTGACACTTTCGTCCTGGTCATACTTAACTTTCAGCTGTCTCTTCCTGCGACTGTGCGAAGACAATGGTAACGTTTCTGTTTTTGGATGGCAGCCACCTGCAGGAGCACAGGGGAGAGAGGACGTCGGACCCACTTATCAACACGTGTGTGGGAGGAGGTACTTCAATTAAGTGTATCATTGGTAAATAACGCGACAGGTGTCTGTGCTAAGCTCACGTGAGCAGCCAAACGTAAACATGACTCGTGTATAAGGGGGCCGAGGAGGGTCTTTGCTTACCGATCTTCGCTTCCTCCTCCTCCTCCTTCACCGCCACAGAGGAAACTGGCTCCTCATTTCTCCGTCTGTTGGTAAGTTTGGCCCGCAGAGAGCTCGCAGCATGTTGGCCACCACTCCGCGTAACGACAGACATGCTGTGCATGAAGTAAGGAGAGGTCATAGTGACGACCTGCGCTAAACTGACAGACCCTGGTGCTGCAGCGGACCAAGCATTTAGACATGAAGCCGGTTTCTCATTCGTTGTTTCTGGTCACGAGTGGACCAGGGCAGTTGAAAACTTTTAAATAAATAAATGAATGCAAAGAAATACTACAACAACTTCTACAACTTTGAATAATAATACAATGTATATATAATGATAATGTTACTATGAATACATCATAAATTGATTATATCAACATTTTTATTTGAATCTTATACAACATATATAATGCAGCAACAGGTTATTGGCGATCAGAGGTCATGATAACTATTTAATAAATAAATAAAAAATGTGAATTATAGGCTACACATGGGAAACTACGGTAAGCTATGAATGTTAGAACTACCTATAATTGTTTATAGTGGTGGGCAATAGTACAACAAAAATCAATGGAGAGACTTATGTATTTATGTTAGGAACAATAAATTGACATAATAAAGGTTGAACAATTAATTTAGATGGCCATGAGGGCTTCTTGCCAACCACAACAACTGCATTGAACAATTTATTAATATAAAAGTATGCTAAGATATAAGCAGTAGAGCTCATTGTGTTGCATGCTGCTATGCTTTACACAAAGAAGGGATATACCTGTGAGATAAAAAGAGGATACTGTAACCGAGGGTTCTTCTTGCGCCTATACTGTATGATTATAGGAAAATAACAACACGAGGATCATTCGTTCAGCCAAGCCGGCAACTACTTTAATCACGTCTTTCCCTTCTTTCAGCACAAACATTTCTCTGCACCGTTTCTTTTTTCCGTTTTCCCTCTTCAAAATAAAATAACTTAACTAGTTGCTCCACAGCGCCCCTCACAGGCCACCAGACCACAGTGCAGCGCGTGACTCCAATGAGGAACCAACTTCAGCGCCGTTAGCATGTTTAGTGACTAGTGAGCTGCCTGTCAACGTAACCGCTGGGTAACGTTAAAGTTTGAGTAACATGCAACTAACTCGACTAGTAAGCAGCTTTACAAGGTCGTGGGGAAGCAGAATAGAGGCTGATACGTGTCGCCATGATAAATGCAACTGGACTAACAATGGGGCTTTAGCATAGTTGGGGGTTTAGCTCGCTAAGAACTACATTTCCCACAAGTGAGTGCGGCAAATGTGTTGTTGAAGGAAGTGGCCCTGTCACATCATTAGTCTGTCATCCGGTTTAGGAGAGCAACACTGAGCCTGGACGAGAACCAGCGTTCAGCAGCAAAGGCAGAGCTACGCCAATGGACAGACGGCTCTGTTGTCTGCGTCAGGACCGAGCTGCTGCTGAATGAACCCGCAGGAGACTCTGCAGCCAGGTGAGAGGAGGTGTGTGACAGCTACCCGGGGCCGGAGAGCCACGGTGTGCTAGCTCAGGACGGGGACTGAAGCGGAGCTAACGGTTCAATAGCGCCATGGGGCATTTTATTACACCGCAGCATGTTTCTGTTCTCCAGTGTCGACAGATGTTGCTTGCTCTGGAGGTTGTTGTTGTTGTTGTTGTTGTTGTTGTTGTTGGACTGAAACAGAGCAGTCGTTGTTTGTCTGCTCACTTCTCCTCTGTCTCTATCAAGTGCACATGACACTTTTCAAACCTGGCCCCCGAGTTTACACAATTACAGACAGGACTCCAAACTCCACTGCTGAATAACACCGGGTGGGAATCCTGCAAAAAACAGTTTTCCTCTTGTGGTATCGAGATGCTACCATGCATAATGTAATATACGTTTGTTGTTGAAGACTTAAACACAGTATATACCACACAGACTTAGAGTTACAGTCCAATAACTTGCAACCCTTTGATAAGAATATACACTTTTAAAACAATTATAAATGCAAACCCCAGGACAGAAAAGGGACATACAGATTAGCGAGACGTGAAAATGCCTCTATGCCAACATGATAGAAAAACATGTTTTTCAGTTTGACACCTGCTAATGAGAGTGATCATGAAATGAGTCAAGATCTGACCACGTCAGCTACGCTCTGCCTTCAGACTGTCACAGGCTGAGATCAAGCTTATGAGAGGCAGTAGCTCAGTCCGTGGGGCTTCGCTTGGGAACTGGAGGGTCACGCTTGTATCAAGTACGGATAGTAGACTTTTGAGTGCCAGTTCACCTCCTGGGCACTGCCGACGTGTCCTTGTGCAAGGCCCCAAACTGCTCACTGGGCTCTGTATAGTAGCTGCTCCATGCTCCTAATGTTGAGATTGACGATTTCATGTAGTGAAGTGTTGTCTCTGAATTTAACCAGTCGTTGCTGTGCACGACCTGAAGGTGACAATAAAAGTTGATTTTTAGATTCAGGACATGTATTGTACATGGGGTTTTGTATTAGTGCTGACATTTCCAGAAAATGTAAAGATCACATCAACTACATCTATATTACAACTTCCTTCACAATGTCCAAATGTAAATTAATTTGTAAAAAAAGACATGAGGATGTGAATGCCACCAAAATAAGGGAATTAAAAGTAGATACTTGCTCTCTGTTGCAACTGTCAAATAGTTACATGTGCTAAAGTGATTTTGCTGCAATAATTCAATGGCAGCAGCTCAATTACTACTCTGACTAATCATTCATACTTTATTTATTCAATGAAAAGTATTCCCACTAGAAAGTATTCACAGTAGTTTCCATATAAACTGTTGCGCGTGTTTTGTAATTCGGGTGAATTGGCTCTAAGTGCTTTATAGAACCTTTTAGGTATTGGGCTTTGCTTTGGAGTAATCCATGCTAACTAAACAAAAATGTCTTAAATGCACGTTGCTCTTTCTCCAGGCAGCTGTTAGTCCCAGCCTGTGTAGACGATCAAGCCTCCAGGTCGGGCCATGAATAAACAACCAAGCAAGGAGAGTCTGAAGGACAAGGTGAAGGGCATCTTTGGGCTGGGACCCCCGCGGCCACCGAGCAAACAGAGTGATGCCCGACCATCGGAGTTCATCATTACAACTGACATCATCAAGGTGTGCTGAAGAGATGAGTATCTGAGCATGTTCTTGCTCACTCAAACTTGTCATGCTTTTGTTCCCATCGTGTTTTGCTTCGTGTCATGGCCTTTCCTCTTCCCCTTGATGTCTGTCAGGAGCTTCAACCGGACTGCGGTCTGAGCAACCGTGTCCGCATGATGAACCATGTCTGTGATCTTGCCAAAACCAAAAAATTTGAGGAAGTGAGTCTGCCACGGTTGTGAAATATATTTTTTCCGTTGGTATGTGTTGCCTTCTGTGTTTGTGAAAAAAATCAGTGTGTTTACTTGTGTGTTATTTTAGCATGCTGTGGAGGCCATATGGAACGCTGTAGAAGACATGCTGACTCAAGAGCAGCCACCTGAGGCCAGACACGCTGTCCTCCAATTGCTGAGGGCCATTATACACGGACAGGTATAGAGACACAATAGACACACAAGCAAATACAATATGTGATTATAGTTCCTGTCATTTCACAAAGACATGCTCATTGTTTATTTGAAGGGTGAGCGGCTCGGCCCTTTGAGAGCCTACTTTTTCAAGGTGATCAGAGACTATCAACCGTGCAATGAGGACCTGTCTGATAGGCTGGAAGTCTTCAAGGCTTTAACCGAGAACGGGAAAGACATCACTTACCTGGAAGAGGACATAGGTAAAAACAACAGAAAAAGCTGGGTGGTATTAGGTTGGGTGCTAGATAGTTGTATTTGTTCAAGATAATATGAACCACTGTTTGTAGTTGTTACTTGTAAAGACATGACTAGTCTTATACATCGGCTCTCTTCTGGCTCTGTTATATCCTCTCCTCCAGCACGCTTTGTCCTCCTGTGGATGGACATTGGTCTCACCTCTGACTTTCTCCACGTTCTTGTAAATCTGGTGAAGTTCAACAGCTGCTACCTGGACCAAAATGTCTCCATCATGGTCCAGTGAGTCGAATGCGGACGGACGGACAGACGTTTCTTTTTCCCCAGGAAATGTTATTAATGCGCATGTTTTTTCTTGTGTTGTGCTCTCTGAAGGAAAATCTGTGTTCTGTGCAATAGAACAACATCTTCAACCGATATTGAGGTGGGTATTTGTTTTGTTTTTCTCCATTTTTAGATTTCTGTTAAACTGATGCAACTACTAAAAAAAAAAAAGATGCAGTTTAACATGTTTTCAAGTGTCAGTGGTAGAAACAATTAAATTAACGTTCTTTGTTCAAAATTGCTTGGTAACAGTAGGTGCTGGCTTCCCCTGCTGAAAGTTACTGTTTTCACTGGTAATAAGACTCATTACCGATTTCATTTAAGTCATCGAGTGGTCCAGAGGCTCACAGGTCCAACAAATACTGTTAAGTTTCATCAAGTGTACAAAATCACTGGTCCAAAGCCGTTATTTACAGTAATTCAGGTAAATGTAGACAATGTAATTGCCAAATAAATGAAGAAGAACCTGAAATCAATTTAATTTAGTTGTGTGGACACAATGAATACCATGTTTTCTTAATGTGTATTTATAAGCACCAAGTTGACAGAAAACTGAGGCACAGGGATGAAATCTTATTTCATCAGGTCTTTCTCGCTTTACCATTACATGAATACAGTATAGCAAGGAACGATTATCTAAACCTCAACAATACTTAACTGCAGAAATAAAACTGCTAATCAAAGGAAAGCCGCCTTTCTGCTGAATTCATGAACCTCAGAGTTGTGTTAACTTTGTATTGTTTCTCTTTAAAGCACTGTGTAAAAATAATGAACGTGGTTGGTTTGTACGGTCTCGACTGAGTTGGACTGCAGTCTTTTGGGTATGCTCTGATTTGCTGCCGTGTGCCCTTTGTGTATGTGTGGTTGTTGTGTATGATGTGTCCAGGTGGCACTACAAGTACTGGATGCAGTGGTGTGTTACAACTGCCTGCCCTCAGAGTCTCTCACTGTCTTCATCATCACACTTTGTCGTACTGTCAACGTCAAGGAGTTTTGTGAATCCTGCTGGAAGGTAAGAGAACACAGACACTCAAACACTGTTCTTCTTTTATCTGAAAGCTCTGATGCAAAAGAACAATATTCATAACCGCCTCCTCTGAGCTTCTCTCTATTTGTTTATGCCGCTCTGGGCTTCTGCAGTTAATGAGGAAGGTGTTGGGGACTCACCTTGGCCACAGTGCCATTTACACCATGTGCCGCATAATGGAGGAGAGGTATTAAACAGTTTAAGAATAATCCTGAGCTTGTGGTGCATCATATCGTTGTGATGGGGTATGGTTCTCCTGTTATGTGTGTCTGTCTAACTACCTGCATCATTCACCAGACTGTACATGGAGGATGCACCGTTGTTGAGAGGAGCAGTATTCTTTGTTGGGATGGCGCTGTGGGGCGCACACAGACTCCCTGCCCTCAAAAACACTCCTACTCTTGTTCTTCCGTCTTTCTACAAGGTAAAACACATACAGTCCATGCATTACTTCCTAGTAGACATGTGCTCATACGAAATGATTATGTTGTCTCAGCCAAAAGGATTTCATGGCTTTAATTCTATAGAAACAAAACTAATGCATACTTAGACTGGCATAGTCAGGTAAATCATTTTTGGTTTAATTTCACAATTGATGACTATTTTCTGACTTTTTTTTTTTTCTACAATGACTCATTTGGCTACAAACGTCACACAATTTTCTTAAGTTCCACATGATGTATTAAAAATGTCTTTTGTCCAAACCCAAGAAGATAATAAAAGTAACAATATGTTGACTTTAGCGGGATCTACTGGAAGAAATTGAATATAATATATGATGTATTCTATTAAAAAGTATCCAGTGTGACTTTATCAGTTGTTTCGTTATCCCTAGTTGAACAATAACAAAGTAAAGGGACAGGAGAAATTACTAAATAATGGTAGTCTGTAAAAACAAGACTATACTATAGATGTAAAAATCATTTGTGATAACCTTTGCTGTCTGATCTCTGCCACTCAGGCCATGTCGTGTGCCAATGAGGTGGTGTCCTATGAAATCGTCCTCTCCATCACCAGACTGATCAAGAAGTACGGCAAAGAGCTGCAGGTGGTCACCTGGGACATTCTGCTGGGAATCACAGAGCGACTGCTGCAGCAGATCCAGGTACATGCAAATACACTTTGTACTCACTCACTCTCTGAAATACCAGTTGTTTTCTGACGAAGTGGCCCGTCTCATCTTTCGTCACAGACGATAGGCAGTGCTGAGTTGAAGGCCATCGTGTATGAGCTGCTGACCACAGTAGAGGAGCTTTACGAGCAGAACGGTTACCACGGCTCAACGGAGAAGTTCTTCAGTCTGGTGGAGAAATGTGCAGACAAGAGACCCGTTAGTGTTTTTAAATGTCCATCCCTTGGTGTTCTCCTTTGGTCCTCTAACCTACTGCTGCTCCTTTTTCTAATCTTAATCTTGTGTGACAGGACGCATCAGTGATGACCCTCATCTCATACAGAGCCCAGTCCATCCAGCCAGCCAAGGACGGCTGGATTCAGAGCCTTCACCGCCTCATGGAGAAATTCTTCAGGTAGGATGCACATGATGACGGTGATGATAGTGATGATATCTAATGTCTCTTCGAAAAGCTATTTGGTATTTTATTTATGTCCGTTTCTGTTACTCGTGCCCTTTACCCCTGTCAAGTCTCGTTTACGCTGTGCTGTAATATTTACCTTCTCTGTCTCTCTGAAAGGAGCGAGACTCGCAGCGTAATAAGGATCAAAGTGCTTCATATCCTGTCCTTCGTTCTCAGTACCAACCGACAGCTTTATGAGGTCGGTACACTCGCACACATGCATTCTTGCTAACGGTCAAGTCTACTGTAATTATTATTGTATCTCTGTAACATATCTGTTCAACAGTTTGCTATTGTCCACTGACGTGCGGTTAACTTTGATCATGGTTTTCTCAGATTTACAGGTCATTACAAATTTCACAAGGAAAAAAAACTCTTTTCTTCTCTGACTTGTTCCAGGATGAGTTGATTGAAATGGTGGTGATTCCCCAGCTCAGTGCGATAGCTGAAGATCGGGACCTCGCTGTCCGAAAACAGGCCACCCAGCTCTTGGTGGACCTCGCTGAGGGCTGCAACACACACCACTTCACCAGCCTGCTGGACATCATTGAGCGGGTACCTACACACACACACACACACACACACACACACACACACACACACACACACACACACACACACACACACACACACACCCACCCACCCCCCTACATGCATATAAGTATAAATGCTCATGTTGTTTAACCCTGAGGTAGTGTAATTATTCCAGCTTTGATGCGGTAATTTCAGTTTTTAAAATTAATTAATTTTTAATTTTTTTGGTCTGTCTAGGTGGCAAGTCGCTCTCTGCTGTGTGCCGGGCCCCTAGAGGCTTCTGAGAGAGACCCCACAGCAGAGTCTCCGATAGAGGACGTCAGGACTGCTATACTGGGCCTGCTGGAAATCCTGCAGGTACACACAAGGTCATGTCACAAAAGTGACATGACAAGATTGACGTTTAGAAGTTATTTCAGAAAGATGGACTTGTTTTGGTATTAACAAACTTTTTTTAATTGTCTGGAAGCAGAAAGAACTTTTTTTTTTTTTTTTTATGCCTGAAAAATGTCTGCTGTTTTAAGGTTTCTTCATATTAGTAATATTTGTAAACGTAGCCGACAATAAATATCTTGACTTTTGATTAGTGTAAACTTCTCTTGAGTTTTGTCATTTAATTTAAGACAATCCAGTGATTTTCTTTGGGAAAAAACTTTGCAATTATTTTTGTAATCCTGAGAGAAATGTAATCAATCTGGTGAATGACCTTCGTCTCTTTCTTTCCTTGCAGAGCAAGCTTTACAGCCTGCCAGCCGGCCATGCCAGTCGCGTGTATGAGTTGCTTATCAGCCACCTGCAGCTTCACTACAAGAATAAATACTTTTCAGCTATCGCTTCCAGTATTAGACTACAGGTAAGGGAGGTGGGGGGTCGGGGGATTATTTTATTCCTGCATATTTATGTATCTCATACATAATGTACATGAATTTTTTTTGGTGCTTCACCTTTTTTGACTCTTTCCTTCAGGTGTTTGACTTCTTCCTGATGATGCGAGCAGACTCTCTTCACCGTCTCGGAGTCCCAAACAAAGACAGAGCTATAAGGTTCAGCCCTTACTGCTACTGTGACACAGGGTGAGCACGCACACGCACCACCTTTGCCATGGCTCTGACCTGCATCTGTTTGGCTCATTTTACTCACAGCTGTGGAAAAGGCTCTGTCATCCCATGGCCAAGCACCGGACATGGGGTGACCAAGCTTTTTCCACAGCTGCACCCTCCCTCTGGAACTCTCTCCCCAAACTCATCCGAGACTGCACGGTCCTCCCCACATTCAAATCCTAAACCAAAACTTGCCTCTTCAGAACTGCTTTTAATGTGACTGTGCTCTTATTGTTTTTATTTATTTGTTTTATTATTCTATTTGTTTCATTGCATAGCTTTTAGGATATTCTAAATGTTGTGTAAAGTGACTTTGAGTACTAAGAAAAGCGCTATATAAATTAAATGCATTATTCTTCTTCTTATTATAATAATAATCCAGTCAACTTGATTTTAACTATTGTTATAAGTGAATTGTGTCCTTTTGTGGTTTCAGGGAGCCAGAGAAGCGTGTGAGTGAGAAGAAGCCTGCAGGTGCAACGTCGCCTCCTGCCGGCAGCCCCGCTCCCCCCACTGCGCTCCCTGCTTCAGCAGGCTCAATACGCACTGCCTACCTGCCCTACGCACCGGCCTTTAGTGTGCTCCTGCAGTGCCTCAAGATGGTACACACACAGATTGTATCGAATGTATAAATAAGTAACATACAAAATTGTGTCTGCTATTTCTTGTAGTATTGCTCATTGGTTTGTTCCCCTTTTGTAGCCAATTCCTTTGCTGGTTACAGTCATTTCCCTGCTATCTTTAAATGCTTCCATTATGGTACATCTTTCTCTCGTAGGAGACTGATTGGAAGGTGCTGAAGCTGGTTCTCGACAAGCTGCCTTGGACGCTGCAGTACAAAGTGCTGCTGCTCACGTCTCCTTGCAGCTTGGACCAGCTCTGTTCTACACTCTGCTTCATGGTAGAGCAAATATAGACATGTGCAAGAAAACCTATATGTGCAATTCTGCACACATGTGAATTTGCTTGCGTACACATGACCAAATGTCACAATACTAATAAGTTATTTTTTTTTTTGTATTGTGTGCTCTCAGGTGACTGATCGACTGATCTCAGAGCGTTTGAAGAAGACCCCAGATGGGTTTTCTCGCACTGATGTTCAGTTGGCGGTGGTTCCTGTCCTCACAACCATCACCTCCTACCATAACTACCTGGAGCAGGCGAGACAGGTACAAACGATGGTCCGAGGAAAGTAATAGTCAACATCGCCAACAGGTTTCTAGGATGTTCTTAAGCTTGTATGTTGGGTTTACTGACTGCCAGAAGATCCACATTTGGGCAACAGCATCCCATAATGACTGGTGTCTTAACACATGCATACATGCTGGAATGACATTAGTAAATTTCCTTTCCCCTCAACAGAGAGAATTGGTTCAGTGCCTCGAGACCGGCCTCATTTACCGCTGTGCCAAGCAGTGTGTGGTGGCTCTTACAATGTGCACTGTGGAGATGCCTGACATCATGATCAAGCTCCTCCCCGCTCTTATCGTCAAGCTCACCCACATCTCTGCAACCGTTGCCATGGCATCTCCTATGCTCGAGTTTCTCTCCAGTGAGTACCATGAGTGTTTCCAGAAAATTTCTTCAGTGTTTTCATTAAAAGTTTCCTTGTTCAAGGTGTTGGATCGATGTGTTTACGCTTCTCTTCCATTTCACAGCTCTCGTACGCCTTCCTCATCTGTATGCCAACTTTGTGGCTGAGCAGTACGTCAGCGTGTTTGCCATCTCGCTCCCCTACACCAACCCTTCCAAGTAAGTGCTCACATACACGCAACCATGTTTATTCTCAAACGTACACACTCTGACCTGTTCTTGTTTCTTCCGTTTCGATCAGGTTCAACCAGTACATTGTGTCTCTGGCCCATCATGTGATCGCCATGTGGTTCATACGTTGTAGACTCCCCTTCCGCAAGGACTTTGTTCAGTACATCACAAAGGTCTGTGCTGGTTTTTCTTCCTACTTGCCTTTCATTGGCTTATTTATGACAATGCAAATGTAAATACAGAGAGATCGATGAGTAAACAAACACACTGAGAAAAGTACAAGAGTATAAATCGTATGTGGAAATGAATCAACAGCTTCATGTAACTATATTGAATAAGAGACGTGAAATAAATCTTCTCATAAAACTCTTGGCAAGAACGCGACCAAGTGCATTTCATAATGTCCAACTCTTCCTTTAATGCCTCCTTAAACCATCTGCAGACCTGTGCCATTAACCCATAATGGAGTAAAGACTTGTTAAATTGACCTATTCACTGACACTATTTGGTGTTGTGGCTGACCTGTATCATTAACCACATTTAATTTCTGCATCTCAATACCTTCACATTGACCCCGGTGTCTGTGTTCAGGGTTTGCGCTCCAACGCCCTGCTGCCTTTCGATGACGGTCATGAGCAAAGTTCCTTTCGTGCTCGAAGCACCAGCCTCAATGAACGGCCCAAGAGGTAAAGCACACGTACACACACAGACGGCTGCAAGGGCTGACATCCAGACCAGCACCCCCACACAAACGCACAGCCCATGTGGCCATTGTTGTGTGAGCGGGTTGAGGTTTTTCACGGTAACAGGTGACTTGGCATGACTGGTCCTGTGGCGTGATGGTTGCAGTGACTCCTCTTAGGTTGCCATGCTGATCATTAGTTTGTTTATCGTTCATGATTTTTATATTTTGAGATTAGTTATTTTTTCCTACCACAATTATTTTTATACAACACTCACTTCTGCTCATTTTGATGACGTACATGGCGTGGACAAAACGGCACAAACGCCTGCATAGTATAATGCAGTCTAAGGCAATAGCCCAACGGTCGATTGGACATTTTTGTTGGCACCCAGAGATGTTTTTCATTCCTCCCTGTAGTCGTAATGGAAGCTGTTTGTGTGTTGTTGTAGTGGATTGCATTATAATATCCAGATGTTTGCGTTACTGGGTCCACCGCCTGCAGCAAATCAAAATACATAATGAGCCCTGGGGAAGAACTCTGGTTTTCTTTCTCCTGCTGTCACATCTCACCATCTGACTGTTTATGACCATAGTAAATACAAACTGTACATGTACACAAACAAAAATACACACTTTTACACAGAGGTGTGTGTAAGGAAGCTTTTCTCAGCTAGGCGTCATTTTCATCTGTACATGGTGTGACTGTTTGTTGTCCGTGTCATTATCGCCCCGATAAGAAGTGACAATGCGTCCAAAGAAACCGCAAAGAAAAGGACTGAACTTCTGTTTAGAAGTTTAACAGATGTTTGCTGTGATGCACAGGTTTAACGACAAAAAAGAGATTCCGCCATTTCCCCCCGTTTGAGTGTTTCAGGTGGACGGAGATCTCTACGAACATTACCTATGATTTAAAAACACAAAAGCGTTAAAAAAAATTCTCCTCGTTAAACTAATATTTCCACAGAGCTTCACGGGGACATTATGATGACCCCCAAACAATGTAATGTGAGACCACACTACCCTCTGGATGGGCCATTCCCAAAAAAAATAATAATTGTTTTTTTGGGGGAGGGTTTTGCAGCTTTTTTTTTGCCCAGGGATTGCAGCTTTTCATTAAATCCCTCCTCCTCCTCTCTTGTGCAAGTCCTTTCATTTTTGGTTGGGTCGGCCACAACTAATTGCTCCCAAAACGCTGCCGTCATTACAATCAAGCACAATCCCCGTTACAGCTTTTCATAGTGATACGCTTCTGCTAACATCAGTTCCTACTGATCTTTCATATAAAACCCACTTTCAATGTCGCCTATCATGTCATCATTCATCCACTGAGCCGTCCTTGTGCTGCTCATATCCCACTTTTGGGTTGGAGGGCTACATGTCTGATTTAATTGGAGTATTTCAATTTCTAGCACTGCGCTCTTCCCTCAAATTCTTTATAAGATGAGGTTAATGGAAACTTTGAGGTTCAATTTTAGTTTTCCAAAAGGCTTGATTACCTTTCTTACATTAGAGTCTTGTCCTTCATTAGTTCCTTTTAGTGTATTTAGTCCAGACTCGCTGTGCTCCAACCCTCAGATTTAACCCAGCATTTCATTTTTAGTTTGAAATTAACAGAACAAAAATCATCCATTTAGTCAGGCCTATGCTGGGTCATCCCTACTTCTTTACTTCTCCTGTACAAGTCCTTGGCTTCACTATGTACCTCCTGTGTAAAATAATGTTTATTTTGTTGCTTTTCTGAATACCTTCTGTGTGTATTTGCATTTCTGATTAGCAGAAGCTGGTTTTCTCTTTGCTGTAGCTTGTCCTGTTTTTCCTTTTAAAGTTGTTTTATCCTTTTTTTTTATTTTTAAATCCTCCTTTTCTTACCCTGCTCTCCTGTAATCTGAGTCATAGTGTTCACTGCTGTTAATTTTCACCTTGTTTTTCTTTCAATTCTTCATTTGACCCCCTTCCCTGCATCCTGTGATTGGTTGCGTTGTGGTTTTGGGGGGTGGTCGTGTCATCTTGGATCCCTCTTACACTGCTCCTGGCCCCTCCCTTCCCCTGTGGCCCTGCCCTTTCTTTTGTTCCCTGACCCTCCACCCATGCGTGGCCTGTGCCCTTTGCTCTGGTGCTCGGGTGCCAATTCCTGCCGTCTCCCGACACGCCTTTTTATGCACCACACACTCTTCCCACAATCCAAAACCACCCTCACGATGACCCCACCCCCTTACTGCCCACGCCCACCAAATCGTCAACCTGGTCCCGTTCCCCTCGCCGTTCGCCATGGGTACTCCTCACCGCCCAGTCTGCGGGCAGCGAAAGTGGCGAAGGCGGCAGCGGCGGTAGCCAATAGCAGCAGCTCTCCGGTTAAAGAGCTGAGGGATCTGTCAGCCATGGATGCATTCCGCTCCCGCAGCATCAGTGTCTCCGAACACGCGGTCCGCAGGTTAGAGAAGAGCCTTCTGGGTTACCGACCAAAACGACAACAATCCAAACACTTGTCGCTTCCTCCGTGGGATGGGGTGTAGGGTCATTGTCTTGCGGGTCCGTTGGGCGGGCGTTGTTGCCAGGGTCACCTGGAGCGGGTGGTGCATGCTGGAGGAAGGTTTGTGTGTCTATCTTTTTTGTTTAGTTTTGGGCTGCATTCAAACACATGCCGTTTTTTAGATTTAGTTTTCATGATTTGCTTTTGCATGCACTGTTTGCAGAGGACATTGGAAAACGTTTGTTTTTCTGTTCTAACACCAATTTTGCTTTTATTTTCGTCCACTTTTAATTATTTTTTTTGTTTTGCTGGGTGTATTGCTGACTGGTTTTGACTGTCTCAACAACAAATGAATGGCAGGAGGGATAGGTACAAAGCATGTGGATCCAACGTGATGCGACATTATCCTGATTGACAACAATCATAACCTACAACTCTGACTCCCATTTCCTGGTGGGAGGGCACTTTAACTTCCTTGGCCAGTGACAGGGAAATGGCAACACAACAGCTTTGTTTGCTTGCTTGACATTTTATTGTTTTGCTCCACTGACAAACATTCTCTGTGCTGCTAAAACTATGGCAATCTCCTAGTGTGGTATTTTTAAACTAGCTGGGCAGATGTGATCTTTTAAATGTTTGATTACAGACTTAAGTCATTCATATCACTGTGCACATGCACGTATACATGCAAACACTCTCTGCCTGACTTTTCTCCAAACCTTTATGCTCCATCTTAATATCTATGCTTGTCAGATGTACGATCTAACATTGCAGTTGTGAGATGTGGCTGCAGTGCTACTTTATTTAATATATCCTACCCCTCCTGCCCAACAGATGGCAGCAAAGGCTCAGCACTTTAAACTTTGAAAGTATTTTGTTTGACACATTGCACTTCATCACGCTAAAACAACTGCAGTGTGGATCTGTTTAACCTGCTTGCTAAATGGCTGCAAATCTGCTATTTTCTCAGACAGTTTGTGTCTTGAAAGTTGTAGAGTGAGTTAGTTTGAACTGAAATGTGTCCCATCAGAAAAAAGGCTTCAGACAACATGACCATGTTACGTTTTCAGACGTGACGAAATGACACTAAACATGTTTTTTTCATTATCCTTGTTTAGCTGAGCTTCATGCTCATGCATCCCTACTGGCATTTGTTCTGCATCTGCATGAGCCATGCAGATGCATTTCAGTTGCTTAAACACATTAAAATAGCAGAATATGTGAACGATATCAGAAAGCAGTGAATAAAACACACTGTCAGTCGTAAGAGTTTCATGGTCATGTTGTTTGGAGTAGACATTGAAGTGAAACATTAATCGATGTAGAAGATTGGTAAGTACAAATCGTGCTGTATAGTTCACACACTGGGACTTGGTCTGAGTGAGAGGTTTCTTGTTTAATTTGCACAGCTGTATACACATCCTTAAATATCTCGGCTTTAGTTACATTCTTACAATATTTTTTCATAACTTTAGTTACAGGACTCACACACGAGCGCTTCTTGGTTCTCCATGAGGACAGATGTTCCTCTTGCATCGTTCTTTCTATATTCTTACATCGTTGTTTTTCATCGTTGACAGAAAAACAACGTATATGTTTCTTGTTTATCTTCTCTGTGGTTTTCTTTATGAGTCTGAGGCATAAACAGTCTACCTCTTATACTCCCCACAGATGAACAGAGACAGCACAATTGGGCTCAGTCATTCCAGTGTTGTCGTAAATTGCTTATTTTAAGTGTTTACTTCTGAACAGCGAGCCAAAACTAATTTTGACTCAAGTGTCTCTCAAGACCTAATTGAGACTGATGATCTGTAAAGGTGCTTTTAACCTGACTCGCAGGTCGAGCATGCGGTAATGGTTGTTGTGGATACAAGAAGGTGCCGCTCACGCCACATTGAACACTAATAAAGAGATTTGGCTGCAGCAAAGACATTAGTTTACAGTTGAACACATTCACTCACACACAGCTTCTAACTGATGGTTTCTCTGTACTTTCTATCCAGAGCTTATTTGCATCGAGAGAAATAACATGTTTTACCACTAATTATGAAGCCACTTATACCATGTCCCAGTGTGTCTGTGTGTGCTTAAAATATTAAGTCTATCTGTTGGTGCATTTTCTTATAAAACACACGTGGATGCATTGTGTTGCATGTGACTTTGGTGATTTCCTGAGCTTGCATGTAGCTGTGTGCACTGATTACCTGTTGAACCACATCTGCAGCCTGTGTGCCTTCCTCTTCCACTGCTATCCTTCTTGCTTTTTAACTTTTTCTCTGCTTCCTCCTGTAGGATGCACACCTCGACCACCACCTGCAGTTTGGGCTCCGCCGACGAAAATGCGGTGACTCAGGCAGACGAAGGGCTAAAGACTGTCCACCTGGAGCTCACAGAGACCTGTCTGGACATGATGGCACGATATGTTTTCTCCAACTTCTCAGCACTGCCCAAGAGGTGTGCGAGGATTTTTATTTTTATTTTTAATCAGTATGTTTTTTTTGATAGTGGGCAGCACTTTGCAGCAGTGACATTTTGTAAAAGAATTATGAGACGCTGTAGCGGTCATAAACATTACTTCTTCTCTTAGGTCTCCCATCGCAGAGTTCCTCCTGGCGGGGGGTCGCAGTATGACCTGGCTTGTGGGCAACAAGCTGGTGACCATAACAACCGGAGGAGGGGTCAGGGCGCAAGCGCTGCTGGGCCTGGACATTGCTGAACGCCTGGGAGGAGGAGGGGAAATGACGAGGTGCTGCAGGCTTGCACGCACACTAAACGGGACATTTCTTTGGGGATATTTACCGACGCTAGCTGTGGCTCTTGGGGGGGACTGTGGGTCAGTCTGTGTGTTGGGTCACCTTCCTGACATGTAGTGGATGGATTGACAGGAAATTTGGTCCAGATAGTCTGGTTCCCTTGAGGATAAATTCTAATAACTTTAGTCAGTCCTTGATTTTTTTTTATCAAGCTTCATCAGCAGGTCAACATTTTCAATTGGTCCAATACTCTGGTTTATAATCAAATGTCTGCAAAACTAATGATAGCCTCATCTGTAATTTTGGTTAAGTGCCAACTAGAAAACATTAACAGGGTAAGATGTTGAACACGGTAAACATTACATCTGCTGAACTTGTCATTGTGTAAACGATAGCATCCCGCTTGATGCACCGCTAAATATGCAAAACGTTACAGCGCTGCCAGCGTGACTGGAGTTTTAGTCTTTAGCTGCTTTTTACTTCCTACTTCTTACCTGGTCCTGCAGGTCAGATCCGTCACTACACACCCGCATCACCAAAGAAGCTCCAGCCAAACTGGAGTCGCAGTCGAGCCAACAGCACAACAGAGCCACACGCATACGGGTCCGCTCCATGTCAGGTAATGCATAGTACTGCATTATTTCAGACAAAAACTATGGTTTTGGTGGGACAATGCTAAAATACTAAACTGTCGAAACTTTTTTGCATGATTGCTGCCAAAATGTTTTTTTTTATTTTTTTATTTTCTGAAAAGCATTTTTTTTAAACCTTTTGAAGAGCCGGCAAAATAGGTTTTATTCTTGCGCTCTTGAAATTAGTCATAACTTCATACTGTGTACTTCAACAATGTCAATCTTTTTGGTTTCGTGTACCTTGGAGTCTACAGTACAGTGTTGAACCAAAGCAGATATAAAATAAAAAGTTATCTTTTATAGCCTTTAAAATTAACTTGCGGTTTCAAACTACATGTAAAGTGAGGAGAAGAGCTGACTGATGATGATGACGACCTTTCTCTCTCATTGCAGGAGGCCACGCTCTTCGTGCCGGTCCCGCTCAGAGTCTCAGTCCTCTGGTGTCCCCCTCTGAGGGGGAGTTGGCTGCTCCACTTTCTCCTCCCCCTGTTTCCACCCTGGATGGTCTGGGTCCTCCCTCGTCCGCCTCTGCTCCCCCGTCTGCTCCCCCTCCTCTCAAAGACAACCCTAGTCTGGCTGAGTTTATCCCCATGCTCACACAGGGCTGGGCAGAGATCTTCATACGGAGACCGTCTGGTATGCAAACAGTGCTTAACAGCAACAGATGAATCCTCACCAAGTCTCTAAGGATTGATATTTTATTATTCAAATGGATGTGAACTACATCATTTACTTTTAAGTAACAATACAACAGAACATTTGTCAAGCAGACTCGGTGCTTTTATATCGAATTATCAATCTTTCAAACTGTCCTTGATTATGTTTCTGGACAATGTAAAAATTAAGTTGCAGTAACTTGAAACCTGCACAAGGTTATTAATTCATAACAGAACATCTAGTTCTTCATTCTTTGTCATTTCAGATTTTTATTTTCAATATTGTATAAATTCAAGAGCGTCCTTATAGTTTGAACAATTTGCTTTTTAAATTCAGTTCAACACATTTCTTAATGACCGTAGTGTTTTTCAGCAGAGAAGTCACAGATGTTGCATGTTTGTCTTTGTAATGTGCTGA
The DNA here is from genome assembly GCF_023055335.1 of Clinocottus analis. Lineage (NCBI taxonomy): Eukaryota > Metazoa > Chordata > Actinopteri > Perciformes > Cottidae > Clinocottus > Clinocottus analis. The sequence continues at coordinate 3,957,265 of NW_027176009.1, read as the reverse complement.
TAAAGTTGCATGCTGTCTTCAAGCAAAGTGTGGTTGTATGAAGTACTTATCCATCATTATTGTAGATGAGGTCAGCATGACTGCAGTTTGAAGACACAGTTTCTGACACTAGACCTGACAGCAATGTGCTACTGTGGACTGGGATAACAGCAAAATGTATTTTAGCCACCTGAAAGAAAGGTTCCCCTAAAACAATTGTTTAACTGTTCAATATTTAGAATATTTTCACTGCCTTATCTTGACGTAACTAAACAGAAAGTAGCACTTTTCTATCCTCTCTTCAAAGCACTGGACTCCGTTGACAAAATCAGTTTAGATAAGTTTTACTTTCGGTTCAGGTCAATGTCGTAAAATAGTGATGGAGTACAATGTTTTAGGTGAGCCGTTTTTTTTTTTTTTTTTAAGGTTTATAAAATACAATTCGCTGCTGCTCCCGTCCACAGCAGCACATTGATTTCCTCACGTCTGTTGCTTCAAATTGGGGGCGTGCCACACGCCATCAACTGCCGGCAATCCACTGACTATGCAGAAGTACAAACACAATTAAAAATGTATCAAACTATTCCTTTTAATGTTCATGACAGTACATTGTCTATCTCGAGCACATTACATGTCTTTGCATGTACATTTTCATTCATATAGTAATGTGAGTGGGCGCCAGGAGGAAAATTCTAAAAAAAAAAATGTCTTGCATACTTTGGTTAACTGTTTCTGTCTGTCATCACAGGCAACACAAGCTGGCTGATGTGTCTTGAGAACCCACCCAGTCCTTTCTCCTCTGAGCTCGGCAACATGCCACTGCAGGAGCTCTCCACTGTCCTCATGGCCATGGAGGGAGTGAAGGAGCCTCCTACCCAGACAGCCAGCGCTCCAGCCAGCACCGCTGCTCCAGCACCGGCCCTGGTCGCCGAGCCGCTTACCCAAACGCACAGCGGCGTCGGAGGGAAGGCAAACTTGATCCAACGCTCAAACACTGGTGGGTAACAGTCTGAGGAGAGCCCCTTTAATAGACTAAACTAAGTGCCAAATTGCCTGTAAATACTTGAGCTGAAGATGATCTATAAGTTAGCTTGGATGTGCTCAGGTCATTGATCATCAAAGTTCACTGCTTTTGACACGTTTTTTATTCATCAGTCAAATGTCTTTTATTTTGGAGAAGCCTCCTGTTCAGTGTTTTGTGCTTTTTGTTCACTGTCTCTCCTCCTCTGGGGTCACCTGCCTCCAGTTAATTATTTTCAGTTTCTCTTCATTTACCTCATCATCCATCTTTTTTTTTCTTCACTCTTTCTTCCTCACTGCCTTTGAGATTTTTTTCTCTTTTTTTCTGAGTGGTTTGTTTTCATGTTTTTCCATTCTCACCCCCATGCTGGTTTGTGATTGGCTCCGGTGTGTTATGTGGCGTCATGCGCCACCGACCTGTCCTCTGGTTTCCCGACTGCAGAGGTCAGCTCTCTCTGGTCTCTGGGTTTGGGCTCTGCCCTCCCAGGTCTTCCAGTCCCCGGCAGGTTGCACAGGAGCATTTCCTGGGCAGGTACCGTCCCCCACATGTGTGCCCCTGTGCCCCCCCCCGCCCCCAACCCCGCTTCTCCAGAAAACTCCGGGTGTAGTTTATTTCTTCTTACTTGCACAATCGAGTGGTTGGTTATCAAATTACAAACATTTGATAACTTTATTTTATCCTATTTACTGGAATTAATTTTGACAGAAAGTCATACATTATTTTTCACTTGTGTGTAAGAGCCAAAGAATATTGTTTTTCCAATACAATGTTTTAAAGGAACATTTTGGTAATATGCGTCATCCTCTCAGGCAACTGTCCTCAATATGAACTTGGAGCTAGCACCTGGTTAGCTTAGCATAAAGACTTAAAACATGGAAACACTATCCTGGTTCTGTCCAAAGAAGTGTGTGCGTGTGTGTGTCTCTGTCTGTCTGTCCACTTGTAAGTGGGATATTATGTGTACGAGTCGTAGCACTGCGCTCCTGCACACCTGTCACATACAACCTGCTACTTCAAACTCAAAATTGTGCAAGTAAAGGAATTTATTTCTGCTTTACCCATCAGTCTTCTATTAACACGGGAAGGGATGCACCTCAACAAGAGATGCTGAAAACGTGCCTGCATTTAGATTAAACAGTCCCATGTCACTTAAACATGGCTCATGATTTATATCTTCACTCTCTCCATGACTTGTTTTTCACTCCTAATCATTTTCTCACTTTCTGTCAATGAAATGTAGTCCCTGTTGACAATAACCTGTTGACCCTTTGCTGTGAACAGGAAAGCCCAGAACTCATCCAACTAATATGCTCTTTCTTGCCGTACTGGAAGACCAGTAGGGTGACGAAGACCTTACAGAGCTGCAGTTTTGATGGCCAACGCTCAAGTGACAAATAGACCGTTTGTTTGGTCTTCTTCCTCTTTGAGTGGGGGCAGTGTTAGTTGGGAGTCACAAGACTTTGTCTGGGCTGCTGTTGCAGCAGCTGCAGAGCTTTAGGACCAATATAACCAACCAAACGATGCATGCGTTTTGATGTAAAAAACTATGTAAATAAGGATAGATGCTGCCTGCTGCATAGATTCATCTCTAATCTCTCTGTCGATTTGTGTGCGTTTGTGTGGCTGCCTTGAGTTTGTTTGATCAACGTGGATACATCCGATTCTGTGCCATCTTGCCATGATTAATTATTTCACTCATTTGTACTTTACTAGAATGCAAATTTACTATGATAAAATCATTGTTGTGGGAGTCTGACACCTGTGTATGCCTGTTTTATGTGATTGGGTTACTAATGGTAGACAATGTTGTGTACATATTTGTAGGGGGGTTACATTACTTTATATGAGTGTATCCACCTATATAACCCATATGGTTGTTGCTGTATCCTGCTGTAGACTCTGTGGTGGTGCTGGAGGAGGGGTCAGCGGTCACCACAGCACACACCCCACCTGATTGGCTCGAGAGTGAAGAGTTTGAGCCAATGACCTCTGATCCCATCTTCATGTCTGCGGACAAGTTCACAAAGACCCCTCCGACTGGAACGCTAAGCAGGGTAGGTAGTAGGCTCACTCCTATCTTTCATTCTGCACACAAAACGGCACCTATGTCTTAGGCTGACTTGAACTTCTGGCAACTAATCAAAATACCACGTGTGTAACTGCACGGTTAACAATACAGACTCAAAAACTTGCCGGGTTTTTTTGGGCTGTACTGTCTCGACGAGCTCCGAAAAGTTGAAACCACTCCGGCTGCGGTTTCAGTATTCAGCTGATAAGAGATCAATTGCCGCCTACACTTAAAGTGTTTTTTTTTCCTTCCCCCGTGCTCCTGCATAATAAGGGGGACGCCAGCACAGCCAGCATTTTCATTCTGTGGTTTTGCACCTTTTTTTAACTATTAGTTCATCAGGCTAAACCCACAGGTATGGTCCTTTTTTTTTTGGAAGTCTTCCCTTTTCTGTTTTTAAAATCTCTAATCTTTCTCCTCCAGTCCTCCTCAACCTCCAGTCAAGATGACGAAAAGTCAACACTGGAGGAAGTGAGCGAGGGAGCAATTCCCATCGATCAGCCCATTCTGGGACCCTCCACCCCAGGCAGCCAGGGGCCCGAACTTCCCTTCCAGACCCACACTCAGTCCCAAGGTCATGGACTTAACAAGTCAAGCTCCTCTCCGGAGCTCCAGACCTTACCCGAAGCGTTCGCCAAGGCTACTGTTGAGACCGAGACTGTGCCAGGAGACTCATCGGGGCCCAGAGCACCTTCAGACGGCAAGCCTCAGCCTCAGCAACCCCAGCAGCCCCAGATGGAGAAAGAGAAGTCGGAGGGAAGCATAGGAGGCGACGTCATTGGACTGGGAGGTCAGAGTCAAGGGAGTGAAGGTCCAGGTGTAGTGTCATCTCAAATTGGAGGAGCAAGGATGAGGTTAGAGTTTCCAGCACCAGTGGCACAACCTGGACCCATCTCCCCGAGCGGAGGCCATCGACCCCGGGGTCATACCATCTCAGTATCAGCTCCCTCCTCCAGGAGGGACAGGAGGACAGACAGGGACTCGTACCACAGTCGACCTGGACCCAGCAACGCTGAGAAGATCTCTGGACTGAGCCCCAGGTAATCCAAGACTTGCACAAACTAGAATTATCGTATGTATGTAAAGGAACTATTAAATGATGTTGCAAAAAGCCATAAATTGGTCATCTTAAAGTACAAGTAGTTATTTATTTGTTGTCTCTTCTAGCTTTGTGTTCCTCCAGCTGTACCACTCCCCTTTCTTTGGAAACGAAGCTAACAAGCCTCTGCTGCTCCCCAAAAGTCAGGTAAGTTGACTTCTACGGCTGACCTGGAATCAGCTCCAGTGCTGTTTTAGTGTCCTATACAGTATTTCTTCTTTGTGATAGGTGATTGACCGCGCTGTGAAGGTCCTGGACCAGATGCCTCCTTACGACACCCATAAGATTGGAGTGGTGTTTGTAGGAGCTGGTCAGGTGAGAACACAAGGACATTGATTTACTCAATTTGAATGTCAGATGTATCCCATAGTGACTTCATCCTATCAACTCTCTTCAGGTTAGCAATGAGGTTGCCATCCTGTCGAATGAGTACGGTTCGAACCGCTACGCTGCCTTCCTCACAGGCCTAGGCAAATTAATCCATCTGAAAGACTGTGACCCCGACCAGATCTTCCTTGGAGGGCTTGACCAGTATGGAGACGACGGGGAGTTCACCTACTGCTGGCATGACGACATCATGCAGGGTAAGCGTGTGACGGGGAAAAGGGTCATATTCATGATGACTCTTACAATGTCTTTGTTTCCCGCAGCCAGTTTGCTCATTATCAATGAACCCCTGTCCCTGCAGCTATCTTCCACATAGCCACGCTGATGCCGAACAAGGAGAGCGACAAGGGCTGCTGCAACAAAAAGCGTCACATTGGCAACGATTTTGTCATGGTGGTGTACAATGACTCTGGAGAAGAGTACAAACTAGGCACCATTAAGGTACATGGAGGGGGAGCGAGAGATGCATACACACACAAACGCCTACATGTTAAGCAAATCTAATCTTGTTCCCCCTCACCCTCCCATTAGGGTCAGTTTAATTTTGTGGAGGTCATTATAAAACCACTGGATTTTGAATGCAACCTGGTCACCCTCCAAGGCCGCAAAGGTGAGCCGATCACTGCGTTTGCAATAGTCTTTTTCTTTGCAACTCTATATTTAGTTTTTCTTGTATTCCTTCTTTTGCTCTCTTTCAGACCTTGAAGGATTAGTTGACACAACGGTGGCAAAAATCGTTTCGGACCGCAACCTTTCACTCTTGGTCAGACAGATGGCTTTGCATGCAAATGTAAGTTTTCCCCTTATCTCTAACTCTTCCTCTCACACATACATACTCACTCACTCACTCACTCACTCACTCACTCACTCACTCCCTCACTCACTCTTCTTTGTCTATCCGCAGATGGCCTCTTTGGTGCATCAATACAGAGCTAACCCATCTGATGCATATGCGTCCAAGTGGCTGGCGCGGTTACGACATATCAAAAGGATTAGGACAAGGGTAAGAAAGCACACAAACAAAGCATTTGTGTTTCACCACTGACACTACTTATTTTAAATATCAATCCATCTCTCTTTGCTCTGCCTCAGGCCCAGGAAGACATCCAGTCTCGCTTGACCCCCGGCATCTCTCTGACTCAAGGACACACTCAGCAGAAATCGTTTCAGCAGAGCAATCAAAGCCAAGAAGCGCCTGGGCAGAGAAAAAGACTAGTGTCCACAGTGGATGATTTCACAGATTTTGTTTGATAACAACATTTGTGAAATCATCCACTGTTGACATCGTGCGTTGACACCATGCGTACGCCTGCCTTAAGAGCAGAGACTGTAATTTCTGCATACTTTACAAAAATGCTAACGCTTTGCACCTTTTTTATATCATGGTTAATCATGATGTTTCCGATGTGCAGCAGGACATGAATAAAGTAGTAAAGTATGCTACATTTGGGAGCAGGGTGTGTTTATGAGTAACTGTGTGAAATAAGACAAGTGAACGGTTTAATATTTATGACCGCTTCATTGGAGAACAAACCTGTATAAAAGAAAAGGATGGGGGTACAACTTACATATGTGATGTCATTATGCACAGCTCAGCTGTCAAACGCTTTATTTGACTTTGTCAAGTGCAAAAGCAGGAGAAGTGCTACAACTGCAAAATTACAGATATGAGATACAATGAGAGCATAGACAAATTTGTGACACTATTTTAAAGCTAAATAAATGGTACTACACAAAGATGACGAGCTTTGGTGTTTTCTTGTTCTTGCCGAGCAGGAATAGAATGACGATGTTGACCACACAACTTCCTGTGGTTTGTAGTCGACATCTTGCAAACAAAGATTTATATTAAATGCATTGATAGCTTTGGCTGTAGTGCGACAGTTCAATTGGAGAAATATAAAACTTTGGGGTTTGCAACACCAGTGCTTGACCTAATGCATATGCCACTGCAGCACAAACGAGGCTGATCATGAAAAGCAAAAATATATACACCACAAAGCACCAATATATTCAGACATGTACAAACAGATGAAGCAGGGCCAGGACTGTGAGCCTGCAACGTGAGATCTTTTGCAGAAATAAGGTGAGAGGTTTCAAAAATAATTTAAGGTGTTAGCATTTTGCATTATCTGTGCAACGGTGGGGTTTGATTGGAGGAGACATGCCTGTCAGTACCGTTTTTCATATCTTTTTAAAAACCAACAAAGCAGGGCACTGACATGCAACTCTGTAGTTTTTGGCTGAGAGAAGAATGAAGTGTAAAACCGACTGGTATGGTTTAACCATCAAAAATATAATTTCCTTAGATTATTGAAAACACCTATTTTTATTTTTTATTTTTTAACGCCCCAGTTTTGATTTTCCTGGTTGTCTTTCCAGGTTTGGGGGACGAAGGTGGGTTCCCTGAGATATGCCCACTGGTACAAGTACGTATATTTTTCAAAATAAGACATACAAAAAACGTAGTTAACAAAACTACCAAGAGCAGACAAAAGTACACAAACAACTGCTGGCTGTAGTTTTAACACCTCAATAACTCATACTAGGACGTTTCTGTAATGTCTTCAGATATGTAAATAAAAACTTGACACATAGGCGTTAAACATGGCATTGGATAACAGCTCCATTAGGAAATAAAGTGCTGGTACAAAATGAATTATTGAATTACTTGTTATGATGAAACTCTGAATGCATACATGACTCATAAGCGTTGGCAACGTTTATAGTTGATACAGTATGAGTGAAGCTTTCTCTATTGGTTTAGACACCAAGCTTATTAACAACACAACTCAACAAAAACGACTACATCTGAACAAAAGTGCTTTTAAATCACAACAACACTGAGAAAAGCCACTCAGACTGGGGTTCAGTATAGCTTTATGATGGCCGGACTTGTGTAAAGGTTCAGTGCCTATAGGCAACTCCTTCCTGCTTCTTCAACTTTATTGTACAACCGAACTTCTCCACTGAGCATCATCTCATCGTTACAGCTTCTTGCGAAAACTCCAGCGCTACTTTTTTTCTGCACTACCACCACTCACTACTCTTCTCTTCCATTTATCTTTGTATCGTTTTCATTTCTCTGTACATCTGCTGCACAGAGAGAACTGGTATATCTGCACCCTGAAAAACGGGCTGCTGGGATCCCAACAACCGTGTGTGTGTGTGTGTGTGTGTGTGTGTGTGTGTGTTTAGTTTTCTCTTGTACTTCAGTGGGCTGAAGTGCACGGCACATTACACTTAGCGGGTCTGTGCCTACAGTGTTATTTCCATGCATGTGTGTATAACTGTGTGTGCCTGCATGCAAATTTGGATTCATAATAAAAAAAAGGACTATTTTCAAAACAGGCCACAATTATCCATGGTGACCAAAATATACAATACGGAAATTATGTTGACGGACATAATCACAAAAAGACTGATTGCATTGTCTGCTTTCAGTTGGTTAAATCCTCAGGTGAGCACGCTCATGTGCTCCTGTCGGCGACCCCCACGTGACCTCCAGGGTCACCTGGGATCAGGTTTAGTCCGGTGAAATAAGGAAAAGGAGTATTTCTTGGTTTCAATGTTGACCTTTTACGTGGCTGACTAAACCAGCTCAGTTAGCATCTGGTGACCTGCACCTCGGTTCTGAGAGTAAACTGGGATTTGGACGGATCACTGATTATTAACCTGCAACGTCGTTGTGATTCTTCTTGGTTCCTTTCTGTGTGACGTCCTATTTGGTTAAGAGAGGGGCACCCTGGGGACAAAACCTGCTGCCCCTGTCCTCTCATTAACTCAACATTGACTCTTATTATTTTTTTGATCCACCATCTTTCACTTCTGTTTGTCCCTCTTTTCAAAGACCTCAGGATTTGGGGTGTCCGGGGCCATGCCTGTCTAAATTGGGGTGCACCTTGTTTTTGAGGGGTGGAGGTTTGCGTTTTCGCTTGCGTGTAGGAATGGTGGTCGTGTGAGCCGGGTGGTTGAACAGGCTGGAGGAGGGGAGGGCCTCTCTCTCTGTGGGGGGGTCCCAGTCCCGGCCACTGGGTGTTGGGGCGGGGGTCGAGGGCAAGGAAGGTGCAGGGGTGCAGTTAGGTGCAGAAGGGGCGTTGGTCAGCGGGACGTGGGAAGGGGCAGTGTTTGCTGATGAGACAGGGAGAGTGGAGGCCTCAGATGTATCTGTGACTGATGGAGGTGGAGGTGCACTGACGGAAGGTTTGGCTGACGGTTGAGGAGCGGGCGTATGTGTAGTGGCAGATGCTGGCCTGGGCTTTAAAAAGGGAACGGGTGTGGCGACTGGAGTCTTTTTGCGGTCGGCAACAGTGTTTCCAGAGTCCTTTCGAACTTCACTTTTATCCATCTTTTTCCCCTTTTTGCTCCCCTTTTGTTTTTCCTTGCCAACCTTTCGTTCTCTCCATCCGACAGAGTCCTTGTCCTCACCTTTTCCTCTCGGTCCTGCCTCGCTCCTCCCTCCCTTACCATCGCCCCCTCTCTCCCTCCGCCTCCTCTTCCTCTGGGTTCTCTCCATCCTACACTCGATGTGGTACAGATCCTCTGTTGCCATGGTGACGCGGTCCAGCTGCTGCAGCAGGGCTTCCAGGGTCGGGAGGAGCCTCCTCAGAGAGGCTTCAGTTTCCGTTCTCTCCCTCCAGCTGGTACTTCCCATCACCACTCCCGGGCCGAGCCCCAAACCCAGGCCCAAGCCGAGTCCCAGGCCGATCCCCGGGGCTTCCGTCAGACTGCAGGGGCTGGAGGAGGCGGGACGCCACGAGGCCTCAGAGCCCGCGTCCAGGCAGTCCGGGGTGGGAGAGGAGTCGGGACCGTCCAGTGGTGGCAAGCACAGGGACTTGCAGTCGCTGGTGGAGGACGAACGGGACGGTGGAAGCTCCATGCCCTCGAAACGCACCTTGTGACGAAACTAAGAAGAGGAAAAAAAAGAGCAGCAGAAGGGTTTAGGGGAGTTTAAGTGTGAGGATTGATGTACATCTTTCTAAATAGTACAAGACATAGTCACGAATGAACTACTATTTATCTTTTCACATTTTGTCCCTGTAAAATCTCAAAAATCTTTATGGAAATAGGTCAAAGTAACAGCTGTAGAAACAGGAAGCGTACCTCCTTGGCCCTGCTGAGTCCCATCCACATTTTGAGCCGTCTGAGAAACAACTCGACCATCTCGTAATCCTGGAGATCCACAGCCGGGCGGTACAGCTCTGCTCGCGCACGCCGGTAGTTCCTCAGTAGAACAGAGGTGACCAACCACAGCAACACGAGCCGCAGAACAGCGAAGCTCGCGTGGAAAACCAAAGCAAAGAGCGTGCTCGAGGGACCCGTAACTGCCCAGCTCGGACGCCATGACAGCAGGCCCCGTCCGTCAGCACCCAACAAAGACCGGCAGGCGGCGCTCACACTTCCGTAGCCGTCGTATACTGAGTGGAAGAGCTGAAACAGAGAAGACAGATGACGGAAAAGTTAAAAACAGTGGATCCATCACAGTACTTTACATAATCTCATAATACATTGTCCTATTGTTCTCTTTCAGTGTACACTCTGAGGCTGCTATGATAGTTGTTCCAACACTATAGATGAAGATGTGTCGTACAGTTTGTGCTGCAGTGAAGGTTTAGTGTAGATTCTGTGTATTGTCATCGTAAAAGAAGTGTAGGTCGTGAAGTGTTTCTGAAGAGAACAAAAATGACCATGAATGAAAGGTAAACAAACACGCGTGTGGATAGTTTCAACACTTATGTACTTGTATTATGTAGTTCAGCGGTTCGCTACCTTTTTTCAGTGATGTACCCCCTGTGAAATATTTTTTTTCAGAAAAGTACCGCCTAACCACTGCAAAGCCTTTCTGTCAAACACCGCGCTTTGTCTGATATAATATAGAATAAATATAATTTAATTTCTGAACTTACACTTATAGAACCAGTGATGTAGTTTATGTGTGTAAGTTTCTATCGTGTTCTGTCTGTGTGTGTGTGTGTGTGTGTGTGTGTGTGTGTGTGTGGGGTGGGGAACCAGCGACTAGTAAGAGACGGAGAAGTCTGACCAGGTGTCCCGTGTGTGAGTAAGCCAGCAGCAACAGCAGCAACGCCAGGGCAACTGCCAGCAGCTCCCAGACGGAGCAGCGCAGAGCTCTGCCGAACACGGCCCACTCCCGGAGGAACCGCAACTGGTGGGACGCCTGCAGGATCAGACGGAGCGTGAGGGGCGGAGTCATAAGTGGACTTCCAGTAAATTACAAATTGGTCCTTGGTGTCATAGTTCAGGCTTTCACTTCCAGCTGTTATAACATTGTAGTACACCACATTTATTTGACAGTTACTTTCATCCAAATACTTGCGTTTTACCCAATCTACACAGGAGTTTTGCAAACCCACTAAATTGCTAAATGTTTAACCTTTTTGTAGTTTGCAGTGAGCCCTGCCTTCCTTGGCCTTTGTCGCTTACCTTGAGCACCAGTATGAACAGCAGCAGGCCGGACATGGATGTGTACATCTGGCTCCGTCGGGCCAGGGGGTAGAAGTCCGTGAAGGCGTCCCGAGGGTGCTGCAGGTACGACGCCCACTGCTGCGTGGCCATGGTGCAGCGGCTCAGGTGCAGCCCACACACAGACGCTGCCAGAACCAGTTTGCAGATGCCCAGAAGTCTCCAGGTGGACAGCAGGTACACGTATCCTTCTCTAAGGAAGCCCAAGATCCCCCGCAGCAGGAAATACAACACCAGCCCGAGAAGGACGATCTGGAAAAAGTAAAATGGATATGTTGCCAAATTCACAATTACAGGGAGAGGATTCAGGGCTGGCTAGATGGTCGGTAGTATTTGTTGTCAGTGGTTACCATGAGAAGGAGCTGTAAATCCAGGCCTGTGATTGGCCACAGAGTGATGACGAGGAGCTCGAGGCTGGACTGGGCCCGCTCAGAAACTGGAAACTCGATGAGGAAGGAGAAAACAGCCAGAAGGTTTGTGTTGATGTTGTAGAGCGAGAACTCCACAAACACAGCCCGCGTCCTATGAAAACACACACAGACAAAACGGGCACACACTTAATGGACTATGATGAGATCAGGATTCAGGATAGTTCAGTCACTTCATGTTTTGGTTGCCTCTCTGTTTTGGAACCAATTTTGATGTTTAATTTATCCTATTTAAGCTGCGAGTTTCCATCACAGAAAGTTTAATTTCCCATGAAAAGATTTTAAGAAACAATTGTTCAAAAGACACAGTGAAGTGGACTGTAAGAAGCCGACTTTTATTGACCTTCAGCAACTAAATGTGGAAGTTTTGTTCATGCCATTCGTCATTGTTCTCAAAACAACAGTTGAAAGTCAGCCCACATTCTTGACTAAATACTTTTCTCTTGTTTTCATGCGCAGCTTTTCAAGGACGGCAGTCTAAAAGACAAATTGCGCTTCACAGAGAATAAAACAAATATAAAGCCACGAGTATGCTGGTTCTGTTTTATTGTCAATCGTCATGGAATTTGTTCACAAGCCCAATTTCAATATCACTTTATTTGTTTTGTATTGGCCTTAATTATTATCTCGCAGTTCACTGGGATATTAAGTTTCTCAGTTATATATAAGTGTGTGTATCTCTGACTTCAAATGTTGGCGTTTTATTTATTTTGAATTTTGCATATATTATTTACAGTCTTGTCATTCACTACCTGTAGTCGAGCCAGTGCAGCTTCTGCAGCTGCTGTAAGGAGGAGGACGCCTCCGCCAGGCTTCTGTTCAACTGCTGGATCCCATCTCCACTTCTCGACACGCTCCTCTCACCCAAACGCCACGCCCTACAAATATGAGTGGAAGGACACACAGAGGGGAAAACAAGAACATAGAAAATAAGATCAGATGTTAAATAGACACAGAATCTGAGCCAAAAGTTAACTTAACGGCTGCCTTGCTGAAGCCAGGATTGTAATCCTTCCCTTACCCGTTTGTTCCCAAAGCGGTGTAATTCTCAGCGTCTTTGGTCGGCGGTGGAAACCAACCCTGTCCCAAAATACTGTCCCCTGCCCTCGAACTGCCTGCAAATTGAGATTGAATTCATTCATTTAATAAATTCTCCGAATATTTAAACGTTCAAACACCCTTTAATTATTTTTTTCATGACATAGCATACTACTATACATGCATGATTTGCTATGACGTATTATAAAACATTTGAATAACATACTACACAATGACTTTATGACCTTTTCACAACATAAGATACTTTTACTGACAAAATATGCAATGACTAATGCCCTTTTTTATGACATCGGATACTAGCGGATGTGCGGGATGAACCCCGGCTCTGATATTGTCAATGTCTCCTCGGTCAAGACACTTCTGTTACTCTTGATGGACAGATGGCACCTTAACCACTGCCATCACAGTATGAACGGGTGAATGAGTGAAAGATGACAAGTAGTGTCAAAGTGCTTCGAGTGGTTGTTAGACAAAAGTATTCAATTACAGTCCATGTACCATTTCTCCGTTTCAACCTTACCATGTGTGTCACGGATTTGACGAAGCCTCAGCGTGCCGAGCAACACACTTCCTGTGTCTCTTAAGAGGGCAGAATCATCCAGTAACTGTGGCAACAGTGACTCATTCAGCCACATTAGAGCATCAGCTCGGCTAAAAATAAATAAAGAGGGTTATATAAATTGTGTATTTGTCATATGCTACATTGTAGAGTTGTCACAATGCTGCGTACCCATTTGTCGATTCACAGCTACTTCAATTTGTGCTAGAAAAAGCTAAGGGACAAAATTAAAAAAATAATATCGAAATATCGCAAAAAAAAAGTTACGTTTTGGTTGAAATGTGTCAATAAAAGCAAAACACAACAGAATGTTCTGCTCTGCTGAATCACGCCTCACATTAAAACATGAAAACAAACACAACTATCATTTTTACATCCAGTTATCTACACTTTTTTTCACCGTTTCAGGTTCGACTGGCTCTCTTATCGCAGTGTTTTCTGCAGCAATGGTATATTGGGAAATTGGCACCACCTACCAACTGCTGTTAATCGCACAACGTTAGTGGATGGAAACAAGCAATCAATCGTATTTTCTTTTGCCGATTTTCTCAAAATGAAAATGTTGAAATGTGCGATACATTTGCATGGAGACCTTGCTACTGTAAAGAGAGGCTCTACAGCTGCAGACACAGTTTGCTAGAACAAATCTTCCCCCTCTTGTTCTCTTTTGGGAAACAGTTACACACCAAAGAGCTCAGAAACATTTTTGTATGACACCCTTGAAAAATTAGATCTCATTCTCTACAAAACACAAAGTTAGGTGTGTGTTTGTGAGTGTACCTGCTGATGTTGTGGAACACAGGTGTGCGTAGTGCTCCTTGCAGCTGAGTGCGTAGTCTCAGGCTGTGTGTATCTTTGGCCGAATCAGAGTAGTTCAGGAGCAAAACCACCAACAGGAAAAACATGTAAACCAGGAAATTCTGAAAAACAAATATTTTGTTGACAATTAAGACGCCGAGCTTTCCACCACCGTAAAGACACGAGGACAATCTCCAGAAGCATCTCTTTAAACTCGCACGTCTGTCTTTCTGACTCACCTTCAGCATGGTGTGCAGCATGTGGACCTTGCGGGCCTGGTGCCGAGCCTGAGACAGAGCGAAGCCCTGTGGAGGACTCACCCTGTGCACCCGCTGGACCACGCGCTCCAGCCGGGGGAACTCCACCAGCACATCCTGATCCTCTGGGCGCAGACGCAGCACACACACTGCGTAGTAAACAGCCTCACACAACACCTGTGGGACAGCGGGCAGGAAGCAACAGAGCTGTCAGTTTAGGACAAAACTCAGCCCAAAAGTTAAATCTCAGTGACAAACAGATCAATAAAAGATTACAGCTGAATGAGAATGTATCCTTTTGGGTGTTGGCAGCATATGTATAACATTTCAGCTTATCAGGAATAAAGAATAAATGGTGCATTTGTCCCTCTTTTGAAGTGTTTCAAAGACACCAAAGCAGCAGGATAATGTATTTGTTAAATCAATAGATTTTTTTTTTTACCACAACGGAGCAGCACGAGCTGTAACAACACAATAATATCAACATAAAAAGTCTTAATGTAGCATATTTACTCATCCAGCAGATACAAATCATTGTTAGGTTTTTGACATGTCCGATATTTACTGAACAGCTCAGCAGAGCTGAGAGGAATTGAAGCGTCTGGTGATAATGATCTGCGGGCTCATCATCATAAGTGATCTTTAAAATGTGCAATAGACATTTGATGCATACAAATACTGAGTGCGGCGTAAAATACCAAAAAGGAACATAAGACGTGATGGGAATTTATAAAAGGGTATGTATGTGGTAACCGCGTGTGTTTACCTTAACTGGCTCCAACAGCAGGCAGGAACACAGGAAACTGGCAAAACATGAGATGAGCCACATCATGGCTATGCTTTGACTAAACCCATGACCCGCCCAAATCGAAACGCCATTTGCCAAAGTGATGCCCGCCCAGCTGCCCCACAGGGCGGCCCGCCCGCACCAGGGAGGAAACCTCCGGGGACGACACACGTCCGTCACAACTGGAGAGGAAAAGGACCCGTTAGCATATGAACTAAATGGCATGATCAGGCAATACCGTTTAAAGAAAGATGTTTTTACATTTTTACTTCACAGCATTAACCTTGTACGTGTAAGGAGTCTTCAATTCTCCCTCTTTCACACACACACACACACACACACACACACACACACACACACACACACACACACCTGTATTTGCGATGAAAGCTGTTTTCGGAGGGTCTCTTCTCACTGATTCTAGAGGAAGAGGCTCATTCAGCTTCTGGCGGAGAATCACTTCAGTCTTATCTCCTAAAATGCTCAACCTGCAACACACGCACAGACACAATGGAAATAATGAATACAAAAAGATTAAACTCAAGCAAATCCACAAACATTCCAAAGTTAAAACAAGTTAAATTGCAGTAGTTTTTATCAAGGTACGTTAAAAACTGTTCGGAGATCAAACTTACAGGTCAGCCATTTCACTTTCATCTGTCTGAGGAAAGAAGTTTTGTCCGTCGGCCAGGATGTGTTTGATCAGATCCTCGTCTGTGAGCAAAAAGCTTGTATTTCAGTATTTCAGAACACTCCTTGGACACAGACAGCGTGAAGATACAACCAGATGCTTCATGTACTCAAACTGAGTGAAAACCGTTCTGCTTCAGTTACCTGAGGAGGTGAAATACTTGTTGCGCTGGTCAGTCCCCTCCTCATCGTCGGGGTGAAAGGTCATGTCGACGCCGAGGTGCCGGCTCCCCTGACCTCTCTTCAGCCGGGGCAGCCCTGCCCCGTGACCCGCCCCTCCCACCACGGACACATCACTCAACAGCTCTGGCCAATCCCCGTCCTCCGCCTCGTCTTCTGCCATGCCCCAGCTCTCCCCGCTGCAATGCAAAGCCAGAGATGCGACATCAGCCACTGAGCCAGAGAGTTTCCTCTCTGTCTCTCTCAAACCTAACAAAACCAGAGGTTTCACAAAGAATTGATGATACCAGACTAAGTGCTGAAACAATTATGGCTTCAGTATATAATTATAGCTGTTTCCTCATTTGACTTCCGAGAAAGTCTAATATAATATATTGTATTATTTGTTTCAGTCTCTTTCAGTGCACAATACCAAATTACAAACCATTTCCATTTTTTTTAAAGTTCTTTATGCTCTTTATTCTTCTATTCTCTCTAATCCTTTCCGCCTGACAGCTTTCAGTCGCACTTTCCAACCAATAATTTAAGTCGTGCATTACTGTCATGGCAACAGACAATCTCACCTTTTGGTTGATGGAGTGGGCAAATCCAAATTGGTTTCTTCTGAGTTGGTCTGAGAGGAATGGATGACGAACAGACAGAGAGAAGGACACAGATAGAGAAAGAGACAAACAGTCATCATGAGGGAAAAGCATGACTGCATTGTTTATACTACAAATACAAACATATATACAACAGGCATGTTTCAGCATTACATCCCATTCTTTCCCCATGAGACGCTACCTCGCCATTAAAAAAGAGGAAAGAACTTCCAGCTATGGAGTCATCCAGGAAGTCATCAATCTCCACCGACTCCTGATCCACTTGAGGTGGCACCTGCTCCACCGACACACACTAACACACACACACAAAGAAATTATTCAGCTTCATATTCATGAAAAGTGATAAAAAAAAACCTTGATCGAGTTATAGTTTGGAGTGGGTTTGTGTTACCTTGCTGCGGCTCATTCTGAAGAGCGTGAAGACGAGCAAGTAGAGCGGGTAGACGATCAGACAGGTCACCACGCCGGCTGCCACCGTCTCTCCATTCAAGGAAGAAAGCCTTGACACGGCCCGTGGGCTGCAACACAGGACGGTATTGAAATAAAAATCGGAACAAATCACGTGGAGTTTTGTAGGTGCACTAAACAACAGTAGAAGTTCCTCCTTATACCTGTATCTCTTGTCCACCACAATGCTGTACCACAGTGTGTTGGCCATCACAAAGAGCTGCAGTAGCACTGCACAGCACGTGGCTCTCTGCAGGCGGGTAAACGGACTGCGGGGGGGCCTCTCCCACAGCGACAGCCAAAGGTGACTCTCACACAGCGCCCTCTGAAGCTCACACCGCAGACGGCGGGGCAGCTGACGAAGCACAGCCTCCTCTGAAAGAAACAGGAAGAAGCGCGATGCAGCGAAAGCGGCCTCCTGCATCAGCGGATGCTCATTACGGACGGTGTATTTGTAGTTTCTCACCTGAGGCCTCCACCTCAATCTCCACCTGTCCGTCAGTTCTCTCATTGTCGACAGAAAGCCACTCGTCAACCAGGAAGTAGGAGCTGCTTCCCGTCTGTAAGTCTTTGACCAGGACGTACTGCAGCATCCACGCTGGAGACAGACCTGATGGAGGGCCAAGAAATGGTGGTTACAGGAAATGTGTTCAGCTGGTTAAAGTCCGTGTGATCACAGGTCTCTGTTGTGTGATTCCGTACCCTTGTTGTCGTGCCAAATTCGTATTTTCCAGACACTGCCCAGGTCGGTATCTGTGGCAATATGAAAGATGTCGAGAGCGTTGCGCGTGAAAGCTCCTTTGCTGTCGAGATGGCGGTGTCCGCTGCGGCTCTCACGTCCGTACAAACTGATTCCCACATGCGCCGAGGTGCCTGGAGGGACGGGAGAGGCACATTGCATCACTATTTCTATAAATCTGAGCTCTGCAGGGACTCTCCTCTTTCGACCACCACCATGTTTAATTTGTAGTAATGTAGTTTGTGTTAATAACATAATTAAGGAAGTGAAACAAGAATTTATAAGGGAGGGTTGTCAATTCAAAGACAAGATAAAAAAAATCAAACCACACATGTCTTAAAAGGTAGATTTAAAAAATAAATAAAAAGCTCTTGCAATAGGAGTTTAACCAGGGTTGTCTTTTTTTTTAAACTTCAACCCAATACAGTTTTAAGTAACTTCAGTTTACATATTATACTGTAAATGCTCATTGAGCTATTAAATAACGTCTGTGTCCACTTTTTGCTCCCCTGTCAGGTGTCTAAAATTGTCCCACTGTCCAACGCACCTGCCCCGCGGCTCCAGCCAGACTTGACCTGGACTTCGTACTTGAAGAGTCCGTCTTGGCCACACAGCGGAACCACACCAGCCCGCCGTAGATCCAACTGGTCCAACTTGTGCAAGAGGGCTGCCGCCACGACATAGCTTAGTAAGCCCAACACACACACCAACAGCACCACCAGGCTTGGGGCACCAGAACGCTCCTAAGGGCCAAGAAAAACGGTTTGAAGTGTGTTTATCTGGTACATCTGCGCAAAAAGGTGTTTGTTCTCGTGATACTGACTGGCACTTTAAAGCTGATCGCGTCGGTCGGGACAAATAGGCCTGCGGCGAAGGCTGTGAGGTGCCGGGTGCGACAAAATGCTCTGCTGGCATTGGTTTCTGCCAGGGGCACCATGCCATCTGTCCGCCACTGCTTCTCACTCTCACTGAAGTACTGACACAGAGAAGCAAACACTCCGACCTCCAGACAAACACCCGCAGGCAGCGAGCTGGGGCTGCAGGCCGTGCTCACGTTGATAAAGTAGTTCAGCGTGGTGTCGTACAGCCTGTGCAAGACAGGGAAGAGAAATCAGGTTCGAATCGGACAAAATGACAAACAAATGACTCGGTAACCTCAGAGCTCGACCAGAGGCCCCAAGTTACTGCCCCAGTTGCCACAGACAATATCACAAAAATGAGCACACGTCCGGTGACACAGCAGTGGATTAACAGGAGCTCTTACTCTGGCGACAGGAAGAAGGTGTATTTCCTGTGGTCGAGGCCCCTGGTCATATTGAGTGTGATGCGCTTTTTGTCTGTGCAGTTGAGCTCATTGGGTCTTTCATGTGAATGAAGGTAGGCTGTGATGTACGGCTCCTCCTCGTGCTCTTCTATTTCATTCTTCTGTCTGGCATCTGGAGAAGGAATAGCAAAAAATAGAAGAAGAATGAAACTGGGTCACAATCAAAAGTATAAAACTGGATTAGAAAAAAAAAATCTATTTATCAAATGTTAAATCACGTTGAGGAGCCATGTTGTGTCACCAAATGACAAAAGCAGGCACTTATATAATTAACTGTGTGTATGTGATCTCCATATTTGGCGCATATGAGCCTCTTCAAAATTCACACAGCCTCTCACATGCTGCGAGGAGGGCCCAATCAACTCAAGCTGGATCTTTATTGATCCCAGTTCCTTGGACATAATGCAATAAAAGTGAGATTGAGAATAATATAAATTACAAGGCAACACAACACTACTCCTATTACAGCTTCTAAATACCTCCCACACACAGTTTAAGGAAAAATCATGAACACTGTAAGCTGTTCATTATACACACAATGGATGTTTATCGTATTGAATCAGTTATGTGGTGAATGTGAGCGCTCACCCTGCAGAGTTGTGAAGTTGAGCTGCACAAACATCCCCGCCTCTCTGTTGGTGTTTCCCGTGCTGACCTTGACGATGATGGAGTCACAGTGGCTGACGTTAACAGCTCCAGCTGTGAGGATCCCTCTGGTACCAGAACCCTCAGGATCTGCTTCTGCTCCACTACTTCCATTGTTAACAGCAACAGTGATGGCGAGACTATCGTCCAGTCCAGAGATGGGGATCTGGGTGCCATTTTCAGTGCGGAACTCCATGGACGCCACCTCGGTAGAGACGGTGTAGTTGGCCACGTAGTTGAACGGGAAGGGGTTTGATTCCACCTGTTAAGGAAAAGAGATAACCGTGAGGGGAGGTACAGGGGAGGAAGTCAGATCTGAAGTGTCTGTCTGCATGTGTGTCTGCGTGTGTGTACGCGTTTGTGCGCGTGTGTGTGTTCATGCTGTCCTTCAACAGGAAATCCCCCCCCCCAAAAGATTTTTGTAGAACTTTTGTATTCGTAGTTTGCGTCATGTGACCTGAAACAGGAGTTGCATTATGCTGTTTCCTGCTGCAGCGCGGCCGAGACTGTCGTTGAACGCTCGGGGGATGGAGAACCGCTGGCACTCTGGAAAAATAAATGAGGAGAGAAGATGAAACACGGATCCAAACTATCACGTTACATGCATTTCTTCCCTTTTTCCTGTATAAAAAAAAATTAACTGATTAATCGCATGATTTTTCTGCAATTAATCGCATTATGCGCCACATTCAATAATTAAGTAAAAACTAGTGTATTGCAGCTTTTATTTTAAAGTAATGTTATTGCACTCTGGAGCAACAGCAAGTTAACATACATACATATATAGTTTATAAATATATATATATCTTTGAACAGGTACTGTTCAGTAGTAAGGGTCCCTGTGAGGGACAAACCACTCCTTCTTTAGTCCATGTTCAGTCAGTTGCTTAGACCAGCAGTTGATTAACTTCATACAAAGTTAATGCTACGGAAGCGCGAGGGCGGACCTAAATTAGCGCCTTCAAATTAAAAGCCCAAAATTCCCCCCAAAAAATTGAAATTAAAAAATGCAGTCAACACATAATCAAATAATTAACGCCGTTAATCGATTGAAAAGTTAACGCGAGATGAACGCGTTAACTTGCCCAGGGATCGACATTAACACCTGCAGAAACACAACCTCCATCACATTACGAGACACAAAACACACAAGCCCACCTGGAGTGTTGTTGTCATGGTAGCAGAGAAGGCTCTGGGGGTCCGCCAGTTTTCCTGTGGCAGCAATCTCAGCTCCCCTCAGCACGAGCGGCTCCTCGTTGAGCACACGGGCGTGCATGAGGATCCGCATGAGGACCGAGGACAGGCTGTAGGCCTTGGCCGCCACTCGCAATGGGTGCGGCTCCAGCGTGGAGGGAGAGGGGTGCAACGGGGGGCCTCCTTGCTCCTCACCGGAGAAGGTAAGAGAGGACGTTGAGGGATGCGAGTGGGAATCCAAGTGGGCAAGATGGAGGTAAGACTGGGATGTTGACTGGCCGACCTGATGGATCAGATCACCTGGAGGGAAGGGGATATTACAAGATCGGGTTAACAGCAAAGGAAGATATGGCGTGGACAAAGAGAAAGGAGGAGAAAAAGTTACAGCGGCACAGTTTCAGTCTAGTTTGTCGTCTTGCACAATACCAACTAATAACCTTCTAAAAAGGGAACAGTAAGTAGAGTGATGGTGTGTTTACTGTGACTAAATAATATGTATCCTATTGAACAAGTAGCTCAAATAGAGACATTATGAACAAGAGCGGCAGTTTTAGAGCAGATCTCGGCAGCTCTATTTGTAGCTGCACACAACACAACTTTCAGTATAAAAACCTATTACGTCTACATTTTATGGCAGCTATTGTGTCTTTCTCTCCTTTTACAGACCAAGAATGTGATTTGGTTAAAAGCAACAGCACTGAAAAGGCAATAGCCTTCACTCAGCAATGGACGCGCATGTTTAAAAGAATTGTTGCTAGCTCCTAATTTACTTTTTTACATTTGTCTTATACAAACAGTTACGTACACAGTATTTGATCTCTGAATTGAACTGATCCTGAGCATTTAAAGGAGCAGTGCACTTTTGTAAAGCACCCAGGGAGTAGATCTGGATTCTTTGACCTGCAGACGGGAGGAGCCGGGGGATTAAAACGTGGTTAAAGGACGATCTGCTCTATCTCTCTACCTGCAGCCACTCCAAATGTTACAGCTGACCTTCACTCAGACACAACAACACTGTTTTGAAAAGATGGAAACACTGGTGCAGTTACAGAGACACAGAAAGCATGGTCTCTTACCCATGATGTTTAGGATGTTGTCAGCTATCTCAGTGGGCGTGACGGTGCCCTGCTTGGTGTCCGTTTGCAGTATCTCAAGCATGGACTCCAGCTTGTTCAGGGTGCTATTCTGACACTCCTCACATATGAACTCTGGACTCACCGCCTGGAAAAAACACAACTCATCATCTGTCTGCTTTCTTGTCTCCCCTCCTTCTCTTGCTTTATTCTTTGCTTCATCAAGTACACGTCTTTCTTGAATCTTTCTTTCTTTCCTTGCCCTCTTTCCTTTCCTTTCCACCTCGCCTCCCTCTCATCCTGCTCACCGTGCACTGCGCCAGAGCAGCAGAGGTCTGCTGGATGTCATTGACAGTGGTCAGGTCGAGAGCGGTCAGCGCTCTGGTGATGTTGCTGCGGATTCTGACTCGGTAACCGCGCTCATGTTGGGACACACGCGCCGACTTCCTGGTCTGCTCATACTGGAAGAAGGTAAATAGGTAAATACACGTAGAAGAACGCTTCACGTATAATCAACTGATGAATCCTTTCTATGGATAGGCCTCGCCTACCTCATTCAGCACTGTTATAAGAGCCAACGATAACTCTCGGACCCCCTGGGAGTCTCCCTGCTCTAACAGCTTTTTGAGCTTGCTGTCTGTCAGCTCAGACAGCCAATGGGGAAGGCTCTGGTACTCAGGGGGCGCGTCTGGCAGCACAACTTCAATGGACCTGGACACACGCACCAAACAAAAAGCACTGTTACTGAATATAATGATTGTTTTTATAACTGTGTGGACTTGGGTTTGTTTCTCCACTGCTGGTTGTTTCATAACAAATTAATTTACAAAAACAGTAGAAATATTTACATTTTTTTAACATGTATAGATATAGTAAAAATAGTTGGATAATTCTTTACAGGAGCTGCTCCTATTGGCCATAACAGTTTAGCAATTGATCAAAGATTGGCTGAATTCACTGTAAGTTTCTAAAGAGCAGCTAAACAGTATTAAGATTTGTATTGAAATTATTTTCTTCCTTAACAGGAAGATCAGTAGTCAAACAAAACAAACCCTTGGTGTTGACGGGGATTCATTTTACTGCTCAAAACAACTCAACACACGGGCTTTGCGAGGTACTTTGGGGTTGGGATATACATTGTGAGATGAAGGACTGAATGGTATTTAAGTGGTCTCTCTGTTGCTTAACTAAACTAAACTAGCTGAAGGAACAGGTAGTTACTTGTTGAGTGCAGTGATGGCAGCTCCCTGGTGGTCCTCCACTGTGATGGATACGGCGACACGATGGCGCGCTGAGCTGAAACCCGGGGGCAGGAAGGCCGAGTGCTCCGGGCTGCTGCCTTTGTACACACAGAAGTCCTCGCAGTAGTCATCTCTGCAACGCGTCACCAGTAAACCGTAGAGAAGAGGAGTCTCGGAGACTCCCAGATCACTGTAACCTGGAGGCAAGAGAGCGAGGAGGATAAGGAGAACGAAGATAAGGAAAGATAAATAATTGGTAAATAAGTGATGAGTAATGAAGGGTTACGAGAGAGATTTATCAAAATCTACAAAAATGGGAATAAATGACAGGAGACATGGCGAGGCCACACCTTCCATCTTCCTACCTGAGCAGTTGAAGTGCACCCAGTCCAACAGTGTGCGTATCCTCCAGCCTTCGCCATCTTCCCCGTACTCCATTTCCGCTTCCCCTCCCCCTCTCAGGTGACACTCGCCACCCGCCGGGGGCATGTTGTGGTGCAGCGTGATGGAAGCGGCGCCATCGGCATCCATACTGGCGTCGGTCACATGCAGAGTAAAGTTGTAGGAGTCTCCGTGGCGAATTACGCCCTGCCGCAGCACCAGATTCATGCCGTCACTGCCTGTGGTGGTGGAGGAGGAGTCCAGGACCAGAGTCTGGTTCTGCAGCGTCATGGCACTCCAGCGCTGAGAGAGAAATATTTTACTAAAAGCAAGCTACATTTGGAGTTGATATAGAAATATAACATCATTGATACTTTTAATAAGCAGCGACAATAAGACAGCTTAAAGGCTTTAAGTCTTTTAATGCTTGCCTCACTGTTTGGTTCAAAACAAACAATTAGAGACAGAAGGGACAAGCAGTGCCAATTAAATGCATAAATAATTCATCAGAAACCATGCCGTGAACGTCATAGCTTAATGCTTTTATCCTGGCAGGTTATGAAAAGAGTAATTAGGTTGAGAAGAGAGGATCTTACTTTAGGCACAAGATCGCTTTAAAAAAATAAAAAGTTCAGCACTTTTGTGCTAGAAAAGTGTGATATGAATAATCTTTACCTACTCACTTTAATGGCTTTCATACACGCTATAAATAAGCTGTTTTACTAGTCTGATGACACATGTGAGAACTATATTTAGTGAGATATACGCAAAGAGTAGATCATTCAATAATACCCCTTTTTATACAGCGTATACAGTGTGGATATAAAAAAGTGACCTTGGTTTATCTCAGCACATTCAGCTAGTATGAGGCCCAGTGACTCAACAAGTGTGTTGCCTTTTCAACATGTTAGTAAGGACCTGGGCTCTGGCTCCAGTTGTACTATGACCTCATTCTCACACCCACACACAACTGCTTGCATCACAAATCCCAGGGAAAGTTTGAATAAAGAAGAGAGGGGGGCGAGGGGGGCGAGGAAAGCGTCTGGAAATGATTTCCCTCTTGCTTCTGTGGTGAAGTGACGTCACCTTGCTGTGACACAAAGAGTTGGATATGGAGTGTGTGTGTGTGTTTATGTGGGTGTGTGTGTGTATGTGTGCCTTTACCCCACGGTGAAAGCCCTGGCAGTTGGTGCAGGTTCCTCTGAGGTAGACATATGAGTTCTGGCTGACCTCGTAGATGGACTGGGCCTTGCAGGACACACACTCCAGAGACACCATGGGAATATGGCCACTCTGGACAAGCACCTGTTGAGCACACACACACACACACACACACACACACACGTGGTCGAATGTTAGCAATCCCGGCAGTGGATGAAACACTTGAAAAATGCAAACATTTCTTGAAAAGCCAATAACGAGCAATAGCAAACACAATCACTGCTCGGGAAGTGCCATAAATACTTCCTGATTGCTATGTGTGACAAAGTGAGTCACTGATCTGACAGCTGAGTCGCCTCTTGTAGTCGAGGGCAGAGTGAGGGAAACATGACAAAACACTTCAAACATGCTCAATATGTTAATGATATAGTACGAAAAGATGGATGAGGCACAAAGCACTTCCCTCTGTTCAACAGGATGTAACGGGGCTATCTTGAGTAAATTCAGCACTTAACACTGCTGCAAATAGCCCCAGAATAATAATGATCAAATTTGTGTTATTCATGCATGTATTATTGTGTGTATTAGACTGTGTGCATTTACCGTCTGCGTGGTGGACTCCGGTGCAATGCCGTCTTTGCTGATGGTCAGTTTGAAAGTGTACTCGACGTCCGCCTCCAGCTCGGAGCCGGAGATTCCCAGCACCGGATCGCTGGTGCCCAGGCCGAAGTTCAGACTGGAGCAGTGCTCTGCACCCTGCAAGCATGGATTAGGAGTGTTTTGTTAATGCATATTCATGTTTTTAAAAAACAAGAAAAAGACACCTGAGTGGCGCCGTTAAAACTTCTGTAACTTAAGGTCTTTTCAACTTAAATTTCAAAGAAGAACAGCTCCAGACGTTTGGTAAGGCTGCTTCTTGTTGAACTAAACTGTGACAAATGTCAGAGAAAAGCAAAAACACTTATATTGTGCAAGAGGGAAATATTTTCCCTCCTTTGTTTTCCGACCATCTTTTCTTACGATTGCATTTGCATCGAAGGTCGGGACAGTGGAGGACATTTGATCAATTGAGTCTTTCTCGTTTCAGACCTTCTACCAGAGTACAAAACTGTTTCACTCTTTGTAGTCAGACTTTGTGTTCTTCTTTATCAGCAGCGCTACACATCTGTGAGTGTATGTGTGTGTTTTGTGCACGTTGTTTATGTGTGTACTGTAATTGTCTGGGTGGGGAGCAAAGCACCAGCTGAGGAATGTTGAGTTTATCTCTCAACAGTTACTTAACCCTTCCAATGCCTGTGTGCTCAGATCCACGCACACAAACTCACACACTCCTGCAGCACACACCCTTCCTGCCGGGTCGTATATTGTGGTCTCTGCACAAGCAAAATGTGTTTCCAGCCGAAGACAAGCATGCACACTCAAATCAAATGTATCCTCCGAAATAAAAAAATATATAAAAAATTGTAAAAAAGACCAATGAAAAGACTCAAGATAAATATTGAGAATACATAGACAGTATATATAGAGAGAGTATCCTGTCTTACTACAGGAGCTAATAACAGATTTCTCTTGTACTTGAAGACATAAAAATACACCACTGATTATTTAATTATTCACCACTCAGAGTAGCCAGATTCCTATGGACATAATTTACTAATTTAAAATAATAGCTCAAATTTATTGGGTATATATATATATAAAACGTATAATAGCTACATCCACTTATTTTTTTTCAAGTGATTAAGTGCTGCTGAAACCACTTCAAGCTTGCAATGAGGGCAACCTGAGTAGCTGCCAGTCCTTTTTGTCTTATTTTTTTGGTCTCAAGTTTAGCATCCTCATTTGATCCCTCCTCCACATTAAACAGCTCTCCTCCTTGTTACTACGTGGTACTGCAATTAGAAGAATTAGATATCAGCGTGCGGCTCAAATATATGCAACACGACCTTGTCATCATTTCTATCAGTACTTCAATGTCACTGCAAGGACAGCAGCCGATAAATAAAACACATTATTACACAAGTAAAAAGGGATTCAAGCTAAAAACACTAGCGATTGATGACTATAAAATTTGTCTCTCTGTTTTTTATAGAATCAACAATAACATGGTCGGCCACAGTAAACAGACTGTAAACCTCTAAGAAAGAACAAAACAATTCATATTCCTGGCGAGGGCTCAAATGCATATTTAAATACAATATAATATCATGTGAATGGAAAGTCTGGAAGTCGTTGCTTGTGTGGGCAACAGAAAGCTCATCTAACTGTTTCGTGTCATGCCGGCCTTTACCTTCGAAGTGCTTTGACACTCCCAGTGGTAGTTGAGTAGTGACTGGCTGTCTGGGTCCATGTTGGGATCGTAGGATTGCACAGCACTGAGCTTGAGGTCCTGAGTCCTCGACCACACCCGGTATGTGCCCCCCTCTATGATGGGCATCAGCCTATCAAGAATAAATGAGTCAAAATTAACAGAAAAAGAGAAAGTAAAGCTTTACACCCCAGCTAGTTCTCAAGTTATTGGTGTACAGAAATAACATATTGAGCCTCTGTAGCAATAAGCTTAAATGACTTTCCAAACCGGATGCAGAGAACGTTGATCAAACTTCCTGTTGGAAAATGTTTTCCAACATGATTTTGTACCATCTATTTACAAATAAACAAATCACGCTTGTTTCATGTCAGTAGCAATTTCTTAACGTCATTTGTATGAACCTGATTGCAGTTACCTGATTTCTTCCAACGTTTTCCTACATTGTGGTTTGCTAAATTCCTAACGGATGCAGGAGCTGGTTGCAGGTTTGAGAAAGTTCTCTCGCCTTTTGTCCACCATGAATCTAAGGGGCTAATCCACTGGCATTCATTTAAAGTGACTACAAATGCCAACTTTAAAGGGACAGTGAGTGCTACGTATCAACCGAAATTGTTTTAATGCAATTTGCCTAATTTTGAAAGGGTCTCTTGAATATGATGGTTTTATGTAGCACTCATCAAAGCTTTTTTTTCTTCTTTCAAATATTATGTTTTTGGCAATTAATAGAGACTTGTTGTGCTTTAATAGAGACTTTTGAGAGACTGCATCAAACTCATTTGCAGAATTATTTCAGAAATTAGAGAAAAAAAAAAGAAAAATAACCAAAGAGTCAAAATGGTATTTTTCCACTGACCTGGTCGCCATGACGCTGAGCTGCAGACAGGCGGCCTTCCAGAGTGGCACGCCTTCATAGGACATAGAAAACACCAAGGTGTAGTTCCCTGCAGCTAGAGCCATCTTAGGCAACGACAGCTGTAGCCGCCGCACATCCACCTCCACCGGCAGGCGAATTACTGGGACAAGCAAAGACTGGTAGGGCTGAAGGCCTTTGTCGTTATCACAGGTGGGCGTCGCGAGTATCTGCCAGAGGTACTGAGCTCCGTAGCGAAGGCAGCCCTTCAGGTCCACACTAGCTTCCACCAAAGTGGGCTGGTAGCGCCAGATGGTCAGACGAGGGGCTTGAACCACCTGCACTTCTGGCTCCTCGCACTCTAAAACACTGATGTGCACCTCCACCTGGGCTAACACCCAGCTCACCAGGTTGCTGCAGTTCACCTGGCAGGGAGAAGAAAAAGAGAAACCTCAAAACTAGCCAGATGCCCAGCTTTCACATTACAGCTTCATATTTTGCAGATCAACAAATACATGACGAGTCTACAGAGAATAATGTAGTTCAAAGAAACATACTTGGACCAAGTAGTGTCCTGGGTATCTGTACTCATAAACCACAGTTGTGGTGTTTGTGTGAACAGGAGTAGGGCCGTCGGCAAAGTCCCACAAACACTCCACAGAATTAGATCTGGGGGTGAGATTTGCCATCAGGGTCACCGTCTTGTTGATGAAGGTGTCCACAGGCGCCGCGTGCAGCACGGCTGCTGTCAGCTGGTTCTGCACCAGGATGTGCTTGGTGACGGTCTGAGCGTGTAGCGCGTTGAGGGCCTTCATGAAGATGGTCAACACACCTGGTTCTTCTGGTGTGTAGAACACCTGGGGATGTGTGAGACACATCAGCATTTAACAGCTGTCTTTCTTTAATGTGATTTTTTAAAATGAATTACGATTATTTCAATTTGGTCTGACCTCTTTGCCCATGTGCGGCGTCTTGTGAAGGTGGTGTAGATCAAAAGTCCACAAGAAATGAACAGGCTTGCCCGTCAGGATGTTGGCTACAAACAGTCTCTTAACCCCCACAGGGATCGCAGCACAGCTTCCCAGGATGGAAAGTCCACGCACCGGCTCCATCACCTCCACCTGGAGGTGCCGCCTCTTGGAACTCACCTGGATTGTCATATTGCAACAGAATGCATGAGTTTGATTCAATCTGGCTTTGACAGTCAACAGTTAATGCCAGAAAGACAGATGTAGTGATACTTAAATTAAAAGTTCACAACTATTTACTCATTTCTGCTTTAAAGGATGTTTTTCTTAAAGTCAGCAAGACCAACAAGGTCAAATATCTTCTTGGATGACAACAAACATACCAACAAACTACTGTTTGCTTGTGTATGTTTACACATGCATTACTGATGTCAAGATCTCTTTACAATGCGTGTGATGACTGTGTTTAGTGTTATCGTGTATCTCTTATATATCATCATAATGTATGCTGTCCATCTTCTTTGACTTTACCTGGTTGTGAGCGGTGAGATTCACCATGTACGTGTCCACCCTACTGAATGTGTGGCTGTGGGTATCGTTGGGTTGAAGGTTAACAGTGGCATCTCCGCTGATGCTCAGGATGAGATGAACGTCCGAGCCCGCAGCCAAATATGTAGTTAGGTTCACCTCCTCACCGACTGCAGCAATGTTTTTACTTGCCTTCAGCTCCAACCCCTGAATCTTGTCCTGAACAAAGAACTCTCTGGACACTACTTCCCCGCTGACGTCATTGGTCGCATTCACAGTAACGATGGCTGTTCTTGCCTCCTGGAAAATAAGAGAAATATTCCTTCCCATTTCCGTTCTTCCTTTAAACTGCCATGTCCACGTCACATTGGTTCCCGTCAGTACTTCCCCCTGGAGCGAGACGTTGACCCCTGTTGCTACATAGTTCTGCTCTGTCACGTTGGTAGTTGTGAATCCTAGACCTGAAATGACTTCCTGGACACTGATTGTCCTTGACTCAACCTTTGAGCTAACCTCATTGAACACTTCCACAGTAACTTGCTTGAGGCCCGGACTAATGAAGGTGTGGGTCTTCCAGTGCTTGTTCCACTTCAAAGGGTCACCATTCACAGACCAGCGGTACTGCAGGTCCGAGCCTTCAACACTCAGTACCGTCAGGTTAGTTGGAGCATTGACTGCAACTGGGTTGGCGCTGATCTGCAGGTCCACGCTTCCGGCTGGTTCCAGAAAGTGGATTGTTCTGTTGACGGTCAGCTGGCCCAGGAGGTTGGCTGCCCGGAGAAATATGTCACACGGGCCCGGTCTAGAGAAATTCACCTCCACTGTCTTCCCGCTTATGTTGAAACTTGAGCTGAGGGGGTCTAGCTCTTTGATGAGGCTCCAAGTGAACGTCATGTTGGTTCCTTCCCTTAAGCCCGCGTGAAGGTGGAGAACACGGTTTGTAGCGAAGCAGCAACCGTCTAATCCTGTGCCTCCGGCTCCTCCCCTCTCCTCCTCTGCTATAATCTGCAGCCCCTCCAGCTCACGTTGGACATACAGGAAGATACTCGCTTGTGCCGTTCCGACGTCGTTCTCCGCTGTCACGATGATGTTGAAAGTGCCAACAGAGCGGAAGGTGTAGAACATGGTGTGTGTCCCTGGGATTGGTGTGCAACGGTCACACAAGATCCAAGAAAACCGGACACCATCTCCCTCCTCCATGTGGGCCTCAAAGTGGACCGAGGCATTGAGAGGGACATTTACCAAGCTGGCGTTGACGGTCAACCCGCGGATTGATGCAAGCACAGCAACTGGTAAGGTGGTGTGATTCCTGCTCACTGTGTTGTCTGCTGCCAGCGTGATATTGTAGTTTCCAGAGATGTTGAAGTTATGTAGGATATTCTGGCCTGTCAGCACATTTCCATCTCCGAAGCGCCAGACGTAAGTGACGTTGGAAGCCATAGAGGATGTTGTGAAAGCGTACGGCGCTTTAAGAGTCAGGTTATTGTATTTAGTGCCATTATGTATAATAACAATTGGACCGATGGGCATCAAAACCTCAATCACAACACTGGTGTTACTGGTGGAGATGTTGTTGAAGACAATGACTGTCACGCTGTAATGACCTGGGTTTCTATATGTTGTCGGGATATTCCCGGAGCCGCTGCCGAGCACCAGGTCTTCCGCTCTACCAAAGTCCCACTGATAGCTGTAGCTAAATTCTGGCTCAGCTCGGGCCTGGAACCAGATCTCTTCCCCAACTGCGTAGTGCGATTTCTCCAGTTTGAGGCTGATGTTAGTTAACGCTGGCTGCACACACATCCAGTTGAAGAAGTTTGCCTTGCTGGCCTTGTTTCCCCCGCTGGAAAGAAGCAGAGAGAGGTGGTAGTTCCCACTTGTCCAGTAGGTGTGCGAGACTCTGGGGCTGCCGTGGTGTGTCTCATTTGGGCTTCCGTCCCCGAAGCCCCATTCATAAATATGAGCCGATGCGTTACCTGACACCCAGGCCTGAAAGTTGACGGGGGTCTGCTCTTGGACACACCCGGACGGCTCTATCTTCACAACTTGGAAGACAAACACGTGCACTGGCAGGATCGTCCAGCCAGAGCTCACAGCGTTTGCAGCGGTCACATTCACGGTGTAGTTGCCGTCTTTGCTATAGCTGTGTGACACGTCAGGCTCGGATCGTGTGTAGACGGTCCCATCTCCCATTGAGAATGTCCATGTGATGTTATTACCTGATGCAAGGCGTGCCCGTACTCTAGTAAGACTGTGCAGCTCTGTAGGAGAGGAGCTTTCAGCCGTTAAATCTTCAATTTCCTCATATACAAACATCTCGGCACACGCCTCCATAGAACTGATGGTGTTGTTAACCGAGACGCAGCAAATAAACACGCCACTCTGTGCAAAGGTGTGTGCCACGCGGCGACCTCGCAGCGGGGCAGAACCATCTCCAAAGTGCCAGTCGTAGTGAATGCCATAGGGTGAGGGCAGAGGGTGAGCCTCAAAATCGGCTGATTTGCCAGTGAGGAGGAGTAGAGGCTCCGTTTGTATATCGACACGAGTGAGGATGCTGTAGACGCTCATGTTGATGCTCTGACTGATGTTCTCGTAACGATTGGACACTGACACCAATGCAGTGTATATTCCTGTCCAAAAGAAGAAAGGGAGAAGAGGGAAATGAGCGTTCTGTCATTGTCTAGCAGCTTAAAACATTTTAATCGTGTGTTAAACAATGTCAAACTAAACTGGCAGCTGCCCCATTAGTCATGCTGCTGACAGAAAGATGGGCGAGGACTCACCTGGCTGAGAGTAAATATAGGTGACGTTGTTGCTTAGAAGGACCTGATTGGGGGAGT
Source organism: Clinocottus analis (assembly GCF_023055335.1). Taxonomy (NCBI): domain Eukaryota; kingdom Metazoa; phylum Chordata; class Actinopteri; order Perciformes; family Cottidae; genus Clinocottus; species Clinocottus analis. The sequence goes on along the minus strand of NW_027176009.1, from coordinate 3,925,172 downwards.
CTGGGCAGAGGATAGAGGGGGAGTAGGGAGGCTTGTATTCAAATTCCTTATACCCGCCGTCACCAAAGGACCATCTGCCGCACAACAGTAAGTAAAACCATTAAATGTACCACAAAAGAAACAAACAGATATCAGATCAATGAATGCATGATAACCATTTCCATTCCCGAATACACACACACACACACACACACACACACACACACACACACACACACACTAACTGGAAAGTGGGAGTCTTCTTTGACGAGGCAATAGAGGGTTTTTAGGGGAGGAGAAGTGGAAACTCAAAACTCGGGAAGTCTTTCTGGACCAAACATGGTGAGTGTGGAGGAAAAGTGAAACGTGAAAGAGTGCGCAATAGTTGGGAGGGTGAAAATGTTAAAGAGGGTGGGAGAGAAGCGAGTAAAAGAGAGAGAGAGTGAAAAAAAGGGTTTGGGGGTTGGCAAAAGGAAAGAGCAGAAGGGAAAATTCTTGTCAGCAATGTGCTTTAACCACACAGCTATAAATCCGAGGCTCTGCATGGTAAGACTGCTGCAGTGCTGTTATGGTGCAAAGGAGACAAAAACAGAGAAAGGAGCAGTGAGGAAGATGGATAGAGGAGAAGAAAGGAGCAGTCAAACACAAACAGATGCACCGGGAGAAGAGACAAAGTGAAAAAGAGGCAGTCATTGTTGCTTTACAACACACCACGGAAGATATCATTTAATGTGTCCATCATGAATTTATCTCATCTCCCCCCCTCTGTAAATACCGGAAGGTGGCGGCCACAGACATGTCGACAAGCACAGAGGTGGTGAGAGTCTGAGTGGAGCCTTGAGGGACCACATCGGGCACACCCTTCACTGTGAGGTTGGCCATGGGCTGCAGCCGGTCCACTGTCACGTTGAAATGCTCTGTGAGGGTGCTGACATGGTTCATGGCCGTCAACTGAGAAAAGATGTCACATGACCAAGTAAGAAGATGGACGACAGCACGATAGCTTTGATTGTAACGCCCCATGAGGTGGACAATTACAAATCAGCAGTCATTTGTGACAATCGTCTGCAGATTATATATTCAACAGTAAGTAATTGCATTATTACAAAATCAGCAAATGTCTGCAAACTCAAAGATAAACCATTCCATCCCATCATCTGAAACGTTTATCCTACTCAGAGTCACTGGGAGGCTGACCTTGGGATCAGACAACCATTCACGCTAACATTCACGCGTACGGGCAGTTCAAAAGTCTCCAATCAACCGAGGCTGCATTTCTTTGGACTCAGGAGGAAGCCGGGGAACGTGGACGAAACCCACGCTGCCACGGGGAGAACGTGCAAACACACAGAGGAACCACCCGGGATCGCCGTTTACGGGGTTTTAGTGTTCCGCTTAAATCTTACTGTTCAAACAAAAGGCAATATTTCTATGTGAATAGAAAGTTGCCTCAGTCTAATCACAACTGGAGATGTTTAATTGCACGCATTTTCTCAGTCTGGCAGTTCGAATCCCATCGGATGTGAACAGAAACTCACCGTGAGCTTGTAGGTGGCGGCGTGCTGGTAGATGACATTGAGGACAGTGTTGTAATAGGTGAAGTATGGCTTGTCATCCACTGTCCATTTAAATGTGGGATCGGAGCCTTCAAGCACTGACGCTGTGTAGCTCTACAACACACAGAGACACAATAAAAAGACTGCAGAGTGCATACAGTGTCATCAAGTGTTATCAGCGTTAAACGCAAACACACAGACACTCACCACGACTGACTCCATCAACACCCTGTGTGCAGGATGCGGCTTCACCTCCAGTGCTCTGAGCGGCTCCTCCAGGCGGACGACCACAGACAGGCTGGCCTCCGTCACATTATTATGGGCCTCTAGCTCCACCTGCACCGGACTTTTCTGCTCCTCCGTGCCCAAGCTCAGATCCAGCACCGCATACAAGCTGGGCTCCGTGACCTCGACCCCTGACTCGGAGACTCGGAGGCAGACTCCAGGACTAGAAGAAAACTGTTCGGGGCAGTCACGCTGGAAAGTCACGCTGTGGTTACTGCCACGCCGCGAGGCCTTCGTCAGGTAGCGTGACCGGACCCGGAGCAGCAGCCGGGTGTCGTTGGGCTGCAGGTAGAGGGTGGCATTCTGTGGAGGCGGGTGGAGGATCGTCAAATCCAGAGGGGGCACCACACGCAATGGACACGACGCTGAGGCTGTGTATGATGGTTCAGCTGAAGTCACCTAGAATAAAACAATTACACGTTTTTATCAACTATTGTTTTAATACAACAGAATAAGCAATATAGTATGAAAACACTGTTGATTTATTAGCCAGTGTCAACCGAATGTCTTGAATTTAAATATGTGACTCGCTGGGATTTGTCAAATAGCTTTGATGTATTACCAGCAGGCTGTAGAGTCCGGTCTTGGGTAGACCAGCAGACAACTGTGGTCCCTGCAGCCGAGTCTCACTGTGTCCCACATAGAGCACCCTGACGGGGCAAACTACTTCCTCCAGCCAGCCTCCTTCCCCACCCTCCACCAGGGCCTTCAAGTCAAGCTCCGGGGCAGGCTGAGGGCTAGCGCTAAGGTCAGCCAAGGTATCCGTCGACTGTCCGGTGTTGTTCATCCAGAACCACTGTGATTGGTTGAGGGCAAAGACAGGTTGTCGCCATAATGAATTTGGGGAAGATTGGCAGCGTAGAAGGAAGGCGGGGCCAGCATCGTGCTGCAGAGCGATGACATCACCCCGGGAAACTAGCAGGTCCTCCAGGTGTTCTTGTACCTGTGAGAAGCAGGGATCAGAAGAAAACAAGGCCTTGTTTAACAGCTGCACTGCCGAAACTGTTAAACCAATCTGGCTGTAAACACACTAATATTACCTTTTAAAAACCAGACTGCGCTATTGTTTTATGAGTTTTTAGAAATCAAAGCCCAAAACTGTTGTAAAGGGATTTATTGAACACCATATGTAATATTCAAGTGAAATATTTGGTTTGCTACCTGAGAAAATTTAAATAGCATTCGAATAGCCCAAATGGGCCTTAATGCAATCTCGCCAGAATCTTCTGTACTAAACCCTCTCTAACTTTGTTCTGCTTCATTTTATCAAAGTCAACCTTTGCAGAGAGAACGTTCACATATTGTGCTGTGATTTGGGTTCGAGTTCGACCTCACAGCTGTGTGTTATCTTCATTTACTAACATATAGACTGATATTTACACATCTAAACAAAATCTCACGTGTAACCTTTTATTATAACCAAAATTATTCAAATAGGCCGAGTGGTTGAAGAGATACACTCTTTTTAGTTTGGGTAAGCATTTTTCAAGCAGAGGTCTAAACATAGGTGGTTTTTGGCAGACATCAAACATTTTCTTTGGTACTGCATTTCAAAAGCACAAACACAAAATACTCAGTTTGGGGGCGAAAGTCAATCCTCTCACCAGTATGTGTGCAGCTGGTCCTGCTGGTAGAGTGAAGACCACCTCATCCTGCAGAGTGTATCTGGGCCGCAGGGCCCCAGGGGGCAGGAGGTGAGCCCGTGTGCAGTTAGGACACGCAGATGGCCGACAAGGACTAAAGAGGGGCAGGCATCGCTGCTGGAAGGGACACCACTGCTCGAGTTGAGGGCAAGAGGGCAGATCACCACTCCGGGTGTCATTCGGGACACAAACAGCCACCGGGGAACACGCTGGCCCTCCACAACCTGAGACACAAGGTTCTTGTTTTTGTCATACTGCATATTTCTTTGTAATTCCTTTTCACGGCAAGAGTTATTCCAACTGTCAAATAAATGTGGTGGAGGAAATAGTACACTACTTTCCTCTGAAATACATTAGAGAAGAAGTATACAGTTGCACAAAATGGAAATACTCAAGGACGAGAAAAGTAACTCAAACTAAATCCCTTGAACCACAAAGTCTACTCATATAATATCATATACTATTTTCTGTTTAACAACAAAGGCTATAAATTCATGAGAAAATAAAAAAAGATAACAGAAATAAATCAGACTCTAAAGCTGAGTTGTCATTTGTGCATTCGTGGTCAGTTTACATCAAACGAGCATAATGGAGCTAAAGTGCAGATGAAAGCTTTGAGTCACTGGGTCAAAGAGATGAAATCTCTAAAACAAGCCAAAAGCGTCTGCCATAAATGTGTGTGTGTATTTGTAGTGGGGATATGATGAGTGTGCAGGGCCGATATATACAGTACATCTCAGATAGGGAAGAGGTAACTTGCTTTCTGTGTCATTAATAATCCAGTTATCTCATAATCTCCACTGTCTCCTCATCTGTGTCTGTATTCACATTCTTGAACGAGCGGCTCTGCTCCCTGTGGACTTCTTTTTTCCCACATGTTTCATGTGCATCTGCACTCTGCTCCTCCGCTACTACAGCTCAGTGGACCCCCCAACCCCCGGCAAAAAAAAGAAAAAAAAAAGCCACAACACAGAAAACAACTCAATGTGTTGTGCGTTACAGTGTTACAGTTGCGTGTTATGTGTCTGGACACGGACAGGAAGCGCTCAGGAGGGAGATGACCTTGATTGGTGTTGTTGTGTGTGTGGATGTGTGTGTTTAACTGGTGGTGTGGGGGCGCAGATGGCTTATGTTTTTTTCAACACCTGCTGATACTCACCAGTCACCAGCAACGTGCGGATGGTTTTACGTGTCAAGTGTGTGTGGAGGAGTGCGTTTTTGTGTCTGACTCACTGGGAAGCAGCAGGTGCAGGCCGGGATAATGACAGCCAGGTCTGTAGGTCTGGAATCGGACGTGGATTTGTGAACGGCGCTCCGGAGTGACAAACTCCAGAGAGGACAGACGACCCGCCTGACCAAAGCTCAGAGCCGGGAACAACAGCACCTGAGAGGAAAAATAAAAAAAAAACAAATGGAAGGTTTGATGAAAAGAAGGTTTTAAAGGAGCAAAGTATGATGATTTATTAAACGAGGGAAGATTCCTCTTTACCTCTATGCCACTTCTGGGAGGTTGTGGAGTAGTGAGCAAAGTGGACGAGGCGCGGTGCAAAGGATTATGGGAGGGAAACACAGCGAGGCCCACGGTGTAAATCCCTGCATCTGGAACACGCACTGTAGAGGCAGAACAATGAATGAGGCAAGGTGACAAAACACGGAGGGACGATTTAAAGATTTTGAAAAAGGAGAGAAGTAGTTTAAGAGAAATGAAGGCGCAGCGACAGTCTTAAAGTAACAGGTTGCTTTGAGAAAGAGGAGGGAGAGGTGAGAGAAAGAACAAACCTCTGAAGACAGACCAAACAAAACTACCGTTGAAGATATTAAAGGAACAACACAGAGACTGGACCAAAAACCGAAACACAACTAGACAGTCAGGCAGATACAAACACACAAATTACGGCCTGCTTCACACAAACGCTTAATTTCACACCTTGACACTGACTTTCAGCTGTTTCGGATTGTGCTGGTTCCTCGAAAGTCTGTTGATTTGAATATTTCTTTCAGCCGTCATTTCAGTACAGTTTAACTTCGGCTCGAGCTACGTCTGCACATGACGCCGTGTGTTACTTTATGACATGACCCCCTTAATGGTAACAGAACAGGCTCAATATCATGATAACTACATGAGAAGGCCTTCTATTCACTGATTCCTCATTAGTTCAATATAACTGCACCACTACAGTTTGAAAGACTTCCTGGTTGTGTATGTTCACATTACATTAATGTCATGTTATTTTGTCTATATTTAGTTGCAGTTGCCTCCGACTCACCTGCATTATGTTGGTCGTTCAACATGTGTGGTAAACATGGCAACAATATCATTTCTCCATTATTAAGTATGTCTATTTTTTTTTTTACAGCTTTAAGACTTTAAATAAATATAACGCTTGATTCTTCAACAAACGCTGTATATACAGATAGAGGTTATGACAAATTCTTGCTTTACAATTTAGTATGTCTGCAACAAAACCATGACATTTGTCATGTAGAATTGCTTGCTCTCTTCTGTGTGCATCTCGTCTGAAAACGTTATTCCTTTGAAGAAACAAATCCTCATCAGCAATACTATATGAAGCATGTAAATGACCAAAATTACCATAATATTGTCACTAACGCTGAAAATCACAGAGAACGATCTCTGCAAGCTTCTGACACGAGGGGCAATTTGTATCACGGCCGATTGTCCTCAAAATATAAAGTGTGTGTCTTGTGAATCGTAAAGAAAGAGGGCGGTTTGCTTTTTTACTCCACACCTGTTTGTACCACAACTTAATGTACATGAAATGTATGTTATTCAATCTTCAAATTCCCTGCTCTCTGCCAAACCACTAAGGTGGAGACGGATTTAGACAAAAACACATTGAATCTGTGCCTCAGTTTTCATTGTCTTCCTCGAAATTAAGGGAAACGCCCTATATGTGTGTGTGTCTGTGTGAATGTACCTTGGGGCTTGTACTGGCAGACATAGGCCCGCTTGGCATTGCATTTGTGTGAACTGGTCTGAGCACGCTGATCGAGGGACACGCACACGTTTCCGCGGGGGATCGTTGAACGCGGCGGCGGGCCCTCTTCTCCTTCTTGAGCCTCCGAGCCGTTCACCCAGCGCACCTTGCCTGGAGAGTCGACATCACTGAGGCCCAGCCACGCCCCCTTCTCCCTGGGAAGGAAAAGATAGGTGCGACACATGTCAACACAGCGTTCCAAACTTTGAACGATAATAATAATGCAGTTTGAGATGGGATCATTTCATTTTCATACATGTCCTTGTAAAATTGTCTCGACAATGTGGGTCTCAAAGAGTGAAGTTTCTAAATCATTTACCAGCTTGCCTTCAAGAATCAATGATTGCAGGGCAGAGAAAGCATGAAAATGGGCCTTGATTGGACCCCACTGGGATGTTAAGAGAGGGGATGTCAGATATCGAGTACGCTCTGTGATTACAACAGGAGCCCCATGAGTCCACTAATTGATGCACATTTTCATTGGTTTTCAGTCCGTAAGCTGTGAACTGGAAGCAAAATGGTTTTCTTCCCAAATGAAAAGTTGGAGTATGACTCACTGTGATCTAAAGACAGACACAAGAAAATGGAAGAAAGCGTCAAACATTTTTGTTTGATTCTGGTTTTGGTCGTTTTCTGACTAAAAGTTCATCCAGATGAAAGCAATTTCCTTCCCGGTCCTGTTTTTGTTCTTTCTTTAATCTTTTGGTCAGACTTTTCTATAATGGCTGACAACTCAATCTGTGAAAGCGACATTTAAAAGAGTGGACAGGTTAAAAAATACAAGCAGAGAGGGACCAAGACAAAAGGGACTCTTAGGCCAAAACAAGATGTTAAAAAAAAAGAAGCTCCTTATATAAGCAAGGAGAGGAGAAACGCATGAGCGGAGGAAGAGAGAGGGGATAAGCTCTCTCCTCTGCAGCAGGTTTTTTCTTCTCTCATCCATTTTGGCCGGCGAGGGCAGGGCCTCTACCCTCACATCAACACACACACACACACACACACACACACACACACACACACACACACACACACACACACACATCATGAACTGTGGACTCCTCCTCCCAGGGTGTTAAAAGTTACAATGCAGCTGTGCTTTTACAGATGTGTTTTTTTGCAACCCTCGCTGACCTGAGCACCAAAACCAGGGGCCTTCAGTCCAGAAACGTTCTCAACGAATAAAACCCAATTTAGGGCTTATCACACAGGCGTACAGGACAGAAAAGAAGCATTACCAGTACTCTTTTCATGAAGAGACCCTGTTCTCATGACTCAGCCTCATGTCACGAGCCGTTCATATACAAACACACACTACATACTATGTGGGGTAAAAACAGCAATGCCAGACAACAATATGAATGAATAAATGGATGACAAAATCCAAATGACAAATAAACAGAGAACATACTAAAAGCAGAAAGCTTAAAGGCAAATTAAAAGCACTGCCCTTGAAAACAGCTATACACAATATTTCTTAGGGCCTCATGTAGAAAGCGACATGAGAACAAATCTCCTCTTGTTTTTGTTCATATTCACAATCTGTTCTTATGTTGTTTGTACCCATTGATCTGTGACATTCACCAATGTTTTCATATTTCTGCTCTTTTCTTAAGAGGATATTTTACAAGTGGTAGAGCGCACTCTTACAGAGATAAGAAAAAAAAGTCTAATTTTCACAGTCCACAAATTGTCAAACGGATAAAAAAAACATTACATTTGAAGAACATGGAAAAATGCATCAATATCATACGGTATACGTAAGCAATACGGTACAAGAGGCAGTACTGTATTGTAGATACAGTACTGCCTCGAGTCTCTTATTGCTTTTATAATACGGTCACCTGTGACATTATAAATAGTAAGTAAATAGTAAGCTGCCTTTCTGCACAAAAGAGTTGTAGCCACCAAATGTTGTTGTGCGCATTTCAGTAGGAAAATAGTCCCGTATACGGGAAAGGCACACACACACACGAGAGAGAGAGAGTCTGTGGTTTACTAACCAGGCTGGTTGAAAGCACGGTGCCTCGCGGCGGGAAATTACCGACGGTAATTATCTCTCATTGGAAATCATCACAATTTTGTGATTAGCTATCAAACCCTTTTCATTCCTCCTCTTAGTTTCCGTTTTCGAGCACTCGCTACCCGCTAATCAGTTTGCTCTTTCAGAGCATTATCTGCTCTTCTCTTCCCCATTGTTCACCGCTGCCATCCTCTTTAAAAGTCATTCCCCCCAATATGTCAAAGTTTAAATCTACCTGTTATTTTGAGGAACACTCAATCAGGACTCGATACATTACACCCCGTGACTCACTCTCGACCAATCAGAATGCTTGATTTCATTTTTAACCGTATTGTAATACAATTTCGACCATTAGATGTTTCAGAGTATGTTTCTATTGATTAGATTCTTATATTAGATGTTCTTGGTCCATTGATCCTTGAGTGATATCGAGTATGTTCAGCTTCTGTATGGATGCCCTCCGATGCTTATTGATGATTCTGTATTGCTAGACGATATGAAAATCACAATTACAATTTACTTTGCTTAAGATTATTTAACCTCAATTCACTCTGGCTGCAGTTGTTGTTCTTCTTACAGACATTTTTCGTTGGTATAATTCTTGGACATCGGTCAGAGTTTTTGCACATGGTACAACAAGTTAACGAGCGTTTCGGGGCGTTACCTATTCCGATAATAAACAACCTGCCACACAACTCCAATTTATGATCAAGTGAGAACAAACGGGTGAAAGCAGTTTAAAAACGTTTAGTGCATCTGGAGAGTTGACTTCTCGTATTTCTTCCTTCAAGGTGCCAGAGAAACTGAAGTTAAATGTTCTGTAGCGCGAAACGGACTTGTTGGACGATGTACAAACCGGAGTTAAATAAAATCCCTTACATTTAATTGGACCGCTGAATTGTGCGCAGGCTTCAAATGAAGCGCAATACGAAGCAACAGAGGACTGCGGCTGCAAACACACCTCCCTGGTTGCTCACGGATGTCAGGATATTGTGATTGAGCAAAAGGAAGGAAAAGATGACGAGATATAAAAATCCAAAAAACTGTATTTTTGGAGGGCAAGTGATCTAAAAGGGTTTGAAATGCATTCTTGATTAAATCCCAATTGAAATAGTTAATGAAGATGAAAATATCAGTTGCATTTAAGAACATGTGAGGCCCACTGTGTTGCAGGTGATCTGTCAGCTCCTGACAACATACATTGCTATTTTCTAAAATGTCCCCCACAGACACTGAGAGCCCATTCCTGCCGCCCACACAGACACAAACACTCACTGTGTAACTTTGGGTGCCAGCAGGTTACGCAGCACGTCACTCCTGACTATTGCCAGATCCCCGCCGCTGTCTGAACACTGCTGCCGAGCATCCGTCCAGCTCAACTCCCCTGGAACGATCTGGAAGCAGCGTGAGGACTCGTTGTGGTACACCCCGTCCTTCGGGCAGTAAGGGGAGGCTGGCAAAGGACAGAAACATTCACATGATCCCTCAGATGTTTTGAAGTCACACTTGCAACATTATAGAAAGATACAATCATGATGTATTTATTTATTTTATTGTTAAAAAGACTTCCTGAAAGAAAAACATTTTTTAGTGTGTACTTCTTTACATATTGAAATGTACAAAAGCCTCAAAATGTATCTAACAATACACACACAGACACACACAGACACACACACACACACACACACACACGCGCACACACACACACACACACACACACACACACACGAGGAGTGTGTGGACGAGTAAACAGAGGGTTTTTGGAGGAGAAGTGGAGCATGGTGAGCTTTGTGTCTAAGCATAGGACACAAAGAAATAAGGATGCAGTTAGTTATTAATTAATGTGTTTCCTAAGTGGTTTGTCTCCGTTTCCATTTCATTTCGCTTCTGAGAAGTTGAGACAAACACAGACGAGACAATAATATACAAAATATGTTGATACATGGAATAATAAGAATATAAAGATAGATAGAGATAAAAGCCCTCCTAAATGAAATCACACAAGACTTTTGAAAAAAGACTGCCTCACTCATCACACACCCATCGTGCAAGGACACACACTCGCAGCCAGACCACGTCATTTCTTAACTTTCTACTTTGTCCTCTAGTGAATCATATTCATCAATGCTGTGGCCTTCTACTGCCTTTCTTTCTTCTACAGCGATGCACGGGAGATTTAACAAACTCTTGAGTGCAGAAAGTTACAAACCAAATGATGATTAGGAAGCATTAACTGAGACTTCAATAAACACAGTTAGCTCACAATGTACATAATAATAATAGATGTTATTTTTCATGAGTCATTTGTCCTGATAAACCCACAGAGAGCCACGGGGCTCATTGGCTGTTCATTCCTATGAGGAGTATAGAGTCACGCACCATTTCTCTGCTGGTTAGTTTATTGACTGTCGATCAGAGCCACTTGCTGTATCTTACCTTTGGCAACCTGGACACCATCCTTAAAAATCTTCCAGTCTACATTCAGGCCGTCTGCGCCCCAGCTGACGAGTGTGATCTCTAGACTCTTATTGGCCACAGCTAGAGGTGGACAGCGCAGCTCCAGTTTGGGGGGAAGTGTCACGGTCACTTCTCCGCGCGCCGTACGTACCTGAACATACAAATATACATCACGATACTAAAAATCGCATGTAAAATCACATTGAACTGTTAAAAACTGTTTTAAAAACCTGAAAAATAGTCATTCAATGACACTGTACAACTAATTAAAATGAAATGTGTTCTCCCTCACCTCCTTGTGTCCAGCCCAAGCCATGAAACTGACCGCATAATGACCCGGAAGTCCATATTTGTGAGTTGCTGTGGTGACCCCTGTTTCTGTAGTGTTGTCTCGGGACGAAAGGTCCCCATAGTCCCAGGACAGCGTCATCGGAGTGACCGAGGACGTGGCGGAGAAAGCGATGCTGTCATGGACACTTTGCAGCGGGAGAGCCTTCAGCGAGACAACGAACTCCACCGCGAACACGTCAAGAGCCAGAGTCCAATCACATTTCTGTGAATGAAGGGGAACCGTGTCAAGGAAGAGGAGGTTTCTGTGTGAATTAGGTGCTCTGCTTTACAATAAATACAATACAATATCTTGCATCTTGTTCAGCAGCCCTGCCGGAAACTGAATCTGAGGATGTGGGGAAGTCATTAAGCCACAGAGGGAAGTTGTTGGTAGATTATAGAAGGTTTAGAGGAAATCCTGAAGGTTGTGTTTACAAAAGAAGGAACAACGCAAGAGGCCGAAGCAACACTTCAGGAGCTCTGCCGTTCACATGAGTGCAGTATTCACACTCTGGGGCCACTGTGTGCTGCATACCTTCATGACATGGGGGTTTGTACAGGCGGCTGAACACTGAGATTCGCTGATGAGGTTCGGCTCTGAGTTTGTGCTGCAGAGGCACTCGTGCCTCTCCCCCAAACCGCCATAGAGGTGTGACGCAGCAAAGCACACGCTGTTACACTGCTCGCGCGAGAAGTTTCCCGGTGTGGAGGAAGAGAAGATGACGAGCTCACTCTGTCCTCCTCCACTGCTGCTGTCCTCAAGACAAGCTGCGTAGATGAGGCCTGAAGAAGAAGAACAGGTTGTCAGTCTACGCAGTGCAAATATGTCAGGTCTCATATCTCATTTAAAATGTTGATCAGCATCAGACCGTGTCTGCCTAACCAGCAAAATAAATCAAAAGAGGTCAACTCATGAGAAGTTTATTCCTCTGACGTTTGAATGTTCATTTTGACCTTGAGTTCAGTTTTGTGTTTGGGTTCAAAAACCCCAAAGCAACTATCAAGTAGTTCACTTTTGTAATGCATTTTCATGGATGTATAATCTGACCAGTTTGCTAAACAGTGCGCTTGCTGGATGTCTTTCTGGGTTTACTTGCTCGAGATACTACATTTCGGATCCAGGAAGTCCCTCAACGGCTGAAAAGACAGGACTCCAAACGTTTATGTTTGTAATTTTTGTGACACGTAAATGTGACGTGCAAGAGTCTGTGTGAGCGTCGGTTGGTTTCGTACCACAGGTGAGCAGGCTGACGTTGAGCGGGGGTCGGTGGCGCAGCTCAGGGTGGTTGCATAGCATGGCGTCCGGCCGACGGACTTGCACCCCTTTGTCCTGGAGCCAGCTGACCAGCCGGAACAGCTTGCAGTCACAATCAAAGGGGTTACTGCTGAGGTCGCTGGAGGAGAGGAGGACACGGAGGAAGTGGATCAGCCACATGTTGAAACATGACAACGCTGCCGGAGATTAATGTAACGGCAAAAACATAAAAAAAAGGTACACATTTCAGCTTTCTGCATGAATAAAATCCACTCTTGGCTGACTAAGTGGAGTTAGATGACAAACTGAACGTCAGACAGCTAACGGTTAGAAACAGCTCCTTCTAAAAGTAAAAAAAAACACCTTTAAACAAAAATAATCCCTTCAGTTGTTGTATCTTGTTGTCTGTCACATTCGTCATGAATCCATTCTGTTCAGAGTTAGAAAAGTATGCAAAAGCCACAACTTCACTGTAAGGAAAGGACTTCCTGAGCAGTGTCAAAGTGATCAAAGATAGCTATCTTTGATCAGTAGCATTAAAAGCATCAATCAAGTAATGCCAATAGTACAAGATACAAAGTATTTATCGGTATAGTTAAATGTGACTGTTTTGAAGAAGCAGGAGAAAAAATATTTTGCTCTTGCTTACAATTCCATTCAATTAAATTTAGCCTTAATTAAGGACACAAATCAAAGGATGTGTGGAGCACAATGACGAGCAGAGCAGGTGGTGACAACAACATTCACAATCATTTGGATTGCGCTGGTCTTCTTTGGAGCTTTAAGTGGCAGCCTCATACTGTCATTATAACCCTTTGTGATTCTCTGCACGCTGCCTTTTTCTTTTTTTTAAATGCCACAGGTGGGAATTACATAGTGAGGTACAAAAAGCTCTAAAAAGAGAGGTCTTGGCAGCCACTGATCTCATACTGGAATTATTGTCCTTATCGTCTGACTAAACTATTTAGCTTCTTTACACACTTTAAAGGAATAATATGCAGCTCTGCCCGTTCGCCCCGTTCGCCACACACAGAGCAGACAGGATGCAGCCTGCCCCAAGGCGAGATTCATTTAACATTTGGCACCACTGCACCTTCCTGCAGGGCTGGGAGGAGGTGTGGGTGCCTTTATTTATACTTAGGAGCTTAATTGCCGTGTTCTATGTTCAATGATTCTCTGCTTTATTCTCACTAATGCTGCTCCCTCTCGTCATTCACTCCATACCCATATGTACAACGGCTCCACATCCGTTTAACTGCAGTGATGCATCTTTAGAAACGTTCAGTGGTGCCAGAGGGCGAAGCTGCACCGAGCCAGGGCCCTTTGACATACCAGAAGGTCTGCTATAGGAAAGCTGCCTTCCTCTTTCAAGAGCAGACAAGACAAAGAATATCAATGACGTCGAAATGCAGAGTAGAAAGGAAGAAGAAATATTGATGAGAAAGACAGATGAAAAGGGGGAAGACATGCAGCAAACGATGGAAGGAAGACTGTATGACATATATATGATCTATTTGTCTGTTAAATTACACTCTGCTCAAGAAGAAAACGTGTGTCTCATCTAAACGTTGAGCGAGGAATAATTACTAATTACTACCACAGTGTGAAATAAAGCTTCATTTATCTTGTGTCTCTGCGAGTAAACTGGAAGCGAGTTGCTTATTTAAGCATGTGTGATCAGATTTATGTTTGCTTGAACAGATGCTTCTTTTCGTGTGTGTGTGTGTGTGTGTGTGTGTGTGTGTAAGTGTGTATAAATAGGGTCTGATTTGATGTAGCATGTCATATTTCCATATTTATTGGAGAGACAAGAGACAATATGGTGCAACAATAATAAATAAATTAGGATTACTTACATTTGAGTTAAATTGCAGAGGTTGTCGCATGTTCTTTCTTCTATGGTGGCGATGAGGTTGTTACTCAAATCGCTGAAGGAAACAGAAGATACAAATAACTGTTGACATCAAAACAACGCTTTCGTCACCTTTTTTTTTTGACTGCACCGGCTTGAGGCAACTACTTTGGTATTGTCATTTTGGCAAAATGGCCTTGGCTAAAAAACTAGAAAGCATTAATTGAGTCATTGGTAGATTACATTATCATCTGATTGTACATTGCTGTGGTCATGCAAAATGACTGTGATTAAAGAAGTGGACAATCCTACGTCATCTTTTTAAAAAACAACTCACATAACTCAATAAAATAACACAACATTGAGTGAAAAAAAACAACCAAACCCCAAACAACCAAAGTGCTGAGTAAGGAGGTAGCATTCAGGCTTTTGATGTTTCTCTTTGCTTTGTTTCCAAGCTCTTTCTTTTTCTTTACTCCTCTTCTCCATTTTCCTCATCCACTCATCTTCTCCTCTCCCTCTCTCTATCCAGTAGGCTACATAATGGGGCCGTTGTGTGGTGGTTTTGGAAGGAACTGATGGAAACCACCAGTCCTCTTGCAACACACACACACACACACACACACACACACACACACACACACACACACACACACACAACATGCTTAAGCTCCCATTAAATGAGTGGAAGAATAAGGTAATGGATGGAGGAAGGGAGAGATGGAGCGAGGTTCAGTGGGAGCCTGGAGCGGTAAGCTGTAATTGAACTTAATCGTGCTGTGATTGGTGTGTGTGCGTCACTGTGTGGGTATGTGTGTGTGTGCAATATACAGTGTGTGTGTTTTATTGTGTGAAAGCTCTCTGGTCCAGTGAGCTCCCTCCGGGGATTTCTGCCTATTTAAATCCAGACTAAACCAAGCATTTCTCCCTACTGCTTTTTTTAATCTTCCTTATTCTCCTCTCAATCTTCGGTTTGCGAGATTCTCGTCTTCTTTAGACTTTGTACTCACAGGATTGACAGTGGCCCACCGCAGAATACTCCTCTGGGAAGAGCATTGATCCTGTTTCCTTGAAGGTACCTAAAAGACATATATATATATATATATATATATATATATATATATATATATATATATATATATATATATATATATATATATATATATATATAGAGAGAGAGAGAGAGAGAGAGAGAGAGAGAGAGAGAGAGAGAGAGAGAGAGAGAGATTAAAGTATAGTAAAATATAGAGACACATAAGGCGCACACACACACATATACATATATATATATATATATATATATATATGCTGCTTTGCATACTCACAGCTCTCGGAGGCCAGTGAGACGATCTAGCAGGCTGGTATCAAGGGAGGAGATGCGGTTCTTGGAAAGATCTCTGTGGGAACAAACATGTCCACATTTGAAACGCATGCCAAAAGGGCAAAATATTTGCAGGCACACACACTTACAGACGTTACAAGTAATTTGCCATCTGATGTGGATGTTTAAGTGCTGAGAAAATGTAATGAGAGCAAAGGAGCGACTAAAGGAGATTTTTTTTTTGTGTGTGCCAATTTAATATATATATATATATATATATATATATATATATATATATATATATATATATATATATATATATATATATATATATATATATATATATATATATATATATATATATATATATATATATATATCGCCAGCACTATAACGTATATATACTTACGTACATACATATATATATATATATATATATATATATATATATATATATATATATATATATATATATATATATATATATATATATATATATATAAAACAAATATTTAGCAATTTCAAAGTAGCTTGTAAATGTAAATTGGTCATACATTTGGTCTTTAATAAGCCAATACCAGCTTATAGTAGGACATGCACACATGCTGTACACTGCATACACAGCGTTAACGGTACGTGCAGTACACAGAAACTAAACACTATCTACTCATCATCTGGAGGCAGTGATGCACCAGCAGAAAAGCGGGTCAGGAAATGAGAAAACTGAATTGGTTGAACAGTGGAGGTGATTGCCAAGACGTGGCGAGCAGAGGAGGAAGCGGGACAGAGTCGAGCTAAAGTGGCGTCGGGATCCTGAGTGTTCCTCCACAGCAACGTCTCAGTTGCACATGAGAACGAAACAAAGGGGAGAGAAAAAAAACAAGGAGCCAGGGGTTGTGGGAGGACAAAACACGTGTGTGTATGTGTGTGTATGTGTGTGTGTGTATGTGTGTTTGTGTGTGTGACAGACGATCAAGTGTGTTCATTTGACACTAATTTCACAGCAACAATTAATAATCAAAGTCTAAGACAGGAAAATGTGTGTTTGACTTTATGTGAATGTACACCCCTTTCTCTCTGCTCTCTCTCTCTCTTTCTTTCTCTGTGTGCGTGCGTGCGTGTGTGTGTGTGTGCGTGCATGTGTGTGCGTGTGAACAGAGCAGGACGCCCATTCCCAAAAGGAAACATCTGTACATTCCAGACAAGCTGTGTAAGAAAGATGGAGACAGAGGAGAGAGCGAGAGAGAGGAGAGAGAGAGAGAGAGAGAGAGAGAGAGAGAGAGAGAGAGAGAGAGACAGAGAGGGAGAGAGAGAGAGAGAGAGAGAGAGAGAGAGAGCGAAAGAGAGAGAGAGAGCGACAGAGAGAGATCTGCTGAACCCATCAGCAGATGAAACAGAACAATACTGAGGTGTTCCTCTCAAAAAGCTGATCAGTCACACATTAGACTGACACCTCGCCTTTTGATGATGATCTCAACATCAACGCCAAATACTAACTATGTGTTTACAGAAACGTTCTCTTTGACCTCACGGGCAGCGCCTCATGGACAAGAGGGGATTAAGTGGAGAGAAAGTGTGTATGTGTGTATTTAACGTGACCATTCAACGTGACCTTCACCATGTCTATTAGCAACAAGCTCCCGTTCTCTCAGCTACCTCTTGACACACATGGTTTTACTAACACACACACACACACACACACACACACACACACACACACACACACACAGCCGACATATGGTTCTGTTTTACTAACGGTGTGGCCAATGATCTAACCACTCCTTATAAGGCCTGTCTGGTGCCACTTATTCTGAGCTGGAGGATGAGAACACACACACACACACACACACACACACACACACACACACACACTCACACACACACACACACACAGTCCTTATTGACTACTCTGTGCTTGGGCACAGGGAATGACAGAGGAGGAGTGGGTACGGGCTCTGGAAAGGAAAAAATAAATCTGAAGAGAATGAGCGATGGAAGAAACTAAACAGACAGAGTAAACCGCAGAAGTAGATTTATATCGGCTTGACTTCTTCCGCAGGCACAAGAAAAAAAGTTTTCTGAGGAAAACTGTGATGTAGGTCTGATTGTTGGACAGCTTGGTATCTGCTGTATCGCGGTGGCGAAGTGGTCCAAGTCCCCGTAAGTGAAGGCCAGCGCTCCACTAACCCACTAAACACAGACTGCTTTGCGGTCGCTTTCATCCCCCTCCGCCTCCCTGCCCGATTTCTCCCTCTCTCCCTCCCTCTCCCAATTTCTTTCCCCCTTTTTTCCCCCTCTGCTGCTCTGTTTATGTTCAACGGCTGGACAGACATACATGAGTCTGAAAAGAGGGGCAGCAAAGGAGCGTACAAGGATGATGGAGTTAGAGAAGAATAAGGCAGATGTGAAGGGAAAGCAGAGGTTAAAGTGAAGGGCAACCAGCAGTGAGCGACACAGGCCACGTCTGGAGAACAATCGCCCCACTGTGGGCTGCCTGTCCCAGGGGAGCCTGTCCCAGCTCGGCCAGTCTCCTTCTGACTGCTTCATGTGAGAGCTGACAGCCAGCCCTTCATGCCTGGGCCATAAGTGTGTGTGTGTGTGTCGGGGTACTTTCCCTACTGAAGGAAGAGAGGGAGCATTAAATTAGGGGAATGGGGCAGGAGTTAGGGAGACAGGGGTGTTGAGTGCAGAGTTTAGGCCAAAAGGCCAAACATTTTGTTTCCTGGTATGTCTGTCTCAGTCACAAACACCTCTCCTCTCCCCCTCCTCTCCTCCTCTCCTCCTTCTCTCCTCTCCTCTGTAGAACATTCTGTCCATTTTTCCAGCTGCCGCTGCCGCTGGGTCGTCTGGTGTCCAGCTGGCAAGTGCAGCGGTTTAACACACTCACTCACAGACCGACGTACAGACGTACACACAAATACACGCAAACACTTACATGCTGTCAATAAGTGCAAGAAAAACAGAAGTCCCGTCACGCTGTCTTCCGCTCGTTGCTCACTCTTTTCCTGGTAAACGAAACTGTGCGAGTCCGACATATCGTGAAGTCATAAACTGTGTGCTGGAATAAAAAATGTCCCTCAGGTTTGCAGTATCACTGGAGTGTGACTGCGAAAAGGGAATTAATTTTTAATGAATTCAATTAAGCATAATTTTGAATTTGGTAACTATATTGGATTGACATTAACGGCACAAACTCATATCAAATACAAAAGTCCAGTTTGAGTTTTTTTCATTGTGAAAACAGAAAACTCTAGAAGACTTCCACTTGTCTTGCTTCATTTACGACATTGTGGACCCATCTTCCACGTAGTGATGCAATCTATCACGTCCCAATTATCAAAATAAATGCATCAATATAAAAATCTCAACCTACATATTGATGTAGACGTCACAATAAAGAAAACAACAAATGCATACAACATAAACACAGAAATCAAATGATGTCACGTGCAAAACACCAAAAGTAGACAAAAGTAATAATTTAAAGAACAGTTTATAAATGTGTCTGTAGTTGCCATTTTGTTAATAGATGTGTGGACTTAAATTAGACATTTACTGAAACTAGCTAACAGCGTGAAAGAATAATAATGGATGTCAGCCTACACTTCACTCTAAATATTCACTTGTGTATGAGCACCCTTCATCCTGTTCTATAAGTCATGGCGTATGTTATGGCATATGCTTGGTTTTTGTGTGTTTGCATTGATTTTTTTGCATCTGGCCCTTTCTATTGACATTTGAACTTTGGCAGGACCGAGCCGTGCTAATTAAATGTTCATAGTTTAACGCAATCATCATTTCTTTTATGTCAAATATCAAGTGACAACATTAATAACCTACTCGCTACTGCACATCAATACAAATGTGTTTTTCTATGGATTTTAATTCATGACAGGATAGGGTCCCCAAAGGTTAAGCTTTAAATGTGAAGCATTTGCATTTACTTTGTAATAGATTCCAACCAAATGCTGTGCTATTCATGAGCAAAGAAAGCAAAGTCAAATATAAATCGCTGTGTTTCAGTGTTTCCATCGACGTAGTTTCGCTGAGCAGTAGTGAGAAGATTACATGATTAAGGCAACATTTATCATATTTTAAACAATGCATTTGTCCACATGCCTCTTGTAGTGCCAAGCTTTTTGTTCTATATTTGTTTGGCTTTCTGTTGAAATGCACGCATGCGGCCCATTCAAACTCAACAAGAACGGGAAGAACAAGAGTCTACAGATAGAAGTTTGCCTGGAGGGGTTTCTGTCCAAAAGGGTTTATTTTTTATTTTAACCCGAGTCATGACAGGAGGTTTGTTGAGATTTCTGACAGAAACTTCTCCCATGTACAGTCTACAGCCACGAGAGCTGACATGAGGCTGACAGAGTCGCTTTGAGCTACGTGCTAATGTTAGCATGCCAGCAGGCTCGTGACGCTAACATTCTGATGCTAATATTCTGATGCTAACATTCCGATGCCAAGCAGTATGACGTCTTCCAAGGCTGTGTCCGAAATCTCCCTGATGAATAGACATTTAGCGGCCTTGTTTTCACATCTATACAATGCAAAGCATTGTGGGATTGTTAGAAGGTTAGTCTTTTTGTCCTGTGGTCTTTTTAGAGCACTGTAGCATCTATACGGGCGGCTGCAGCTCAGGCGGATGAGTGCTTCTCCTGTCACCACAAGGTAGCCGGTTCGATCCCCAGTCTCCCTCGTAGGTCACATGTTCAAGTGTCTCTAAGAAAGATACGCAACCCCGAGCTGCTCCCCGGGCGCCGCACAGGGCAGCTTTCTGCTCCTTGACCAAGGATGGGTCAAACCCATTTCCCAAAGGGGATTATTAATAAAGAATTGTTTATCTTCTCTATGCACAAATGTACTCAGAATTCAGATGCTTTGGAAATAAAATAAAGAGGGTAGTAAACAACAACTCTTTTGATGACCTCACCAATGCCACACAGACATGGTGATGGCCTTCCTTGTTCTTTTATTGACGGGTTTAAAGATTGGAGGAGCCGTGGTGATTACATGCAAACCGCAGATCAACTGGTAAAAAATCTGTTGCACACGGGCATAGATACACTATGTTTCATTTTTTTTTAAACAAAATCATAAAAGGACTGCTATGTAAACTGATAAAAAAAAAACACACGTGTGCATTTAAAGCCTTGGCTCGACACAGGCTGTTGTATGCATCCGGCCCCAAGCAATCAGGCTGTGTACACAGGAGTGTAGTGTAATTCAATTCAGTTTGTAAAAGGGCAAAGCTCCAAAATTACTGATGCAACAAGTGAAACAGAAAGAGCAGAGAGCACCATAATGAAGTATGTCAGCAGTTAATAAGCCTCCGACACCATCGAGACAGCCCAGAGAACGGCTGCAGAAATATGACAGTGAAAAGACTCCTCTGGCTCAGCCCTTCACTCCATAAACTAGAAGTCACAGCCACTTCATTTTTTTGCTCCCTATATTAACTCATCACTGCGCTCTGCGCTCTTTCTGATTGCTTTTCCGTTTCATGTGTTGCTTGCAGGTTCACTGGCCTATAAAACACAACAATTGTTATACTTTCCACCCACACAGACAGGTGCACAATTATGGATCCTCTGTGAACAAACGGGAGGATGGATTTTCATTACTTCCTTATTCTCGTGATCACAGTTGCACTTTTCTCAGCTGTGAAAAAGTAACTGTGAGTCTAAAAAAATGACATGGGACATTTCCTGCTCAGCAAACAACCTTCCTTCACTTGAAAATGCAAAATTAGCTTTTTGTTACACATTTGAATGATGGTATGACTTTGAATGCAATGCACACACACACGCACACACACACACACACACACACACACACACACACACACACACACACACACACACACACACACACTCTCTTGTTAATGTACAATGATGCATGAAAATACAGTAAATTCAGCAAAGCATCCATGACGCCTCTCTCTCTCTCTCTCTCTCTCTCTCTCTCTCTCTCTCTCTCTCTCTCTCTCTCTCTCTCTCTCTCTCTCTCTCTCTTCTCTCTCTCTCGCTCTCTCTCTCTCTCTCTCTTTCTCTCTCTCTTTCTCTCTCTCTTGCAGTGTCTGTTTATATCTAAATGCAATCAACAAAATCCAATGATCACTCTAAACTTCTTTACGTGGGAAGTAACAACCGGGAGACAACAGGTTTGTCAAGTTGTTTTGTCGAGCTGGAGACAAATTCTTATGTTTCCCCTTCGGTGAACTTCTGCCCTGGTGTGTTTCACTCTGACAACAACCCAGTTCAAAGGGTAACATTTCATCTTGACTGCATGAAAAACATGACAATGATCCATAAGGCATTGCAACAAGTAAAAGAAAAAGCTTGGATTTAAATGATCAAGATCTATTTTTTTCTTCTTCACAATTAAATGCATTGCAGAGATTTGATGTGACACAATAATACGGGTGATCTTTTTTTAATAAAAACAAATGTAAGACAGTCTTTGGGACTGTAAATATACTTGTTTGTGTTTCTCACTACCCACTACTCAGACTTGCTTGGCAATATGCTAAATTAATCTCTAACGAATTGGACAACTTCATCACCAGAAAGCCAAGAAGACACACATTGGCTGTATTGTGCACAGCTACATACTTAATTATAATGTATTTGAGTTGTATGTCTATATTCTACATGTTGGCCATTTGGCTCAGCCCTCCGCTCCACAAGCGCCACATTTTTCTCCTGCAGCACAACAACACATTTTTCCATCAAAGTACAGATGAATCTTCAAAGCTATGGTGTCATTCCTTATGTATTTTGCCATATACTTTATCACAGTATGGGCTGAACAGCAGAGTGGTGGATTATGGTGCAAAAGTGATTTTATGGATATGTTTCCTGACACTATCTGATCCAACTGAATCAGAATGAATTGTAGGTGAAAGACACAACTGTGGTTGTCTGGCAATGATCAAGTCTATACTGCATGCTTTGCTCATTTTAAAGAAGAGTTGTAGCTCAGTCATTTCTGTCAAACCTAAATAACAATGCTATCTACGTGGCTGAGCATTTCATGTACTTGTTTTTTATTTAACAGCATCCATGTGTCACTGCCAAACCTTGCATTGAAAAATCTCTCAGATTGTATCCTCTGTTACCCCGTTAGTTCCCAGTCTGTATATCCGTTTCTTTTTTAGGCTTTTCTGTCTGTGATCACACAACACATCTGGCAAAGCTTCGGCAGGAAGAGCTGTGTTGCCCACATGTGCATAAGCAAGTCTAGGACAGAGCGGTGCGTTTGTGGCAGCCGTCGGTTGTGTTGGTTTTGGAAGGTGTGAGCTCGAAGAGAGAAAGAAAGACCAGTAAAAAATAAACAAAAGTTTAAGAAACCTTCAAAAAGGTAAAGACCAACAAACACACACACACACACGACACACACACACACACACACACACACACACACACAGGCCTTCCTGCAGTCTGCTGTGTAACCACCACCAGCACCAACTCGATGAGTTAATAATGAACCAAGACATTTCTGTTACCAGCAGTTAAAAATGAAGTGCCTGGACACACACAACACGCACATGCACATAGGAGGAGAGCATGCGAGCTGTCTCGTCTTCTTCTCTCCGTGTTTCTTCCCTCAGGAATGTCTGTGCTTCTGAGAGTGATGTCATGAGTTACTATCGCCATGGTAACACAACAAATTCCAGCTCGCATATGGTCGGTCGATTCAATCTTTCCTTTCCCACTTCATTAAAGCATGTGTGTGTGTGTGTGTGTGTGTGTGTGTGTGTGTGTGTGTGTGTGTGTGCGTATGGGTGGTTGTAGGGAGGATAATCACCTCTGAAGGAGGAGAGGAACAGAGGTAGGAAAGGCACAAAAAAGTGAGTCCTGTCCGTCTGACAGCTGTGAAATCCAGCACAAAGTGCAAAGCCAAATCTGCTCCCTGTACCTTTTGTCTTTGTAAGCAATGCAACGTAAAATAAAGCGCTTTCCACACACACTTTTGTTTCCTAACAAGTGCAAAGCACCTGTGGGCGTCTGTTTGTTTTATAAGAAATCTTTTGGGGTTGTACTGTAATATTAAAAAGGATGCACTTCATCTCTTGACATGGCCTCTGGGTTCTTTTCTATGTGCACTGACTTCACTGACCTTAATGAGGAAGGTACTGTATGCATGAACAATCAAATGACAGCTTTACCGTATCGTTTCATAACCTATGAACAAGGAGATCCTTTTAAAAGGAGAATGACAGCAATGAAAGCTTGAAATGTGAAGCAATACAGTTACGTGTCACCAAAGAGATGGACCTGTTCCACCAACCCCATGACTTACACCGTGAACCGAACACATGTTCAAAGCTGTGTACTTTCAGATGGATGTTGACTAAATCTCTCATTCACTTTATTTGTCTTCTCTACGCACACAGACTCACAATCAGTTGTGTCACAGCAGTCTGCACACTAAACAAAGGCTGCAGACACTTTGGAGTGCAATCCACACGCACGTCCCAGAAGTAACTTCAGAAATGCATAAACTGTCTGTATGAAGTGTTAAGAAATGTGTGTTATGTGTGTGGGTTGCAACTGATGGACTGGTGTGTAACGGGAATGCTTTTCCCATTCATCAAAGGGAATTTTGTTGCTTTTCCCTGAAAGGAAAACTGTGTCACAAACAGTAGTGTGTGGTTACCAACAACCTTGTGGCATTAAACAGAAAACAAGACCATGCCAAAGGATTACAACATGTGAAAAATAGCCTTTCAAGATTATTTAGAAAACATAATATGATAATAGATTCTAATCTAGTAAAACAAATAGAAATACATTTAAAGTCCAAGTACACACCTTGTGGGTAAATAAATACTGCTTAGTAATCGAAATGTTTAATTGTTAATGTACAATGATGCATGAAGATACAGTAAATTCAGCAAAGCATCCATGACGCCTCTCTCTCTCTCTCTCTCTCTCTCTCTCTCTCTCTCTCTCTCTCTCTCTCTCTCTCTCTCTCTCTCTCTCTCTCTCTCTCTCTCTCTCTCTCTCTCTCTCTCTCTCTCTCTCTCTCTCTCTCTCTCTCCCTCCCCTCTGGACACACACGCTCAACCAGTCGCATCGGAGTGCTGATTTTGTTGAAAAAAAGGGGACATCCAAATTTCATAATTTTACCACAGAAAATAACACTCAACATGCACCTGCAAAGCATTTAAATCACATCACTGTGATATGAACAACAACTCCAAGGTCTCCTGCAGCGTTTTTTGAGGCGCCTCGCAGCGCCTATAATAAGGAGCTCCTCAGCTAAGGTGGTTAAATAAGCTCCACTAAAAAAAGTGTGATACACAGTAAAGTAAGTTATTAATGAAGTGATATGTGTCTGGATCTCAATGCCTAAGCTAAACTGTCTATTTGCAATAGAGATACAATTATTCAATTAGTTTTTTTGTCTCATGTGAGAGTAAACATATATTTTTTGGGGCTCTCACATGGTAGTAAAGTATTTTTGCTTCCATGATATCACAGATTATATTGTTTTGGCTGTTGTGATAATAAACTGCTTCACTTACAGAGAAATTGTGAAATTTAATATATTAAAAATAAAAAGGTCTGACATGGTGCGACGCAGAGAGTGACATTGTGAATGGAAGCAGGGGTAGCCGAGTCCGTGTGGAGCGAAAGAGTCGCAGTGGCACACAGTGTAAACCTCGGGCCGACACAGCAGTCTTAATCCCAATCCACCTGAGTGAGTGAGTCAAATGTCAACTGTCTGTTCATGGCTTGCACACCCATTTGGTGACATACACGCTTGTGAATAGACACACACTATCTTCATAAAAAACACACACACTCTCAACTACCCGCTGTGAGCCTATTATTAATTCACAGCATCTCCCTAGTTGATGTGTAAAGAAAGTTTGACAAAAAAACAAGTGCAGATCTGTAATTTGTTTTCTTCTCCAAAGTCTCAAGCAGTGCCGAAGACAAACTGGACTGAAACCACAAAGAGAGAAATCCAATTATGTCAGTCACTATTCATATTTGAGGAGATGAAAGCTAAAGAATAATGGCTTGATTTGGCTTTTGTTTTAAAGTTCAAGCCCTATTTTCATCCCTACACCCGTACCTAAAGCAGTCTGACACTATTTACTGGAGGACAGGCTTTAAAAGCACTTTGCAGAGATTCATAATAACCTTGATGAGAGGGAAAACTACTCAATAAACGTTAGGAAAGGGGGCTTTAGGGGAGCTTATATCTAACACATTACATCGTCAGACAGTCTGACCTTTGCCCCGACAAGTCCCTTTCAGTGAGTTATATTTTTCACTCTTTAAATATTGAGTGGTGGGTAAACAAGGCCAAGCACTGCCTGCAGCATTATCATATGAATATAGGGAAGTTCTCTATGGACCTTGGCTGGAAGTGTCTGTCTGCCACGGTTAGCCATGACGTTTCATGGCATGAGCTTAAATATCTGACTTTAGTTCCATGTTTCTGCTTACAGGGTGGGAGCAGCAGACAAGAGGCCAAATTAGTGAGGACAGTAATGTTCACATTGAGTCACCTCCACGTATGGCTTCTGCTAGTACAGTCGGGCCGAGGAAGTTTATCTAGACGGATCCAATTAACGCTCCAATAGAGTCTGACGTGATTAGAGACAGATCCTGCTGCAGTCTGCCTCTAATTAATGTGGCACCTAGCAGAGCCCTCTTCCTCTCTTATGTAAATATGATTATTAAATGTCAAGTGCTATTTAAGGAAGCTTGTTGAGATGAGGTAAAAAGATTGATATACATTCAAAATAATAATAACAAATATGCACGCTGCCTTCAGTTGTAAAGACTTTCTGCTGAAAGACACAATTTCATGGGCTTACAAAACCCAATTAAAATAAGCAAGTTCCAAAAAAATATGCATTGACTTTTTTTTAGCCCTGGCTTAGGGTACATTTCTAACTTAAATAGAAGAAGGCAGAGTGAGGGGAAATAAATAATTGATAACATATGTCTTCCATCGGTGCAGAACAGAATGTTCTCGCTGCAGCAGCTCCAGAGGCTGAAGAATGATCTGCACCACGAACAGCTTCACTTCTCTGGTCATCAACTCAACAAAAGCTATTAAACTGAAACACACACACACTCTCGCTCTCTCTCTCTCTCTCTCTCTCTCTCTCTCTCTCTCTCTCTCTCTCTCTCTCTCTCTCACACACACACACACACACAGTGCCACTCGCAGTCTGGCCTTCAATAGGAGCCTGCGTCACACACAAAAGTAGCCTTGAAGTAGAAAGTTCTACTCTTCTTTTGTCATTATTAACCTTCTGTTTATCACAATGTGTGTTTATCAAGGAATATCATGTATATATGTTTCTGTTCTTTGTTTTTTATTATATTGCACCATTGCGCAGGTCCGGCGTAAATCTTTCCAGGCCACATTAATCCAACCTCCCCATCTGTCAGAGTGCATGCGCATGCCTCTGGCTGCAACAAATCATTATTTTCATTATTGTCTAATCTGCCAATTATTTTCTATTTTAATCAAGTAATCATTATGTGTGATATATAATATAATACTTTCCAAAATAAAAAGATGACCCATAGACAGATACAAAATGCAGAAAAGCAGTGAATACACACATGGCGTTTGACTCAAGTCATTAATCATTAATCAAAATGGTTTATTTGGTTTATTTTCTGTCTATCGACCAATTGGCTGATCAACCAGTTTGTTTTGGTTTCAGGCATCACATCAACAAAAACCAGAGCATAAGAAAACTAACTTAGAGAACTATTGTCATCTCAGTCGGGGATGATGCACAAAAAAAGAGACATTATAAAAACATGGTGAACCGGGCTAAGCGCTCCAGTTATTGGTCACCACATGGCAAACAGCAGATCAATACACTCAGAAATATATGTATTTGTCAAAGTGGGGGGGAAATAAAAAGTAGCATATCACTTGCTTGCCACGTTAACTTAAGTAAATGTGCCCCCATTAGAGTATGTTTAAATATGTACACGAGTAATTTAAAACTATTCCCACCGTTGCCACCTCTATACAGAGTTAATGTCGCTTCCCTGCGCATCCCTGCCCTGCTCAGACTGCCGAGTCTCTTTACTCACAGCACGTTGGTGGCCAGCGGGATGTCCGCCGCTGCTGGGGCCCTCTCCAGCCCGAGGTTGGAGCAGTTGACGACGCAGGACGGCTGGGGCCCCGCCGGCGCGCAGCTGCAGTTCCCGGGACAGGGGCCGCAGCTCCGGCCGCCGTCCTGCGGCCCGGAGCCCCACGCCTCCAGGCAGCAGAGCGCCACGAGCAGACTGGAAAAGAAGCTGAGCCTCGGGACGCAGACGCCATGTTTTCGCTTGGATAAAGTCTGTCCATTTCCACAAGGCATAGCTCACTCACATCTCATCGCCTCTGATGGTGTAAGTCCTCTCAGTCTGGGAAGGAGCGCACACTGCACCGGACAAAGGCAAACACGCGCGTGCCCTTTCCACGGCGTTCATGTGAGGAGATGGGATGAATAGACACCGTTATCTCCCCTGTGTTTTTCCTCTTCTTCTGAAAATCTAACGGAGCTTCTTCAGAATCCTTTCAGGGGGAAAAAAAAGTTTTTGAGAACTTCCTCTCTCCTCCTCTTTCCACCTCCATGCAGTTCTCTGAGCCGCCGCTGCGCGCGCAGCCCTGCACGCTCCTCACTCCTTTCTAAAAGTCTCATATTCTACCCACAGTCTTGTATTCAACACAATTTACAAATTACATTTGAATAGTTCGTAGATAGAATATGTAATTAGTGTTCGTTTTTAATCAAGTAGTACTTGACATTATTTGTCTCTTTTGGTAGTTAAGGGATTAAAAGGCTGGTGGATTAGCATAGCTTCATAGGCCCCCATTGACCCTGAATAATCACATATTTATTGAATAATATGTAGCAATTTGATACAAGTGGTGAGACAAAGAACAATGGACCTTGTCCCAGAGCAAATTAACACTTAATTACAAACCATTTAAATTAGCAATATCAACTGATAACCAATGAATAATATGAATAGGATTCCAGGAGCATGGGGGTTTAAGGCCCCGCGGTTACCTGACTGCCTCTCCCACTTGATAATCCAGCCTTACTCAAGGTGCAAAATTCAATTTATTCATTCATTCAGTCACTAACAGAGCTCCCATCCCACCCAAATGTAGATTACAAAGCATGAAAAATAAACACCTGAAACGCAAACAAAAACAACACCAGATAGGCAGAATGTTGTGTTGTGGGCTCAAATGGGAATTGTAATCACAAGGTTTGTCCTCACAATAGTCCTGTTTATGGTCAGGCTGGTGCGGACACCAGAAGACCCATAATATTAAAGGTAACAGCTCTCTATTCAGAAATACAGTCTCTCTGGGCTTAAGCTCCTTTTATTGAAGGCCTTTATGTGTTTCTAATGGTAAACTATTTGAGGCTGGACAATGTCGATATCATACCTAACACTATTCACTATTTAATGAGCAATAGCACTTTGTGTCATATATTCTGACCCCCCTTTGCTGTCCTCAGAGGGGCTTCGGAGGACGTGATGGAGGTTTTTCATCTGGTCTGTCCTGATAGACAGTCTGTCTCTGGGTGTTGATATACATCTCACGAGGCTGAGCCAAGCGAGGGTGGAAGCTTATTAAACTCAATCAAATCAAATGTATTTCAGAAAACATTTACAATTTTGCGGCGGCAGCACGCTAATCTGTCTGAGCATGTGTGTCTGCGTTTAAATATCTCTGCAGAAGAGCAGCCTCCATGGATTCTGAAATAATTCAAAAGATAAATTAAAAAATTAAAAAACGCATGAATCTTTCAGAAGTTAGAGATCCCTATGCATTCCTTTATCTTGAGGATAGGTTTATGACTGCCGCCGATACGGCCTCCTTCACCCGCAGAGATGTGAAATTCTTCATCTGAAGTGTGGAAATGACACAGACCTGCTGTGATTTGATTGTGAAATGACAGTGAACTTCTTTCACATTTTAGAAACATGACCCCCCCCTCCTCCCTCCACTTTCACCCTCCCTTGTCGCTCTGCAGTATTTCCTAAAGCAGTGCAGGGCACGTGTTAGGTGTTTCCTGTGTATTTGAGTTGGCCAGGGCCCAGCCATCCTCGCTGCAGGCATCTGGTGCTCTCTACAAAGAAAAGAAGAGTCCCACAATAACTCTTGCGCTCGCTTATCCTCATTGGCAGGATTTCATTGCAGAGTTCATACTTGAGAAGCAAAACATGTGTGAATGGAAGAGGGAGTGGATCAAATGTTTTCGGGCCGAATAACTCAAATTCTTCACAGCGAGTACATGACACTGTAATCAATAGACGCTATTTTAATACCGTCAATACGTTTTGTTTCTCCTTCAAGTTTGTTGAAACCATCTTATTTCAGACTCTGAAGGCGCATTTATTTTATATATTAATTGAAACTCTATGATGTTTAGATTGAGTAAAATATTCAAGAAACTGTTGTTATTAATGCATGCACCATTCAATCAAATGGAAATCATTTTGATGTCTTTTATTTATTCATATTTCCTCCCTGCTCAGTTTAACAGATTATATATTTTTGTATGAGTTTGTGAAGACCTGTGTGTCATATTCCTTGGAAATCGTGAGAATGAAAAATGAGTATTTCTTATCAAGTAGAAGCATTATAAAACAATATACGACCTTACAATGTTGAACATAGAGTTTTACCTTGATGCATCTCGTGATGTTATCCAAGATGCTGCAGTCTTTACAGGGAACACTTCACTTGAGGTGACACTTAATTAAGAATGAAGCTTTAGTTTAGATACTTTCTGAATTGCATCACCCCCAATTACTGAGAGTCTCAAAGGCTTCACAAGCAAACATTTTAAACACACAAAATCTGTCAAGGATAGAGCAAATCTGGAGTGTTTGATTAGAGACCACTGAGCCACAATGAAGGCAGAAAAGCATAGTGTCACGCCAAAACTATAAGAACTAGACGTGAGATGATTTACTTACTTCTGGGGCAATCAGGGAGATGTAAAGGAGGTGAGTTAGGAGGAGGAGCAGAAGCAGGCGCTGGAAATGACGTAAAAAAGGGTTAACAGAGGGCAGGTAGGCTGAAACGACAAGACCAAGACCCTATCAATAATATGGCAAACCAAGCAAAGGAAATGATTTAATTCATTTCAAAAAGAGTGAGAGGTCAGACAGGATTCGTGACAGAGACCCATAAAATAGAGTTTTACGGAAAGTAATGAATTTGTGCAGATATTTTATAAACTAAAATATTAGACAAATGACAATTCTGACTAAATGATGCAACATGAAAAGTGAATGAACCAAAGTTATTAAAGCTCAGATACTCGTTAATTCATCCCGTTCTAACTGTCAGTCCTGTACCACTCCATCCAAAGCAGTATTTTGTATTTGTCTGGCATGGACTGGTCACGTCTGGGCTGCGTGGAGGTAAAAAGAGCTCGGCTCCTGTTTGGTTATGGGGAGGGTCCTCCAGCTCAGCAAGGAAAACAGCTCTGAGGCCTCCGTCTGTGTTATTGTAGGGCGACAGGAAGAGGTGGGTGTGGTGCGGAGGTAGAAGAACGAGGAGGTTGGGAGGGTCTGCGTTCCCTTTTCTGTTTTCACTGTTGCTGCTGTGAGCATTAATTAACACTATTACTTTTGCCATGTGTGTGTTGATTCAATTCACACATTAAAGGCTTTGTGTTGTTGTTGTTGTTGTTGTGCTGAACTGCATTTCATTAAAGATACGTTTCAAATATAAAGAATACACAATATATCATGCAAATTTTTAGTTTAATACTTGTATTTGGGGTTTCGACGAGAACATGTTTACATGTTTTAATATTAAAAAACGTGTTATTGATATGTAGTCGGTATACAGTCTGAATATACCTGTATCCGCCCTCTGTCTGTAACGTGCTGTTCAAGCAGTTAATGTACTTTCTCGCTTATGATTACTTACATACACAATTACTTTTTGGGATATCTACAAATTACGCCTTATTATTTTTTGTAGGTTTAGCTACGAATGCTGAGATCAACCTGATGTCCAGAAGCCTTTAAATAATACAAGCCATATTCAGAGTTTGACAACATATAGATAAATTGCATAGTATGGAGCACTAACAACATATGAAGCACAATAATGACAAGACAATTGCATCTGGTAGGAATGATATGCAATTTTAATTACTTTACTTACTTTACATTTACTCATGCAACTTTTATCGTCAATGAGTAGAAGAACATTAACTTAAAATAGATGCATGGTGTAAAACGGACTTTGGCAATTACTTGTTTTTATTCACTATAATAGCATTCTTTATTTAAACAAATGTGATACTTGTCTATCAGGATCCGATGTTTCTAACATTGAACTTCAACATAGCTAACTCTTAGAAATTAGGATTTAATTATTCTTTTTTTTAACGTGAATTTTGTATTGGAATACCTCAACCTTTCTGATCACTAATGTGATATTAGTGATCAGCATAAACATGACTTGCGGCTCTTGTCCTGTAATGATTGTATTTTATTACTTATTATTTTGTATTTAACACTTCATGTAAGTCAAATAGTATACTTTTTTCCACAATAAAGTATACTGCACACAGTCACAATAAAAACATGGTACATCATGTGAAAGCTACGGCGTCAAGTCAACACTTCTGAACGGAGATTTCCTTTTTTTTGAACTTTTAAAAATCTTTTATCGACGGAAACATTCGTTCAGATTCGTCATTACCTGTAAATGTAATACTCTAAAGGAGGTTTTCTATGGAGCTGGCAGTGAGTTCATATCCAAACACAATAGTGAACATACAGAAAAGAAGAGGATTCATTCACCCTCACAGAGACGTGGAGGTATCCAGCGGGTGCAGCAAGGCCAAACCACTTGTTCTGAGTACAAACCACATATACTAAATTACCTCGCTGACCCGAGGTAAAACATAATACACAATGTGAAAATCTTCTCCATCTGATTGAGACTGGACTCTGCTGTCATTCTCAGGACCTAGAAAATATACAATTTCTAATTTTCTGGGACGTGTTTTCAATACTTTATTGTGTTTCTCTGCCTACCCTGTTTTTCCTTATATTCAATATAACATTTCTTTATATGTGTTATATATGAGCAGGGGAGTATTAAGCTGCTTATCTTGTGTTTTTTCACCGACACTGATAATTTCATTCTCTTTTTTTCTGTGGCCAGCCGTGTCTTATTCTCTCTCACATACACACTGCCCACAAGACAATTATGTCCTTTGACAGGCCGGTAAGGTCAACCCTTGGGCTGTGTGATAGCTTCACTGCAGGGGATTGTTCTGGAGATAGGCACACCTTCCCGTCTTTACCCAACTGACACTCAGATATTAACAGAATAGAGAGCGAGTCAAAGGAAGAAATAAGTCTATCCTTTTTGTGACTGACATTTAGAGATGCACATAATGAGACGAGCAGTTCTAATAAATAATACATCTGATGGATAGTTTGACGGGAAGTAAGACATTTATAAAGCACTAACATGGCTTTTATGACGTAAAATGACATACAGTACATACATTATGTGATATGCCGTAGAAAGAGTTATGTGAGCAATCTATATGAATTAGATTATGTGATAACAACACAAACCTCCCAGATGTTTGTGCACTTACTCTACTTTGAAAAATGTACAAATAATATCAACAGGGGACTAAATCAAATCCACCTGCTTCTGCATTTCTGTGCTCAGAAAGCTGTGTTTCCAGGGTTGTGTGGTTGCATTGGATATCTTATTTAGCATGCATGAGCCATCCGTCGAAGCAATTTACCAGCAGGACATTAAACGATAACTTAATGCAAATCACATCGTGAGTGAGCTTCACACGGTCACATTAAATGTGAGAGGAAATAATTAGCAACCTGTTTTCCGCGTATGACTGTATAGAATGTGGAAGTCTTTTGTTGCGGCCGAGCAGAGGTCCATCCGACTCACAACACCTTTCATCTCTGTAAGGTCTAAGCACTAACATTACTGCTGGATTGCTTTCGCTGCCACTTGAAGTGGGAGGTTTTTCAGAGTGTCTCCATGTCCATGCAGGTGTAATAGACACCAGCCTTCCATATAGGTCTAAACTATATTATCTGGAAATTGCCTGCACAGTATTGGTTTATCTTGACGAGAAATTTTGTCGAGAACAATGAATACAAAATGTTGGCCATTCGTGGTTGTTGTTTGTCTGCCCTGCTGGTTTTCGACCAATTTCCAGATGGCTGGTTCTTCACTATAATGGAAAGTGGCAGCAAGCACGACTCCAAATCTTGAACAATATATCGGGTACACGGTAGCGGCAGGGACAAAGGAAACACAACAGATGAAGATTCTTCTTGTTTATTGTGGACAACAATAAGCCAGAAGAAGACCCTTGTGTATCTCAGGTCGGGTGTGATTAAAGGGACAGAACATATTAAACTGCGATGTCCCCGGTTTGACTTCAGCCAGCAGCCTTTGGCCAAATAGTTTAGAAAATTACTCCTACACTTCAAACTTTATTTCTGTTCACACTGGAGATGACTGCATTCTTGTCAGTATAGCCTTGGAATACATCTTGCTTTGGCAAATAGCGTTGACTAATTAATCACCATTGAGATGAGACATAATAGACGGGGAGGTTAAGTCAGTATGAACAGCAAACAAGGAATTAGTTGATTTATATGGGTATTGATGCTTGTATATCAACCCTGTTCAGATACATCTTTTACCTGAACATTATCACAAAGCTGCCCTCTTTGCCTGGATTATGTAAATCCAGTTATCTTCACGTGTATTATGTGTGGTTGTGTTGGATCAGCTGTCTTTTACTTCTGATGTGTCTTCTGAAAAATACTAATCTTGTACAGACACAAAGATAAGATAAGATAATCCTTTATAGACATGCTGGGTTGTATCCAGTAAGCACAGGTGTTTTGAGCATTATACACTGGTCTTTGGTCTGTTATTAAAGGTACCCTGTGGAGTTTATGACCATTGGTGGCGCTATGGAGCAATGTTTTTAAGAGCGGGTCCCTGTTTTGATTGTATTGTACTGTATTGAAAATGCAAGTTTGTACATGTGTCACTGAATGTAAACATAACTGTTTGTTTACAAGATATCACCAGTTAAAACTTACGTATACATGTTCAGTGTGAAATGGATCTATTAAAAGGAATATACAAATATAATATCATATATTCATAACTATGTTTTTATTTGTGTATAATGATGTTTTCATTACCTAAGAAGGAGCCGTGTATATCCCCTGGGTCCTGCTCACAGAGTCCTACAGCAGATCAGACAAACCAAACGCTGGCTGTGTTCATGTTTTTATACCCAATGGCACCTTCGTTCTCATAAACGCTTGGAGAGGGCGGAGTGAGAGAAGGGATAATAAGTTGATTGCAATCTGCTGCCTCACCACTAGATGCCACTGAATCCTACACACTGCCCCTTTAAATCATCTTTGAGGTTGTGACTACTTATACTATTTACTGGCTTGATCTGAAACACATACTATGTTTATGATGATCATCTTCTTCCAAAGTATAAATCTAAGGAAAAAAAAGTAAAAGTGGGGTATGGATTAGCAGAAAAAGTATCTAAATGTGTATATTATTTATTATTTAGCTTGGTAAAATGTTTACCTCTGATGCTGGAGCAAAAAACAAAGAGAGACAAACGTCCCACTGCACTTGTCCACGCAGCAGAAATATTCTTCTTGACATTTTGTTGGGTGACAGCTCGAAATATAACTCTTATTTATCTGTCACGATCAGAGTCCCACTCTGTTGCGCCCTCTGCGTTTTCTAAAGCAGTAACATTGTCTCTCTCTCTCTCTCTCTCTCTCTCTCTCTCTCTCTCTCTCTCTCTCTCTCTCTCTCTCTCTCTCTCTCTCTCTCTCTCTCTCTCTCTCTCACCTGTGTTGAATGAAAGTTGAAGAGGACGAGTGAGAGAAGCTGGGAGCGTCTGTTGAGACAATCTGCTCAGCACCACGGACAGCGAACAATTAGGCGCTCAATTGGATAATTAAAGGAGAATCAGAAGACGGAACTGGTGGATAAACTACTTTTATTTGATCACACAAAGACTTGGGCTTTTATCGCTGCGTCCCAAAGTAAGCACGTCCTCGTCTTCGCGTCTCATCAGTTAGCGTATGTGGGATTTAAACATGTTTATCTTTGCGATGTTAAGATTATTGAGAGAATTAAGAGTTTAGATACTACTATTGCAGTCATAACAACATAAACTGTGCTATCACGTATATTCATAAAGCAAGCAATATTATATAGTGTGTAGTAAATTAGATCTGCCGTGCGTAAAAGCTTTGGCACTGTTCCCGCTTGTCTGTTTGCAGGTCTGGTCGATGGGACACCGGAGAGGAGACAACGTTTAGTGTTTGGTTAAAGTACAGCAGCGGCTTGCGATTACGGACACGACAACTTGTTAAACATGGTTAAATTAGGAGACATGGCAACACATATTTGTCTTTGGAGTTGGGTCATTTCGCACCGTTTCCAATAAAAGATCACCAATTTCCATCTGTTGTCAGAGCGCACACTCTCGTTGGGTGCGCAGGCACACACTTACATGTAAACTCTAAACTAGATAGAGATAAATAGCTGAAAACACTTTGTATTTGTTTTCATCTGATACCTTGTAGTGTGACTGCTGGTGATTCTCCTCTTGATTGTTTTCCAATTCAAGCATGGAATAAAACCAGCATGGCAGAAGTAAATGTCCTCTTCTAAATCAGTGAAAACAGCCGGGGGACCATTCCGGACTGTGGCACCATCTTCCCCTCTGAAACCCACAATGGAGCCCCTGGACCAGACCTATGGGTTTCCCTCAATATCGGACCTCAACTCATCCGCGGCCACTCCCTCGCCCTTCCTCTTATACCCCCGCCTCTTCAACGTCTCCTCCAACATGTCAACCCAAAGCGTCCCCTTCCAGGGCAGCAGCACTCTGATGACAGCGGTCATCTCCCTCACAGTCTTCATGGTGGGTCTAACTGGCAACACTCTGGCCATCTATGTGGTGCTGCGCTATGCCAAAATGAAGACAGTGACCAACATCTACATCCTGAACCTGGCTGTGGCCGATGAGCTCTACATCATCGGGCTCCCCTTTCTCACCACCCAGAATGTGCTCTCCTATTGGCCGTTTGGCTCCTTCCTTTGCCGCGTGGTTATGACGGCGGACTCCATGAACCAGTTCACGTCTATTTTCTGCCTGACGGTCATGTCCATCGATCGTTACCTGGCTGTGGTTCATCCAATCCGCAGCACCAAGTGGAGACACCCCCGCGTGGCCAAGGTGGTGAGCGCAGCCGTGTGGGGCGTGTCCTTCGTGGTGGTCCTGCCTGTGGTCATCTTTTCTGACGTTCAGGTATAAACTCTACCCGGTCCAGATAACAAGATCAGAATTAAAGGAATAATTTGCTATTTTGCAACACATACTAAACTGACTTTGTTGCTCTTGTTTGTTGAGTAAATAGATGAGACATTTGCTGGAGGTTATCCAGCTTGTGTTCATATTTACTCTGTTTTGCCAAAGCTGTGTTCGGGGTTGCAAGATGAAATTATTTTTGAAAGCAAAAGTGCATTCAAAGAAACTGGGATTTATAAAGTAACCTGTCCAATAGCAAACTAATGATGAAACATATTACGTTAGAACCGTTTGAAACAATATGGTTTTCTCCCCAGCTCTATGGAGCATTTCATCTTTCAGCTCATTGTTTTGGTTTCATATATTTAATGTTCTTGGCTCACTTTTGCTGCTCACATACAATCTGCTGGCAACTGCTACAATAAAAAAACTCGGATGAACCTGGTAAACCCACTGAATGTATCCTGTCCAGCACCAAACAACAGTTATCAACTAACAATTGAACTATCGGTTAACTTCCACACTGAGCTGCCAGGTGAAGGCATAGTGGAACATTAAGTGGTGAAATACACATATCTTTCCCTCAGGAGTCAGAGACCAAAAACAGAATGACAAGGAGAATACTTAAATTATTATACAATATATTGTTATATTTGCCAGCAGGTGGTCAGAATCACAACTGTAGCAATGTAAATCATGGGTGTTTTAATAAGCAACAATTAAAAAAGTAATAATTATGATTTGGCATAAAGGGCTGTGGGGAAAGAATACACAAGTTGTTGTTGAAGTGAAGAACAGGAAAACAAAGTATTTTGAAGTCTTAGAAATCTTGCAGAAGCTAATAGATAGATAGATAGATAGATAGATAGATAGATAGATAGATAGATAGATAGATAGATAGATAGATAGATAGATAGATGGATAGATAGATAGATAGATAGATAGATAGATAGATAGATAGACAGACAGACAGACAGACAGATAGATAGATAGATAGATAGATAGATAGATAGACAGACAGACAGACAGACAGATAGACAGATAGATAGATAGATAGATAGATAGATAGATAGATAGATAGATAGATAGATAGATAGACAGATAGATAATTACTTTATTGATCCCCGAAGGGAAATTCAGGGTCCAAGTAGCTCAAGACATCACACAACATAATATATACATACACACACTATTAAAAAGGATTGTCCAAAGACAAATTAAAATCAAGTTGGGTGAGAAGAAGTCCATGCTGGGGTGGAGGGAGGGAGGCGTGTTGTGCAGAGGGCTAACATATAGCCAGTAGCCAGTAGGGGCACAACAGCACGTGAAAGAAAAGTGTTGCAGTAAATTCCCTGAGACAAAAGCTTTTCGAGAGATGGAGAACTTGCCTTCATGCTGCGCCTTACTGCTGACCTTTTGGTTTGATAACAACGGGGGACAAGTCGCTGACTGCATTAACAGTTGTTTCTTGTTAGCAATTTACGCACAGCCAGTAATGTCTGGAAATGTGCTTTTTGTGTGTTTTACTCAGTCAATCATCGCTACACAATAAGCAAAGCCAGTATGCAAAACAGAAAGACTGAAAAGGTCTAGGTCGAAGCAAAAATGCTGATATATATATTTAAATCAAGTACATAATGTGCATTTTGTATTTCTTCAAAAATTCCTTCCCTTTAGGAGCTTTGTAGTCCAACACAAATGTGGACCCCACTACTCAACGTCTGACTGAGCATTTCTTTTCCCTTTAGGACACATTCAACTCCTGCAACATGAACTGGCCAGAGCCAAAGAACGTGTGGTCGACAGCTTTCATTCTCTACACGGCCACAGTGGGCTTCTTTGGACCGCTGCTAATCATTTGTCTCTGCTACCTACTTATCGTCATCAAGGTGTGTGCATCAGGCTGAATGAAAGAGCTCGTGCGTACTGAACTGTGTACCAACATAATGACCATTTCCATCATACTGGACATCCCCTCATTTGAATTGTCATCACTCGTCACATATTCATCCTCTTCACCATCATCGTCATGGTGCAGATGAAGTCATCGGGGGCGCGGGCGGGCTTCACCAAGCGCCGGCGTTCGGAGCGCAAGGTGACGAGGATGGTGGTGGTGATCGTGGTGGTGTTTGTGCTCTGCTGGCTGCCGTTCTTCATCATCAACATGGTCAATCTGGTGGTCATCATCCCAGAGTCCAGTGCCACTGCCGGCATCTACTTCTTTGCCGTCATTCTGTCATACGCCAACTCCTGTGCCAACCCGGTGCTCTATGGCTTCCTGTCGGACAACTTCAGACAGAGCTTCAGAAAAGTAGGTTTTATTCTCTGGGTATTAAAACAGTGGAAAGATAAAGGTTGAAGAAGAAGTAATTTGCATTTTATGACGTTGCAGAGAGTTGGATTATACGATCAATACCGCTGTCTTCTTTCAACATAAGGCTGCAGCCAGCTGTCATCTATGTTAGCTCAGCATACAGCACGGGGAAACAACTAGTCTCATTCCACCCAAAGACAAATTAATCTGCATAGGGGTACTTTTAAAGCTTGTGAAGGTAAACCTATGTGTGTTTAATCTATGTGTAACAAATCAAACTGTTCATTCCTATCTCTGTTCTGGATGATCATTTGATCAACAACACATCTGACAATGCCTGGTAGCACGTGAACATGAACTAAAAACTCATACCAAACATAAATCACCTGTTAAGGTAAAAGGAAGTTTGGTTTTGGGATAACTGATGTTTTTCAGGGAGCAAAGAAACCACGACATATTATCCCAAATTAAAGATGATTTAATCTGACCGGTATAAAGGGCAGGTATGAAAAAAAAAAAAACATCAGGTAGCTTGGTTTAGTTTTAGTTTCCTTTTTTTTAATCTTATCTGGACTGATACTAATTTTCACCAGAATTGTCTAAAAATGCTATTCGAACAATATGAAAGCAAAATCTGCAAGTAGTGGCTTTAACTAACTTTGAAAAACACTTGAGCGTGAACCAGTGCACTTTGCCACATGACAGGATGTCTAAAATAACAGTAAAACCATTTGGACCAGATCTGCTCTCTCGCCTGGTGGTTTTCTCATCGGATCATGTGTGTACGTGTGGTCAGTGACCTTCTTCACAAGAGATATCCGATGTAGTCTCCATAGCCAGTTGTCGTTGTGGCCCTGCAGGTGCTGTGTGTGAGGAGTGTGAGGTGCAAGGCCAATGGGGTGGATGATGGCGATCCAAGCGCACCGCGCACTGAGAAAACCACAGCACACGACTGCGTCGTTCTCTCCCCTCGTAACCAGGCCTACCACGATCCCCAGAGCAGCCAGGTACTACAGGCGTGTGTGTGTCTGCGTGTGTGCATGCGTGCGTGTGTGTGTGTGTGTGTGTGTGTGCGTGCGTGCGTGCGTGCGTGGGGGGAGAGTTGTTATAATAAAACATATACATGTTGATGCTATTCTGACCACACACACACACACACACACACACACACACACACACACACACACACACACACACACACACACACACACACACATTTTTGAGCGAGTCCAACAACTAAGGGAATCAATAGGCAGGTGCGGGTATTGAAGAAGGATGTGAAAGGAATGC
This sequence comes from Clinocottus analis, assembly GCF_023055335.1. Lineage (NCBI taxonomy): Eukaryota > Metazoa > Chordata > Actinopteri > Perciformes > Cottidae > Clinocottus > Clinocottus analis. The sequence goes on along the minus strand of NW_027176009.1, from coordinate 3,884,474 downwards.
TGCTGTCAAGGCAATGAAAACATCTGGAGGTGGGAGTGAAAGATTATGAGATGAGCGATTCATGTGTGTGTATATGTGTGTGTCAGGTGTCAGAAAGAGATCGATAGGAAAGGTCTGCTCAGTCTCTGGAGCGTGGAGCTTTGTGTCCAATTAGATGACTCGCACAAGGGCAGTGAGGTGCATTAGACTGGCAGACCGGCTCTGATGAGACGCTCCCAAAGTTCCTTTAAAGGGGATCGAAAGTGCATCTTCCTCTATAAGTCACAGTGTGTAAGAGTGTGTACAGAGTATACGTCAGTGAGTCTAAGTGCTCCATTATTGATGTCGAATGCTTAGTTTATTCTCAGAGTTTAACTTTGTAGAAATGCAAATGAATACTGACAAACACACGCACACATACTGCACCACAGACACTTTAAGTTTACCGCTACGGACCGGTCGGCAGCCAAAGACTAAGATGGTTCACATTCCTGGTCACAATCATGTATGTTTTGTCTCAGGCAGGTTCTGTCTGTCTATTCTCGCGGGTCAATACATCATCCTTGATACGAGTTAGAAGATGACAGAAGAAATAGAGCACAAAAGAAAATGGGGGAGGATTCAAAGGAAAAACAGGAACGCAGTCAGGCTTATGTTGGAGGCTGAATCATTTCCTACGAAGCCCTCGTGTGTGTCTGAAGGCAATATAAATCCAGTGCGGCGAATGGCGGGCTGGGCCGCAAACAATTGACGCTGACACATTATCATGAACGGGGTTTTATTTCATGAAAGTCTTAAGGATTCAAGCATTAACTTTATGTTTTCAGCATTTCGTTTCATAGTTGCTCCTTTTAATCAAGACACACAGAAAGACCTCTCAGCAACACACACACACACACACACACACACACACACACACACACACACACACACACACACACACACACACACACACACACACACACAAATTCAAATCTGTATAGTTTTGTTGGCGCAATGTCCGGCAGTTATGAGGTAAAATGGAGCAAAGTTTAAGGTATTGCAGAAATAGCTGTTTAAAAGGCTTGTTTTTGCAGAATCATAATGTTTCCTCGCGGCCTGGGAGCACACACACAAAGTCCTGGCACTGTTTCACAGTCAGGAAGTCGTAAACGTAGACTCATCCAGCTAACCCAGATATGTATTATCTTCATTGAATAACTTTAATCTCCTCACTTTTTTTGACACCTTCTTCCTTCATTTCCCTTCCTCCTGGACCCTGTCCCTTTTCTTCTTCTGTCTGAAGATCTCTCCTCATCCTCCAGGCTCGCCTGTTTCCCGCACAGCAGCAGACCTACACCACTCTAACCCTACATGTCAACCTCCCTCCACTTGCCCGGGAATCGGACCCCAACCTCCCACAGTGGCCTCAATAGCAGCTACAGCAGCCACCGCGTTAACCTCAGTGGACACGTTGGCTTAACCTCCCACCCTCACCGCCCCGACCACGTTCTCCTGCCCTGCATCCACAGCGCCACAGGAATAGTGACCAACAAACGATACAAAAGATCAGGTGTTTTATGAATTGAAAAGGCACGCTGAAGAGGAACCATGAGATGGGACGACGGGAGTGAAAGCAGAGGGATTGGATCAGCTGATCCAAATTGCGAAAACTGATGCGTTTCTACAGCTGCAATGTAAAAATCTATTTCCAGGACAATTTTCTGTACACTTACTCCAAATGCATTGCAACATTTATGATCCATTTCGGTGAAACAACCTCATACATAATTTGTTCACGTCTTAATGTGTATCTCTACCTGTATGAGTCACCCAGCTGTTCAACAAGTCACCTTTTTCTTCCCATCCAGACAGAAGCCGCTCTCAGTAGTTCTCACATTCACACCGCTCTTCTCTTTCTTTCCGTTGATTTGTCACACAACATGTAAGAAGGAACTTACTTTCAGTACCAAAAATGTGATTGAGGACAAGCCAGTGGAGAACATTTCGTATCAGAAGTTTATTTGGGTGAAACAGACATTGCAGGGTTTTCCTTTGCATCCGCAAGTTGTGATTTAGTCTGAAAATGTGTATTTTCAGATAAAAATCTCACAATGCACATCATAATGCACTGTAAATAGTAAAAAGCTCCCTCTCACTTCTGTTCTTTAGCTTAACTTCAATGGGGAAATTGTGATGAGTGAAGTTGACATCTGTACAGTCTGCTGGCCTCCTTTCAAACTGTTGGTCGTCCAGATGATGGCTTGTTGCTGTTTACCAGCTTCTCAGTCACAGGAGATGTGGCTCTGTTCCTGCTCAGTATCTTCATGTCAACATTTAGCCAGCTTTGAGCACAAAACCTCTGACCTCTTTGTATTTTTGCCTCTTGATTTGTGGCCTTGTGCTTTTGTGTGTCAATTACGTGTGTGTTTGTTTGAAGTGGCTAGTTGACGCTATAATTGAATACATATGGAGGCTATTTCGCATCAGACTCAACTGGAACAGCCTCCATTAGCCGTTGAAATGCTTATTGTGCAAATGTATCCGCACTGAAGCTTTTGTTATGAAAGGCCAGGTGTTGTTTTTATCGACAGGTGGGAGAGGATTCAAGCACAAATGCGGGCGAGTGACAATATTATTGTAGGGTAGGACACTGAAAGTATTGCTTTATTAATGTATTATGTAAACAGTTAACTATTTTCTGGTCTTTATGTCATATCACCACACAAGCAATGGATTTGTGTTATGAAGTAAAAGCTGACTGGAATCAAATAGTGTCAACGTCAATGGATTGTTTTTGTGTTGTAGGAGGGAGAATGAGAATAGTAAATCTCAATGATGAATGTTTTTTAGCCACTTTTCCCATGTGTAATGAAAAAGAAAATGTATCGGGGGCACGCAGTGAAAAGATGTTGATCAGGTGGATATAGTGAGGGGAGGTGATAACAGAGAAGCTGATGGAAACTGTCTTTGCTAGAGTAAAAAAAATAATGTGAAAGCTGTTCAGAGTGAAGGATTTCCAATGCAAGAACAGAGAACATATGTTTTACGAGACGATTTATAGTTATTCAGATGCTTCAGTGGTGTATGTTTATTGTGTTTCTTTGGAATAAAATGATGTGATCAGAAAACAGACATTTCTGAACTCCTGAACCTGGTTTGTCTGCATATATAATGTAATTTTACTTTGCATGTCAACTATCCTGTCATGTCTGGCTATTTTTGATGATTTCTATGCATAGCAGCAAGTCAAAATATGCATAGCAGCAAGTTACAAGGCGCGATGGCGGTTAAGTCATGTAAATATGTGTGACACAAACAATGAGAAGAAAACCTCGTGATGGATTGAATCACACATTCAGACATATTGTTTTCCTCTGTGCCTCTCACTGGTTTGAAGAGGACGGCTCAGGAAAAGGTGATGTCATGTACACTCCCAAATCATGATTTAGGATTTCATTTCAAAAAAGCAATGGCTGTTGGTGGGTTTGCTTGTATTGATTTTATCGGTCCAGTCTGATCGTGGCGCACCCACACAGTCCTGACGAGTTGATTTGTGTGTGTTAAAGGAGCACTGCGTCACATCAGGTCACATGCTCCAAACAAACAGGTCCACAGGTGCAGACGTAAAAATATCAGTGTCATTGCGTAAAAAGGTCAATGGTCATGCCTTTCTTGCTTTTTGTGCATGTCCATACTTGCATGCATGTGTGGGTGTTAAAGCTTGTTTGCAAGTGCAAAAGCAGAGCTAAAGGTCAAAGACAACATGTAGACAACAGACTACATATAAGAAGCCAACTACTAACTAACAACAGGAAGCAAATACACACAATAAAACTGCTCTCATAAAAAGATAAATTGCACTGCTCTAATAAAACTAATCTTCACGAGGTCTATATTCTGTATACTGTGCTGCTAAAAATATTTTATTAAATGTATATAGTGCCAAGCTAAAGAGGCCATCTCCCTGCTTGAGTTATAGTGCTGTGTCGATTTGTATTTGTTGCACCATCTTCTGAACTAATCAATAATGAAGTAGTGAGGACGAGAAGGCAGAACATCTTTATTCTGTGTCATTATCTGACTCTTCTTTCCCAGAAAGGTCTTTGGAGACGGCTCATCTTCATAATGACCACAGACTGGATGTCAGGTTGACTCTCAATCATTACTTATGCAGCCTCTGTACACATCCAAATGTAGACATTTTCAATAGCTTTCTGTAATAAATTATCCATTCATTCATGAAATGATTTATATAATTCAGTCCCGATGAATCATAATCACAACTGTGAACTTTACCCTCAAATAAATCACGTTGTGTTAATTGCTGTAACTCACTGCAGTTCCGTTTTTGCACTTGACCTTCAGTTCAATGCCTTAATAATTTCTTCTCTGCAAGATTATGATTGACATATTGCCCGTCAAGTTGCCATGAAAGCTTGTATGCTCCCTGCAGAATATTTTCTTTCTGGATTAAGACTTGACGTTAATCAACTGGGGTTTGACAGTCACTAATCATATCTGTCTACACGGTCAAAGGCTGACGTTTTGCTCCACTGCAAAGCAGAAGGAGAGCAACATAGAGAAAGCAGGGCACGCACAAAACTCAATAGACCTACATGCAAAGGATCTTAGTAGCTGACGACCACCGACTTCACTGTAAAAGACAATCAACATTTCATTATAACCACTTTCCTTCAAAAATGCACCTGCGAAACTACTTTTCCATTTCAAATCACAATTAGAGTCACAATGTCAGAGAACACTCTTTAAATTAAGTAATAGTATTACCAATAGACAGGTGATTCCATAAAACCTTTGCTATTTGACTTGTTTTCATTTTGAGGTTGAATTTGACTGCAGATATTTTTCTTTGTCTGTATATGTGCACTTGCATGTTGTCTTTAATGACATCAAACTTCCAGGGACGGCAGAGGAAATGAGCTCGTATGACGAAATCTGACACAGCGTGTTGAAATACAAAGCTTCTTTTAATTAATGTGGCTTGTCCTTTCTTGAATAAAATAAATTAAACATAAAGATTTAACCTTAACTCTGAAACCATCTTGGGCTGAATGTCCTAGTTTATGCCCATACATTGTTAAATAATCTTTTAAAAATGATGAAATCAATGATATGTAGTGATAAATCAAGTGCTTTCGGTTGCAACCCTGTCTCCTACAAACTACGTTCCCCCAGAACTAAAACGCATCAATTACGTCGACTAGAAACGCATTTTCTCCCTGATTACGTCTGTGTTTGATGTATTACATGTTAACTCTACTGGTCATACAGAAATGTTTTAATATGTTAAACACAAACGTACTGGTACAGTTAAGATGTTTGGATGTGGTAAGAAACGTTCTGAACTCATCCATATCAGTCACTACTTTGAAAACCGGATGTTGTGTCCCGTCGCTCTTTCCACTCGTTTCACGTCAGTGTCAGCTGCAGCTGACAACCCGACTTAGAGAAGACCGGACCCCAGTGCGACGCGGGATTACCGGCACCTTCGGGAATTTAAGCATAAATAAATAATAATAATAATCCATCCATTATCTTAACCGCTTATCCTCATTAGGGTCGCGGGGCGCTGGAGCCAATCCCAGCTGTCAAGGGGCGAAGGCAGGGTACACCCTGGACAGGTCGCCAGTTCATCACAGGGCAGACATATAGACAAACAACCATTCACACTCACACCTACGGGCAATTTAGAGTCCAATTAACCTATGCAGCATGTCTTTGGACTGTGGGAGGAAGCCGGAGAACCCGGAGAGACCAGTATCCGAACCCCGCCCCGCCCGGGATCCGAACCACAGACCCTCTTGCTGTGAGGCATCAGTGCTAGCCACTACACCACCGTGCAGCTCACGTCTATTTTTTTAATAATAAAGCATAAATCTTGTTTCAACATTAATTTACAGCCAATTTCCCAAACTCTGTGAATATGTGCCATCCGTCACTTGTGTTATACACATACGTGTTATACACATACGTGTTATACACATACGTGTTATACACATACGTGTTATGCACGTGCGTGCTGCATCGATGTAACACACAGAACAGTGAATATGTTCATATTAGCAGATACATGCAGACAGAGTGCTGCTGCAAAAATAAATAATCGCTTTACAGGCTGACAAGCAGGATTAAAGACGCAAATTAATACACTGGACAGATTTAATTTAATTAAAAAATAAAACATCCTGCATTGTTGCTTCAGACAATATCACTTAGGTTAAGTTAAGAAATAATATAATCAGAGTTTTCACATATTCATGTTACATTACACATTTTAGCAGATAGAAGATGACAATAAATCCTGTTTGTTGTGTTATCTACACATGTAAATGCAGAACAGAGTAATGCAGGTGCAGCTCATTCTACACAAGTGATGACGTCTGGTGTGTTTGCATAAAGACGTCCGGCTCCTGTCCAGATGTGTATTTAGTCACGGTCCTCTGCCTTTGCTGTTGTCACGTCAGCAGAGTTGACCCTGTAGCTGTTTCACAAGCGCTTATCGAGGTGTACGACGTTGTTACAGCTAGGGCAGGTATGCTCCACGTCCTTGCAAGAATCCACACAGAAAGGGATCCAACAGCAAGGCCAGCACCTGGTGTGGAGCATCAACAGGAAGTTAATATAATAATATAATACTTCATCATTCATTTTAAGCTGTTTAAGGTTTTGAAAAGGTTAAACCTATCAAAAACTCTGTGTGTGTGTGTGTGTGTGTGTGTGTGTGTGGTTGCTTTACTCACAAGAATAATCCCAGTCCGCCACAGATCAGCCAGGTGAGCAGACCATTTTTGTACTCGGTATTCGTGACAACAGTGTTTCTGCAGTGAGGACATGTCGTCCGTCCAGGGACAGCCGTCGGCATCTTCTGCACCACCACCTGGTTCACTGGGAGCAGTGCTGTAGTGTTAAAATTAGAGGTGGGTAAACTATGAATTTTATGATCATACAGACCTCGACGCGATGCGAAGCAACGCAACACAAAGCGTCGCGACTCTGTAAGGCTGTCCTGGCTATATTGCATTATGTTTTCAGTTTAAAAGTCATTTACAATGAATGACAGTGAATGTGGTGTTTGTAGTTTGTATAGTTTATTCAATTTCAAGAAAACAGTAAAGAAAAGTATGTCAACACAACACGACAAATGCTAGATTAAGAACTATCGTACGTTTGTGTTTAACATATTAAAACGTTTCTGTATGACCAGGACAGTTAAGATGTTTGCATGTGGTCAGAAATGTTCTGAACTCATCCATGTCAGTCACTACTTTGAAAACCGGATGTTGTGTCCCGGGGCTCTTTCCGCTCATTTGAATATGTTTCACGTCAGTGTCAGCTGCAGCTGGCAACCCGACTTAGAGAAGACCGGACACGGCGGGCCGCGGGACGTTACCGGCACCTACGGGCAAGCGGCCTTCAGACAGAAGAAAAAAACAAACTCTGCAGAGTTTAGAAATTCAAATATGCTTCAATTCAGCGGGAAAGCAAGAAAACAATAACACAAGCACACGATCATAAACTTATTTGTAATAAACAATAAAACTAAAATATGTGTATAAGCAACGTATATCCGTACCGTATGGACCATAATACAGCGCAGATGAAAATGATTCAGACTACAGCGTTTATTTGTTCAACAATATGAAACGTAGTCTTAGGTGTTTTAAAATTACACCAAATTTATTTCAGATTATTCCAATGGAACTTTGAGGTGCGTAAACGCTATTTCCAAAATTTCAGAGGTGCGTAAACGGCATTTCGTGCGTTTACCCTCCACTAGAGCCCTGACTGGGAGGGAGACACTTATCCCCCTCAGCAGCTACAATCCACACCTCCTCACCAACCCGTCACCATAACTGAAGCTTTCTGAGTTTTTTCTATTCATTCGGCATACTCAAAGTGATTTAAAGGTGTTAGAAACAGTTGAAGAGAGACACTCACCAGCTTGTACGACCTGAGGTTCCTGTTGGCTCGACATGTGAACAGGTTGTTGAACTAAGGAGGAGACAAGAGAGAACAGTTTTAATGAATTACACAGTGTCAAAAGTAAAAAAAAAAGAAATGGTCTGGTTCTGCTATCATGTAGTATTTCTTGTGACTCTGAGTCTGTGTATGTTTCATTTTTAAGATGAAGTAATGCTGCTTACCTTAATATATGCTGTGATTGCCTGGCACTGCTTCTTCCTCTGATGTTTGAGATGAACTGAGAACGACGCCAAAAGAAATGTAGTGAGGACAGATAGAAGGTGGAGCAAAAGGTGAAAAGGTGCTGTCACTGGTGAGGATTTTACTGTCAGTGTGGAATTTCTAAATGCTTTTCTCTCTTTATAACAGTCCAGCACGACTATTTAAATAGACAAACTTGTATTGGTGGGGGGTGATGGAGGAAACCGCTCTGGGGAAAAACCTGTTCCTCAACCTGTTAGTCCGGGCTTCAGCCTGTTAATCCTGAATCATCTTCCTGATGGCAGTGGAACAAACAGGGAGTGACCAGGGTGTGTGGTGTCTTTATAGATGTTGCTGGCTTTCTTCTGGAGGCGGCCAGCATACACAGTGTCCAGGTCCAGGACATTAGCTCCCACAATCCTGTGTGCGGTTCTGACAACCCGGGCCAGGTCCTTCCTGTTGTCTGCCGTGCAGCTGGAAAATCACACAATAAAGCACTGACAGAGGTTTTGTCCGAAGCGCAAAATCGTTCCTACTTAAGAGACATTGAAAAATGGGTCACAAATATACTTTCATTATGAATCCTATATGGTGTCTGCAAACAGCAGGGCACAGTTTTAAGCAAAGAAATCTCAAACAGGAGCAAAATGTTTGTTGAGGACTATTTTCAACTTCAAATTAACACATTGTGGTGGAAATGTAAATAGTCAAATAACATTATGTTAATTAAATTAACAAATGTGGAACTCTATTAGGTATTTGTAGCAGCAGCACAGTGGTTGTTAGATCAACTAAAAATAACCGACAGTACCACACAATCTGTCATTGTAAGAAGATATATATAAACAAACAAGTAAGGTTTTATTGACTGACAGATCCTACTACATTTATCTTGAGGAGCAAGATAAATATAGGAGGATATAAGTTAACGAAACTTAAAAGTAAGAGTGAAGAATGGTAGACATTGCTGTTAAAAAATGAATTACAAATAAGTGAAAACTGTTTAACCACTGCAACAATTGTTATTGAGAAATGTCGCCCATTTAAGTGTTTGTGTTCCCTACAGTACGTCTATTTACAGATATCCACAAAGTGCAGGAATAGGAATACATTTGATTGACGGTCTTCATGGTGGTTTTAGTCCATTGGATGCCAAAAAAAAAGGATTAAAGAAATAAAGACTGGACGATATAATAATAACGTAATGGTGTTGTTTATTAGGGGGAACAGATCTGTAACAAGAGACGTGGGCTGCCCCCTGCATGTTGTCCCCAAAATTACTCCCCAAATACAGACAATTAATTAAATGCCTTAGTAGAGAGAAGAGCCTTTTGGACCACTGCTACACCACCATCAGCAGGGCTTATCACGCCGCCCCTCGTGCTGCACTGGGAAACTCTGACCACGCCATGGTTCACCTGATCCCCTCATACTAGAAACTAAAACTCTGCCAACCTGTGGTGAGGAAATTCAAGAAGTGGACCAGTAAGGCTATGGGGGATCTTCGAGCGTGCTTGGACTGCACTGACTGGGATGTTTTCAGGACTGCTACCAACAGTCTGGATGAGTACACAGAGGCTGTAACTTCCTACATCAGCTTCTGCGAGGACAGCTGTGTTCCATCCAGCTCCAGGGTGAGTTACAACAACAACAAGTCCTGGTTCACAACAGAGCTCAGAACGCTACGCCTGCAAAAGGACCAGACGTTTAGCAGTGGGGACAAGGACTTTACACAAACAGGTTTAGCAAGGCGGTGAGAGATGCTAAACGACTATCCGTCAAAGCTACGCAAGTCCTTCGCAGGCCGCAAGGCTGTGATTGGTCTGCTAACCACATCCTTTCTGAGTCTCGCATTTCCGGTTTCATAGCGTAATACCGCTGTTTTTAAAAGCCTTAGCAGAAACACAAACAATAGATCCAGTTGAAGAACGTTTGGCTAAAGAGGTCCACAAATATGAGCATTTTTACTACCCGTCTTTGACGGAGTATAAGGACAAGCAGATGGCAGTGAATTCCTGGAGGGAGATATCGGTGGACGTCGGTGTGCAGGTTGACTCTAAACGCTCGTTGCCCCACCTGCTGTTCTGGTGTATGGAAACGGCACGGGAACTATAAACCAAAACAAGTCCGTCGATCCAACTGCGTGGCCAGCGGCAGTTGTAGTTGCAAGAGTATATTTCGCCCTTCAGGCAGATCACCAACTACAAGCCTAAAACCCCCCACTGCATGAACGACCTCGGCCTGGCAGACGAGCTGAACGAGTTCTGCTGCCGCTTTGAAAGACAATGCAGCAGTCCTGACACCCCCGCCCCTACCAACTAGCCCATCATACAGCCACAATCCCCCAGCCCATCAAGGGCTCACATCTCTGTACCTACCCTCACCCCCCCACCACACTCCCCAGTGACGACTCTAGGCTGATTTATACTCAGGTTTTACGCAGAGACGCAAGCACGCAAGACACGCATAGCCCCCCTTGAGTGGTCAAATCGACCATTTTGCATTTTGCGTGCTCGCGTGTGTCACTACTTTGAAAACCGGATGTTGTGTCCCGGGGCTCTTTCCGCTCATTTGAATATGTTTCACGTCAGTGTCAGCTGCAGCTAACAACCCGACTTAGAGAAGACCGGACCCGGCGGGCCGCGGGGCGTTACCAGCACCTACGGGCAAGCGGCCTTCAGACAGAAGAAAAAAAAAACTCTGCAACGCAATGCAAGCCCGCAAGACTGTGATTGGTCTGCTCACCACATCCTTTCTGAGTCTCACAAAACCAGGCCCGGCTAACTACCTCTGGAAAAGAAAGAAACAAAATGTCTTCACATGCTTCTCTAAACAATGAACAATATACAGATGGAGCACCGACCAATAACCTTCGAGACACAAAGTACCTGTATACATGCCTGCACAAAAGTACAGGGTCTTCAACCTTACTGTCCTCACCGCTCACCTTCACGCCCAGCAGTGTCAGTGGGTGCATGGTATAAAACAAAAAACGCCCCCGAACTCTTCCGGCTTCCTCCTTTTAAAACGGAAATCACCAATCATCAGATTGACACCTGTGGGGAAAACAAGAGCAGAGAACACGCAACACTGACTCAAACCAACACCGATACATGAATGCTCCACTGAACATGAATACATGAATGTTCACCTGCTGTCGCCACTCACTGCGTCTGTATGCTGTTTGAGTGCAGTCGGCTCATCAGACACAGACTGAGTGGCTTCAACTCATCAGTCGCTGCTGAGACGTTGGATTATTCTAACATGACATTTATTTTGGTGTGAAACTTTGACCTAAAAACGACCACACCCCTGGCTGTTTTCAATCAATGTGTTCAAGCAATGCTTCTCCTGTTATGTCCATAGTACAGGGAGCTTACAAACGTTGGCTATGACTTTTACAATCCTTCTTGTCAGTGAACACTGGCGAAACTGCACAGATGATGCACTTGGCTTTCAAATGCCCAATACTCACTTTGTCTTACTCCCCTAATAGAATCTCTTCCCACACCTGGGGTTGTCATAGTTCACAGCAGCTGCAGATTTGATAGCGCGCCACCACTCAAGTAAGTCAGGAGCAGCAAGAACTCCTCCTTCTTCAGCCCGACAACCTCCCTGTCGGTGTCACAATGGGGACGACGGTTACAAGAAGCACCGAGCACGTATTGCACACATGCTATCTGCACAGAAAAAACTAAAACCTTCCGTCTGGAGAGACCATGTTGTTCAACCCAGAGTCCAGGTTCTTAGCGGTTACATTTTTCCAACTTATAATGCATTCATTGTTGTCTTTGTTTAGCACCTTTTTAACTGTCCTCACCTCCACATGCAAGGTATACTTCTTGTTTTAACACAAACTGTCACACACTTCATAAACACTACACATACATACTTTGCTTTTAGCACTTCTCCATTGTTTCATCTATCTATCTCTTATCGTTGTCACATTGACAAAGTATGAAGCTTGAAGGAATTCAAAATACAAGACAGACAATAGTTCAAGGTTACGGAAATACTGTTTCACTACGTATTCACACAGCAGGAAAACATTACATGAAATGAGAGTAAAGTCCATTGACATGCACAGGGATATTTCCAACTCATTTATTTGGCTTTTTTCGTGTATCAATGTCTGCCTTTGTTCTTGTTACCGATGTTCTTCGTGTCCATTGGCTTTGTATCTGGTTATTGTTGTTTTTCTTTCTCTTTGTTCTACAGACATGTGGATGATTGACAGCATATCCTGTCAACAGTTGACATCCAATCAATGAGCTGAATTGGGGCTGCTGGTGTAGGACCTCTTTTCACCGATGGGACATGTTCCCCCATCCCCAGTGGAAATTAGGCCTTTTCCTCGTTCAGACAACGGTGTGAAATGTTTACGGCAACCATCTGCTTTCATTGCTGCACTGTCGACAGACTGCTTTGCTTTAATCTTTCACTTGTATTATTGTAGTTAGGGAGCGACATCAGTACTAATTCATTGTAATTGTTTGTAATTTCTTAATTTCCATTTCCCAGGGTCGATGCTTTCATCCACTCAGGCTGATGGAAGCTCGAGTGACTGACATTCAAATTCTAAATTTCCAGCATCTTTTCCTTTGTCTTCATTTTGGCCATGTGTTGGAGTCAAACACATTTGTGTTCCTGTTTGACCATACAAACTCAATGGTTGCCTTGTCTGTATGTTTCACATTACAAGACCTTTTCCATTTATTTATTCAGATGAGGCAAGTTCCTAAAATGGAAAAAATATCATTAAAGCTGATAGTTTATTTGATTGATTTGTTAGATTTAGTTCTCCCAGCCATTCATGCAAGTCAACATGGCATGATGGCAATACATTTTCTGAGTATCTTGTGTAATTTAATTTCATAATTATGAAGGAGAAAAAGGACAGTTAGATCAGCACCGACAGATTTGGAAAACAATACGTCTCCATAGAAAATAATACAACACGACCACGCAGGCAAATTGCAGACTGCTTTGGGTACGTACATGTTACATGTTTGAATAAAAGGATAGCTGTCGAACATATGAAGGACGCATTATTGTTTTATTTTATCTTTATTTTATCAATCATTCTCATTGAGATGAAGATCCCTTTTCCAAGAGTGACCTCGGACCATTACCCGTTATTATGATCCCCATATTCATATTAAAAAACAATTTCAACAAGCTCAGCTGCTGTCGACTCGGTCAAAACTGAACGGAAACAAAGTCTTGAGCATGCAGGCTTAACACAAATGTGCTGTTTACCACTTTGGAGTTTTCTGCAACAGGTTATGACTGAATGAGCACAAGATTCAATTTCAACAAAATAAGTGAATGAGCAGCGTTAAAGCATGCGGCACGCTTTCCCATGATGCAGTGCTTCACAGCCCAACAGACAGAGTCTTGACTTCCATTATAATACAGCTATCTAATCAGGGTTTAATTGCATCTGCGACTAGTTAACATAATTAGATACCGGCAGAGAAAATGCCTGAGACGGAAGACTCACTCAAGAGCGTTTCGTTGATGGCCGTTATAGTGTTAAAATGGAGCACTGCCAGAAGTGAAGGACCAGGAAAGGGAGGGGGAAATGGCAAATGCTCTTCTTCTTGTTAGAAGTTTTTTCTTTTGTATTTGATGTATTTTGAGACACTCTTCACTAAAGGAAAAGTACATAGTGAGGACGGTAAACAATGTGAGGTGATTAATGTGGCGCTAAGTGCAATCAAAAAGGCCGGGCGAAGAGATGAGAAAGGACGAGCCGAAAGTGTTAAGAGGAGAGAGAGAAGCTTGGTGCTGTGGAGCTTCAATAAATGCAGACCGCCGACAGCGTGGCCTTTCATATTTCAACACCCCTGCTCCTCATTTCCTTCCCCGATGGACCTCGCTGTCCGGTCCAAAAGTCTCATAATCTCGCCAGGAGGTCTTCAACATGATTCTGCTTGAACACACACACGCTTTCACACACACACACACACACACACACACACACACACACACACAGACACACACACACACACACACACACACACACACACACACACACACACACAGGATTTCTGCAAAGGCTTCAGTCAGGACTGCTCTTTTGCTCCACCAGACAGAAAATCCAGCTCTAATTATATAAAAGTGCAAATGTGTTCATGGCTATTGATGTCACTGATCAAAGCAGACCAGGAATGCTTGTCTCACTCCTCTCTTCACCTGCCTCTTCACATTTCTCACTTACCTCTGGCCCTTTTTGAGGCTACTTTATTGTTTCTTATTGTTTCCCTTTACTGTGCCGTTTCCTCCCGCTGGCATTTTATTTTATTTAAACTATATTACCTGATTTAATATTTTAAAAAGAGGGAAGTGGGATTAAAAAAAGATGACAGTTAGCAAGTTGTTGCCCTTATCAGGACAATTTACATTTTATCCAGACAAATTTATACCGTCAATACTTAACTCTGTGCAGAGCAAGTTTCGTTTGTGAGGTCAAAAGAAAGCTAAAAGCTGCAAAACTGCCTCTATTTTTGACCCTGCAGTTCTGCAGCAGGTGGCTCTCAGCTAGCGGCACAAATCTGCAAGTAGAACTCAACTCGACATACATTGTTTTGTATTATTACCAGTGAGCAAATCCACTGATCACAGCAATGTTATTGGTATGAAATGATATTGCCACAAAATGTAACCGTATTTACATGTTGATGTAACAACTGTGAGCTCCCTGATGAAACGTTTAGAAATCCATGCTGCATCTAACTTCTTTGTTGTTTTGACATTTTACTGATTGATCCGGGTACTGATTGTTGTTTCCGTTTGACCGCTAGAACCAATCAATACCTTTTGAAAGTGCTAATCTTGAGGGATTTATACATCCCATCAGTGCAGCCCAGCAGTTTCAAAATGACAATGGTTGGCTGAGCAGGTGCTCCGTCATTACATGTCAGGATGAAGGTTATTGACCTGTTAATTGACTCAGTTGAATGTGGGGGATGTTTACTGCCATGAAGTGTCCTTTTTAAAAACTGCACTCTTAGTTACCACCCATTTGCTGTATGTATGTACCTGTTCATTCACATTACTAATTCTACTCCTTTCCGGGAGCCTCTGTGCGTCCTCGCCTCAAGTTTCCATGGACCATGGCAGTCTGGAGCTGGTCCTGCATGCTACGGTAGACTGTGGCTATCTGGATCGTGGTCCATGCCTATACCGCTCAATTATATGAATAGTTTTTGTCATATTCATGTAATGTGCTGTAACTCTGTTACGTTGCTCATTCTGATCACATGACATCTATTGCTTCTGTCCATCCGGGGAGAGGGATCCTCCTCTGTTGCTCTCCCTCAGGTTTCTTCCCTTTTTTCCCCGTGAAAGGGTTTTTACTATCTTCATTTGGGGAGTTTTTCCTGATCCGATGTGAGGTCCGTTTTGTGTACAGATTGTAAAACCCTCCGAGACCAATCTTGTATTTGTGATTTATACAAAATAAACTGAATGGAATTGAATTGAATTCATGATTATCTTTCAGTGGCAGGAACTGAGAATGAGAATAATAAAAAAAAACAGACATTTCTGAACTCCTGAACCTGGTACGTCTGCATATATAATGTATACCTACACTGATATACAAACTTATAATTTTACTTTGCATGTCAACTATCCTGTCATGTCTGGCTATTTTTGATGATTTCTATGCATAGCAGCAAGTCAAAAATATGCATAGCAGCAAGTTACAAGGCGTGATGGAGGTTAAGTCATGTAAATATGTGTGACACAAACAATGAGAAGAAAACCTGGTGATGGATTGAATCACACATTCAGACATATTGTTTTCCTCTGTGCCTCTCACTGGTTTGAAGAGGACGGCTCAGGAAAAGGTGATGTCATGTATACTCCCAAATCATGATTTAGGATTTCATTTCAAAAAAGCAATGGCTGTTGGTGGGTTTGCTTGTATTGATTTTATCGGTCCAGTCTGATCGTGGCGCACCCACACAGTCCTGACGAGTTGATTTGTGTGTGTTAAAGGAGCACTGCGTCACATCAGGTCACATGCTCCAAACAAACAGGTCCACAGGTGCAGACGTAAAAATATCAGTGTCATTGCGTAAAAAGGTCAATGGTCATGCCTTTCTTGCTTTTTGTGCATGTCCATACTTGCATGCATGTGTGGGTGTTAAAGCTTGTTTGCAAGTGCAAAAGCAGAGCTAAAGGTCAAAGACAACAGTGGGTTTTAATAAATTGTTAAGGGCTGCGTAATATACAATATAATGTATACACTATAATATCAATATAAACAATACAATAATGATGAGACAAGAAACAGAACTGACGTTGGTGAGTTGAGGTTTATCATTAGAAACGGTGGATAGTATACATAGTTCTGGGAAAACATTGAGATGATTGTTCTTGCCAAGTTATTAATCGAGGCCCAGGTGGTTCCTCCCTACATGATAATTGTTCTGTGTTTGAGGCCATATGTGCACACAATGCTGTGCGTTTAAAAGGTCTCTGTGGACTTGATCATTCTTTCTTTTCCCCTGTTACTTTTTAAACACCTTCCAAGGACGACAGAGGAAATGAGCTCGTATGACGAAATACAAAGCTTGTTTTAATTAATGTGGCTTGTCCTTTCTTGAATAAAATAAATTAAACATAAAGATTTAATCTTAACTCTGAAACCATCTTGGGCTGAATGTCCTACTTTATGCCCATACATTGTTAAATAATCTTTTATAAATGATGAAATCAATGATATGTAGTGATAAATCAAGTGCTTTCGGTTGCAACCCTGTCTCCTACAAACTACGTTCCCCCAGAACTAAAACGCATCAATTACGTCGACTAGAAACGCATTTTCTCCCTGATTACGTCTGTGTTTGACGTATTACATGTTAACTGTACTGGTCATACAGAAATGTTTTAATATGTTAAACACAAACGTACTGGTACAGTTAAGATGTTTGGATGTGGTAAGAAATGTTTTGAACACATCCATATCAGTCACTACTTTGAAAACCGGATGTTGTGTCCCGTCGCTCTTTCCACTCGTTTCAGTGTCAGCTGCAGCTGACAACCCGACTTAGAGAAGACCGGACCCTGCGGGACATTACCGGCACCTTCGGGCAAGCAGTCTTCAGACCAGCCCCGGGCCGTTACCGGCACATCATCAACCCGACACCGGCGACCAAGGGGTCTTCAGACCGGCCCCGTTAACGGCTTTACACCGCCCTTTTCTTTTCCTCCGCAGAGTTTAGAAATTCAAATATGCTTAAATCCAGCGGGAAAGCAAGAAAACAATAACACAAGTACACAATTTTAAACTTATTTGTAATAAACAATACAACTAAAATACGCATATAATCAACATATTTGTAATACGTCAATCACAGACGTAATCAGGAAGAAAATACGTTTCTAGTCAACGTAATTTTTTTTTCAACGTAAAATTTGGAGGAGACAAGAGGCATACTATACTCAGCTTTACCATGCATACTTATGTTTAAACTTGTGTTTATGTAATTATGTTTAAATCACACAATTTCATCTGTGACCCTTACTGACCAGAGGCTGGTGGAAAGTAGTGAGTGAGGGGCCTGCAGGCAGCCAGTGGCCGTATACAAGAGGCATTTGAGAAAGTGTGAGTCACTGCAACCACAAAGACTTTGAGCATGCAGCCACCCAAAATATAGCAGGACAGACACAGAGGCACACTCACGGAAGCGCACACACACACACACACACACACACACACACACACACACATGTGTGTGTTCTATCACATGATCCTCCAGGCCGTGTCCTCGACTTATTACGCCCTTTGAGATTATCAAATAATTTCTGAGTATAATGAGAAAATGACAGTGTCTAAAGTGACACAGTAAAGGTCCTTTTTTTGGCATCTATTGTATTAAAACCACCATGAAGACCGTCAATCAAATGTATTCCTATTCCTGCACTTTGTGGATATCTGTAAATAGACATTCTGTAGGGAACACAAACACTTAAATGGGCGACATTTCTCAATAACAAATGTTGCAGTGGTTAAACAGTTTTCACTTATTTGTAATTCGTTTTTTAACAGCAATATCTACAATTCTTCAATCTTATCCTAAATTTTGTTAACTTATATCTTACTGCTTATATCTTGATCAAGTCCTCTTCCCACGAAATAAGAGTCACGTTTCATCTGGATGACGCTGTCACACTGCGCCCTCTGCTGGTGCTCTTTCACTGTTACACCTTTCCAAATTACGTGAGTTACTGTTTTGATTTTGGGTCACTGTCGGTTATTTTTAGTTGATCTAACAACCACTGTGCTGCTGCTGCAAAATACCTAATAGAGTTCCACATTTTAATGTTATTTAACTATTTAAATTTCCACCACAATGTGTTAATTTGAAGTTGAAAATAGTCCAAATAGAAAACCTTTTGCTCTCATTTGACATTTTTTGCTTAAAACTACAGTGCCCCGCTGCTTGCAGACATTATTTAGGCTTCATAATGAAAGTATATTTGTGACCCTTTTTTCAATATCTCTTAAGTAGGAACTGTATTGTGCGTCGGACAAAACTAATGCATTGCTGATTTTGTTCACAATAAGAAAAATATGCAAAATGCCAAATTGAAAGCTTTTTTCATGTCAGCCATGTCAAAGGTTGCACTTTATTCTTTGCCAATCACCTGAAATATCAGAACAAAAGATTTTCCTGTGACATTTACTGGATGAACATATTCAGGATATCCATCACCAGCTCAGTGTGGTTTTCCTTTTTTAAATCCATATGACAATAAGGATGCTTTACAGAAAAGTCGATGACTGGCACACCAAAAGGTTTCTCACCGTTTGCCTCAAACGTTGAAACATTAATACATTAATACAAATCATTGATAACCTTATCCTTTTTGCCTTGTAGACACTTGTGTTTTATTTGAACCTGTTGGTGGTAGTTGTCTTGTACTACTTGCCAGAAAGATTATGCCCTCGGTGAGTTTATACTGTGTAAATAAAGGTTTCAATCAATCAACATATGACATTCACATGAATCTAGTAAACTAATACAACATACAGTTATCAAATAAAACAATACAACTTTGTCTATTTAAATAATTGTACTGGACTGTTAGAAAGAGAGAAAAGCATTTAGAAATTCCACACTGACAGTAAAATCCTCACCAATGACGGCACCTTTTTACACTGTTGCTCCACCTTCTATTTGTCCTCACTACATTTGTTTTGGCGTCGTTCTCAGTTCATCTCAAACATCCGAGGAAGAAGCAGTGCCAGGCAATCACACCATATATTAAGGTAAGGAGCATTACTTCATCTTAAAAATGAAACATGCACAGACTCAGAGCCGGAAGAAATACTACATGATAGCAGAACCAGACCATTTCTAGTTTGTCTGAGTTTGTTGAGTTGTATAGCCACCCCCCCTGTCGCTGGAGTTTAGCTTGTTTAGTTTAGTTTGGCTGGTTGGGGGTGGGTGTTGTGTTTTCATGACATTGACGGGACTCGCCTTTCTTAAGTGCCATCATTACATTTTAAGGTGAAGTTGTGGTTCGAGTTACGTGAGTTAAGGGTTACCATTAGGCTTGTAGCAGTTATGGTTGAGTTTATAGGACATGAACATAAGTCAATGTAATGTCCCCAAAGGTCCTAAAAACACAACTGTGGTGTTTCCCATATGGAACAAATGTTTGGTTAAATCTGTCCAACAGACAATTTTATAACTTTTTTATAACTTTTATTTGCTGCATATATTCAGTCCTGATTATATGTTTTAACGGAGCAACACTGCTCATTTGAATTCAGTGATTTTCGACCGGACTGGTTGAACAAGATCTTACAACAAATGTCATTTATATTTTCTTTTGTTCTCCATGTAGCTCACTTACATTCCCTGATTTGTGTGGTCAGCTGAACTTGATGATTGCAGTTTAAATAAACACATGCAAACTAGAAATATGCACTCAGCAGAGTGCAGAAAGTGCAAGTGTCTTCAATGACCACTGATGTATTGTGTGATTGAATTAATTCAGACAATCAAATTGAAATGTAATAAAATGCATGTAGCTGGGTTGTAAAAAACATGGGTGTGATAAGGAGTAAACTAGTCCAACACGTTCTCGGTTTTCCTCATAGCTATAAAAAAAAATCCCAAAACTAAACTGGACAAGCAACTTCTCATTCCTCATGCCTCATTCTCCTTTCTTTCTCTTCTCTCATATCATACTCAACTTTATACTCAGCTTTACCATGCATATTTATGTTTAAACTTGTGTTTTTGTAATTATGTTTAAATCACACAATTTCACCTGCGACCCCAACTGACCAGAGGCTGGTGAAGAGTAGTGAGTGAGGGGCCTGCAGGCAGCCAGTGGCCGTATACAAGAGGCATTTGAGAAAGTGTGAGTCACTGCAAACACAATGAGTTTGAGCATGCAGCCACCCAAAATATAGCAGGACAGACACAGAGGCACGCTCACGGAAGCACACATACACACACACACACACACACACACACACACACACACACACACAGAAGCACACACACACACACACATACACGTGCGTTCTATCACCTGATCCTCCTGGCGATGATAATAAAGAACATATCAGCAGAAACACTCACTTCTTAAAGATAGTTAACAATGTGTATTTTAGTTCATCGTTATGATTCAGCTTTAAAGTTCATTCTTCAAAACATTTGGTTAACTCAACGCCCACCTACTTTTTTTTCTTTCTTTCTGATCATTCAGTCACATGAAAACTCATCAAACTAGAGACCAATAGGTTAATAAGTTGTTAAACATTTGTATTGTGTAATATTCACAAACTTATAGTATTGTGTGCTACTCACATATTTGTTTAGATATTGAATAACCCCGTATTAGCATGGTACTCATTTCTGGCATGTAAGTGTAAGGTTTTAATGTCTCACAGAAAAAGGAAAAAAAAAAAACACCCTGAGACCGATCAGCTAAATGGTGTTCAGTCATCAGTTAATGTTTATTTACACCTGATATGTCAAACAGTGAAACGGTGTATTGTGTTAAAAGGTATCTGTTATTGTGTACGATCTGCAGTCTTTTAACATTTTTTTGTATATTTGAATTACATTTCCTTGTGTATAGTAATGCAATGTCCTGTCTCAGGTCCCTTTGCATTTCTCAACACCGTCATTAGTCCAGTTTGACAAGAACCTGATTTCAATCAGCAGCACTCCCTGCAGAAAGTTAACCCTTTATACTCCGTCACTTTCAATACAAACTCTTGATTTGTTTGCATGAGAGAGAGAGATGCTCATTAACTTGATGCCTGTTTGTATTTTTCTCTTGTGGATTTGTAAACAATGTTCGACGAGAGCAAAGTGTAGCCGGAGTGAAATTCCATGTATGTGTACAGGGCCAATAAAGCTGATTATGATTCTGATTAATGCTTTAAAAGACGAGGAGAGACCTTTTGACCACCCAACTGCTCTGTTCAGCATCTTCATGTTGCTTCTTTGAACTGATTTGTGGATTATGGTGCAATCAGGAGAGGCCGTCAGATAAATAAAAGAAGCCCTGAACCATGGAGTTGGAAAAACTTGGGGATCGCTTGTGGAGGGATTTTTGTCAAATCTTACTCATAATCATGCTGGATGTTAGAAAAAAAAAAGAAAATTCTGAAAAAAATGATATGAAATAACACAACATTTATAAGTCATTTGAGGTTCATACAACCACTTGAACCACAAGAGGTACAGACCCATACATGGGTCTATGGAGTCCTACTACGGTGCTACTTTATTTATTCCAACTCCACATTAGAGCTTTATTTCAATCACTGGCTCCTTGTATGCTATAGTTGCTCTTGCTTAGGCTTCTTCTCCTGCTCCTTTAACAGATATCATGGACACCGGTCCGGGAGCTCCTCAGCCAATGCCGGCCCCACCGTACCCAGGGTTACCTACAGACTACCCAGGAGTGTCCACAGGAGTCTACCAAGCTCAGCCTGTCATGCAACCAGGTAACACATCACAAGCTTCATCTGAGTCATTTAACCTGCATACGATAGTGAAATGTAGCTCCATTGTCCATGTTTTAGGAGGATTTTGACAGTGTGTAATGCATTAAAACTGTTCTCTCTTGTCTCCTCCTCAGTTCCACAACCTGCTTACATGTACAGCCAGCAGCAACCTCAGGTCGTACAAGCTGGTGAGTGTCTCTCTTCAACTGTTTCCAACACATTTAAATCACTTTGAGTATGCCAAATAAATAGGAAAAAGCCAGAAAGCTTCAGTTATGGTGACGGGTTGGTGAGGAGGTGTGGATTGTAGCTGCTGAAGGGGATAAGTGTCTCCCTCCCAGTCAGCCACGTGGTGGTGCAGAAGATGCCGACTGATGTTCCCGGACGGACGACATGTCCTCACTGCAGAAACACTGTTGTCACTAATACCGAGTACAAAAGTGGTCTGCTCACCTGGCTGATCTGTGGCGGACTGGGATTATTCTTGTGAGTAAAGCAACCACACACACACCCACACACACACACACACACACACACTCCCACACACACACAGTTTTTGATAGGTTTAACCTTTTCAAAACCTTGAACCATTCTTAAATTTACTCAAAACGGGAGCTTTTTAAACAACTTAAAATGAATGATGAAGTATTATATAATTATATTAACTTCCTGTTGATGCTCCACACCAGGTGCTGGCCTTGCTGTTGGATCCCTTTCTGTTTGGATTCTTGCAAGGACGTGGAGCATACCTGCCCTAGCTGTAACAACGTCGTACACCTCCATAAGCGCTTGTGAAACAGCTACAGGGTCAACTCTGCTGACGTGACAACAGCAAAGGCAGAGGACCGTGACTAAATACACATCTGGACAGGAGCCGGACGTCTTTATGCAAACACACCAGACGTCATCACTTGTGTAGAATGAGCTGCACCTGCATTACTCTGTTCTGCATTTATATGTGTAGATAACACAACAAACAGGATTTATTCTCATCTTCTATCTGCTAAAATGTGTAATGTAACATGAATATGTGAAAACTCTGATTATATTATATTAAGGGATATTGTCTACCTTTGAAGGAACAATGCAGGATGTTTTATTTTTTAATTAAATTAAATCTGTCCAGTGTATTATTTTCTGTTTTTAAGGCTGCAAATTGTGACAAAAATAAGTTGGCTGACAGATTTAATTTGTATAGCATGTTAAATATGTTTGATATGATGACAAAGAAATCATGAATTTTATCACGAACAATAATCAGAATTTGTGAGGCGAACATCTTTGTTTGAAATCAAAAAGGTTTTCTATAATATTTCATAAAACACTAACATAATAAATGATGGGAATAGCTGTTACATCACTCTCATAGAATAATCATAGAAAGTTAGGCTGTTTATTGATTAAACTCCCAATTATAACCAAACTCACTGCTTGTATCTTGAAATGATTCAAATGAATAAATCACCATTGAAATGCAACTTCCTTTTATTTGACCTCAGAAATGACATGAATTCATCTCACAATGGCTTCATGTTAGCAGCTTTTTAATTAGTGAGCCATAGAGGTGACTTTCTGAATGCTTCTTAATAGCGTTAGCATTCAGGTTCATTATGCAAGATATATGTAAATTACTCTCAAATACATGTTAATTGTTAATTATGAATAAATAGTAGATGGTCCTAAACTCAAAATCAGACTTTAGCCGATGAAGACGGGATGTATTGATTATTTTTGTGTTTTATAATCTCATACGTCTGGGACTTTTACGTTATTAAAGCTTTGACTACCTGCAGTTATTCAAAGAGACGTCAACTCACGCAATGAGGGAAGAATTCTGGTTTTGTCCCCAGCTCCATGTCTCCATCACAGAGACCGGTGGTTAACGTTCACAAAAAAAACATGTGTCATGTGTCACATGTTTACAACTGTGAAATAATTACATTATAATACCAGTACATCATGCTAATGTTTATAAAAGAGGCGTGAACAAAGATCTGATTGTTTTTTTTGTATATAATAATTTGTTTGGGATAACTTAATCCCAAACAAATGATAATAATCCAAAAGCCTAAAGTCAACTTTGCCAATACACATTGCTAACTCTGTGTGTTTATTAAACTCAATTAAGTTCAGTTTGTACAATCTGTACATATAAGACATCCCTGTCCTGGGACCTCACATTGGCTCAGGGAAACCTCAAAAAAAAAAGAGAAAAAAAAAACTTTCACAGGGGAAAAAAAGGGAAGAAACCTTTGTAAGAGAATCTGAGGAGAATCACTCTCCTCGGATGGACAGAAGCAACAGATGTCATGTGTACAGAATGAACAACGGTTTAAAAAAAGTTACAGCACATTTCATCTGAATAATCCACGATCCAGATAGCTACGGTCCATGGAAACTTGAGGCGAGAAAAGAAAGAGCCTGATATATATATATATATATATATATATATATATATATATATATATATATATATATATATATATATATATATATATATATATATATAGTCTCTTCTTGCATTCCTCTGATTTCATGTTCCATCTTTAATCCTTAATGTTGTTTTGTAAGTGCAATTTAAACATTGTTTACCTTTTTTGTACGTTTCCATGCTTCCACTGGTAACATTGCTAATTCCCTCGGACAAAGTCTGCATCCACTGCTGACGTACGGAAAGGGTTCATAAAGGGCTCCAGATGTCTGCCAGAGAGCCCTCAAACACTCGACTATGTGGCAGTGGGACAGAACTAAACCTCAAAATGTGTGAGTCCATACGGGTGGAGAATGGTATAGTTAATGAAACCTCAAAGTTTACTGCAGTTCTCCAAGTAGACAGCAGATAGAGCCAACAGACTGTGAGCCCTTTCTCTCACACACTGCCACCTCCTGCAGTGCCTTGTTTCATACTTGGTCTCTACTCAAAAGGAGATGTTAAAAAAGACAAAAAAGGACTTGCCCCTAATGACAAATACAACACACTTATAGTCCACTTATCAAAGAATGCCGTTGGGCAAGGCACTCCTTGTCCATCTGTATGTGTGCTGCCTCCTGGCTGAGGGGTAAACAACCTCCAGCTGTAGATGCCTTTGACTCAGTGTGAAGTAGGACGTTACATCACACGGAGGTCCACCTGTATGTGGCTGTGCGAGGAGAGACCTGAGGTGGGATAAAGAGGGGATTATGGGATAGGCATACTTTACGCGGTCCAATTAGACTGTGACTATCCACTGGATTACACAGATTAGGGTTGATGCTTTGAGTTAGTCATCATTTATTCGCCCTGTTGTCTTCCACCTTTGTCTTCTTTTGTCTCTGACATCAAATTCCAGCTGAGTCTGAGATGTTTTCCCATAGTTGTTGAAGACAGTGATTCATTTTTTGCTCAGACCCAGAGCTATTAAAAAAAAACCCTGGACCCTCCTGAGACCCATTTCTGACTCATCGGGTTGTCTGTGATGGCTGATGGTGAAATGATTACCAGAGCTGCAACTAACGATAGTGTTTCATTTTTGAATAGCTTCATCTCTCAATATAGTGAACCCATTCTTTTGTCTATAAATTGTCAGAAAAGAGTTAAAGGGAAAGTTTGACCTTCAAGGAGTTAGATTGGTACCACGCTTCACATGCAAAATAATAGAGCCAGCCGTTAGCTTAGGTTAGTTTTGTACAGATATTGGACACAAAGAGCGACAGATGGCTAACGTGTCATGATTGTTTGAAAAAAAACAAAACATTCATCACTCAATTCGTCTGCTATCACCAACCAAAACACGACCAGATTAAAGTCTTAACTGACAGTGGGATGGAAGCGTGCGCGTCTTTCCTCCAGCTTTGACTGCTCCTATGTTTGACCTCTATCTGTCACTGAGCTCACGAGTGTCTGTCAGTATCAATCTCTCTCTCACTGATCCAAATGGACTTGACTAGCCAGCTAGTATATGGTTGCTGTCATGTTTCACCCCGTGCCGTGTCACCGCCCAACCCCACATGAGACCATCTCCATGAGTGGGGATTACTCCACTCTGAAGGAAGACTTGGCTGAACACATCTTTAAGGACATTATGTAACTCTCTGCGAGGACGGCCACAGGCCCACAGCTGTGTTGAGATTGACCATCTGACCCTCTCCTCTGCAACACACGCTGTCAACGGACATCTTACTGCTGAAGAGAACTCCTTTTACGTCGGTCCAATCTGGTGACCAAAGATGAATCTCCAGCTCTGGGTGTGAGGAAGAATTGTATAAGTGGTAGGGGGAAGACGTGGGAGTCTGGAGGCAGGAAACAACATCGACATGTGCAAACAAGTGACTAATACTGAACTGACTGTGAATTACCATGTTTATGTACTGTCCTTTATTTCCTATTTTCTTCCTGTTTAGGCAGGTGCATCAGGAAAGCATACTTCCCATGTGTGGGAGAACCGAGGTAAAGCTGGGATTGCGTCTCCGTAGACACCTCCGCAGATTCAGCGTGAAGCAGGGAGAAACACAGACGTGCAGACAGAATGAATAGAAAGAGGAGGACAGAGGGAGCGAGAGAGAAGAGTGTAAGAGAGACGGAAGATATATTTGAGTATGTGGGTGTGTGAAGTATCAAGGCATGCATCATAATTGTGGATTCTTCTCGGAGCAGCCGGACGTGTCACTGTAGCAGCAGGACATTATTGGTCTCACAAAGTGTGCTATTTTGTACTTACAAACAGTGGGAGCTCTGAGCCACATAAGAGACAAAATGGAAACCGGTTTGTTTTTGCTGCCTCAAGGATTTTATTAACCGGGATTATATCAAGAAAGAATACTTGGACTATAGTTGAAGGGGTGCATACTGAAAAATGATGATGCCCCTTCACCGTCAATAATCAAGATTTCAAGTCAAGAATTTATTTGAGGTGAGTTTGATTAAAGAGTTGAATCGTTTTAAGGCTGTGGTGTTTTGTATGTGCGTGTGTTGCTATCCTTGTTAGAGACCAAGTTGAGTTTCAGACCTTGACTGTGAGGACATTTAGTTCAAAGTGAGGACATTATTATCATTCACAGTTTGGTATCAGGACGAGGGTTAAAATAAGGCTTTTGTTGGGGCCGGGGGAATTAATGATGTCGACAAGGGTCCTCACAAATAAGTACAAACATTGTGCATGTGTGTGCACGTGCGCATACGCGTACATTTCTCTGTGCTTTTGGGTGCTGAAACTCTACTTCTCAAAAGCCCAGTATGTGATGTAGTCAGCCCACGCTGTTTCCCGTTCCCATGGAAACTATTGCCCAGCGCTAAAAGCAGTTCTATTCTGTGTGCGTGTGTGTGTGCGAGTGCGTGTGCGTGCGTGTGTGTGTGTGTGTGTGTGCGAGTGCGTGTGCGTGCGTGCGTGTGTGTGTGTGTGTGTGTGCGCGTGTGTTTGTGTGTGTGTGTGTGTGCGCGCGCGTGTGCGTGTGTTTGTGTGTGTGTGTGTGTGTGTGTGTGTGTGCGTGTGAGAGAGAGAAAAAAAAACATTAATCTCGGATAATATTGGATCTTAATATATATCGACTGCTGTTTTTTTCTGTATGTTGTGACTCATGAAGGTACTGTATTTTTGAATAGAGTAATGTATCACGACATTCACCTTCCTGCTCCCTCCTCCCCACAGTATCATCTCTCTCTCTCTCTCTCTCTCTCTCTCTCTCTCTCTCTCTCTCTCTCTCTCTCTCTCTCTCTCTCTCTCTGTGTCTGTGTTTCTCTCTCTGTTTCTGTCTCTCTCTCTCTCTTTGTACCTTTCTCCCATCACTACATTATTTTGTGCTCTGTGTCTCTAAGATGGCCGTCAGCCTTGTCATCATCTGCCTCCTGTCACTGATGGGCTATGGCTCAGCCCACCCGTCTCCTCCTCCTCGGGGGTGCAGCGAGGATGTGGACCCTCCGTACAGAGTGCTGTGTGACCTGGAGTCAGTCTGGGGTGTGGTTCTGGAGGCCGTGGCCTGCAGCGGTGGCCTGGCTTCTCTGGTCCTCGCTGTGCTCCTGCTGGTCAAGCTTCGCTTCATCTCGGACCCCGCCAGGCGCTCCGGCATGGGGCCTCTTCTCCTGCTCCTGGGCACGCTCCTCGGGCTCTTCTCCATCTCTCTGGCTTTCTTGGTGGGGAAAAACCAGGCGCTCTGTGTGGTCCGCAGGGCCTTCTGGGGGCCCCTCTTTGCCCTCTGCTTCTCCAGCTTGCTCGTGCAGGGGATCAGGCTCAGGAGGCTGGTGGCAGGCGAGACGAGCCCTTCGGGCAGCTCCTTGGCAGCGCTCGGCCTGGCCTTGGCCTTGGTTCAGGGGATCATCTCCGCTGAATGGGTCTTGCTGACTGTAGTTAGGGAGGGTCACCCGGCGTGCGAATATCCGCCTTTAGACTTTGCCCTGACGTGCAGCTACACCCTGGGGCTGCTCCTCATAGCCATGGGCCTTTCTTTGGGGGTGGTTCTGTGTGGAGGAGAGATGGGGGCAGAGGGAGGAGGTGGGAGTGAAGAAGATAGAGAAGGAGAGAATGAAAAACGGAGATGGAAATGTAACGCCGTCTGGCTCTTCCTGTCCAGTCTGGCCTCAGCATTGCTGTGGGTGGCTTGGCTGGGGTTTTATCTTTATGGCAGCCAGGTGCTGAGGGGCAAGGGGAAAGGGGATAGGTTAGGAGGAGGAGGAAAGAAGGATGCAAAGGTCTTGGATGAGCCGGCGCTGGCGGTGGCCCTGGTCATTCAGGGCTGGATCCTGTTGCTGTTCCACGCTATTCCAGAGGCTCACCTTTGCCTCCGAAACCCTGCACCGTCCAACACGCAAGACTTCTTCGACACCAGTCACACGTCCCCTCCACCGCATTTTGGAGATGAGCACCCGGCACACTCCCACCGACCCTTCCCTGAAAACCAGGCTTTTTCTATAGAGGAGCACGGCGCAAGTAGGCTTATGTAATGCATGTGTGTGTGTGTATGTGTGTGTGTGTGTGTGTGTGTGTGTGTGTGTGTGTGTGTGTGTGTGTGTGTGTGTGTGTGTCGCTATGCATGTTTGTAGGGAGAGAGAGAGAATCATTTAGAGCAGCTATCTTTTGAGTCCGAATGGTGAATTTGGTTTCTGTGAATTCAAATTGAAAGAACTCCCACGCTGAGAGAAGGTATGACATCATGTCCCAACGATCCATTGCTAAATAAACAAAAACAAATCCAATTTCAATTAGATTAAATTACATTTTAGTAAAAGAAAACAATATAAAAATCTGATTTAAAAAGATAGATAGATTTTTGGTTTCAGGAATAACTCTCATACAACACTAACAATATGTTTCAACTTCATCAGCACTACAAACTGCATTTCAGAATCAGAATCAGCTTTAATGTACATTTTCAAATACATGGGATTTGATGCCGGATTCTGCGCTTCGTACTTCTTTTTAATGCAAGGACTAGATATAAAAAAGATCAATATGAAAGAAAGACCAAAAAATAAGACAGTAAGTGAACAGAAAAACAGTAAAACAGTAAACAGTAGACCAGAAAGTGCAGCTAGTACAGATGGAAGTGTCTGAATAATTGTTCAATTGTTCGTCATTTCCCAGCATCCAAGTCGAGTTGTGTAAACCATCATCTCCAGTGTTATTTAATTGCCTGATTGGATTCACAGCATTCTTTTAACACATCATTATTGTTGCATTTCCCAAAACACTGACGCAAAGGGGCACATTATCTACTCAGAGTAGCTCCGGAGTTATTATTAGCCTGAGGATGTTTTGTGAATATGTCCTCAGTTCCTTTAGAGAAAAAAAACATCTATGAAATTTATTAAAAATCTAAATATGTATAAAAACTGCTCAAAGCCCTTTTGCAGCACAATCCACTTTAATGTTGTCCATCTGTTCAGTCTGTATGTTATAGACATGTGTGTTTACCCAACAGTCACATCGTTTCTTGAGCACTCAAAAGAGTCCAAGATTACTTGTGAATATAACAATGCTCGGTAAATACATTGAATTCATTGCACTGCAGACCAAGACACATTTGACAAAGATTCCCATATTACTTACTAACATGAGTGCCAGGAGTGAGGCTCTCTTTTACTTACTGTATGCAACCCAAAATCCAATTATGCCTAGGAAAGGCCTGCTTATCCAGCAGGCTTACAGGCAAAGGTGTGAGTCATTTCACTGTGGTTACTCTTCATATTTATCTGAAGCCAAAGGCACGGATGAAGAGCTAAACCACGATGAACCCGAACAAACAGAGAGAGGAGGCAGCGGCAGAACAGAGCCATATGGATGTTGCGTGGAAACGGACTTCAGGAGATGGATAATATTGTTTGGACAATTTATAGCAAACCGAGGACTCAGAATAGCAAAGTCACATCAAGTATTTTAAGCAAGTCAATAGAGGATTTACTTTGTGGTTTAAAGGATGAGGTTAGTCTTCTGTTGCTTTCCCTTGTGGACGGTAAACGCTTCCTCGCTGTCTTCGTCTCTGCAGTTAGCCAAGCGATTGTGTTAATAGAGATGGTAGGAATGATGACTATATGAAAACAAAACCCGGGTTTACAAAAACATATAATTTTCCTTTCAGATTTGGAGGAAGAAATAAAACAATCTTCCCACTGCAATTTACAAAAATGTAATTAATTGTCAATTCAGCACACCTGTGCTACATTTAACACAAACAATAACAACACAAACAATATTTGCTGATGTTAGCAAGCTAATTGTGTAACTGACTGCAATGCTATTCTGCTGCACAGTAGCCCTGATAAGAATAGGCTATTTATCGGACTCAGTCAAGTTTGACTCCTATATTGGGAAATGCAGGTAAATTTCACTAAATAATGAACTGTAGTGGTTGTCTCTATTTTATTGTGTGGCACTTGTTTGCTAAATGTTCATCCCTCGTATGCTACTTAATCCTAAGAATCTCGCAAATTAATGCTCCACATTTTAGAAATTAAAAAAATTACAGTTGTGTGACACACACATCTGTCCGAGCTCTGAACTAATCAACAAGGGTGTCTCGCTGTAAAGGCTCAGCACACCAAAACAGGTGTTTCCAATTACTCTGATTAGACATGAGCTCAGGTTGAAAGTGAATGGAGCTGTGCAGGTTTTGTGTAAATGTGGTTTTTAGTTTTCTGAACACTGTAATGTCCAGATTCCACCTGCCGTCACAGTGTTTGAAGGGAGGGGATTGGACATACTCACCCTCAAGCGCTACAACTGTGAGGCGCGTAACTTTGTCAATGGAAAGAATTATTACATTAAGTCACCAAACTATGAAGTCAATAAATAAGCACAATAAATGTGTAACTCATTCAGCCCAACAAAGTAAACATGGGAGTCAGGAAGATGAACGCCATAAAAGAGGTCTTATCCACCGTAATAATTAAACTTACCTGTGAGGACTTACTATGGGTAAGAAGGGCGTTACCATAAGACCGGTATAATTATACTTTAACCTCAAGTTTAATGCATTTATGCTTTGTATCAATCAGTGGCACAGTCATCTATTATGTTCCCATGAAACTGGAATCCCTATGTTTGTAAGCGAGACAGCTTTAACTTGTGTGTCCTTTACATCGCCTTGTCTATCAGCTCTCCGAAGTGGAACATACCACAGCAGCCAGGGGAGTATGCGGCCTGGCATCGCCTTCAGGGGTCACGTCTACCAACCCACTGAGATGGCTCTGGTCATGAATGGTGGGACAGTAAGTATGGATGTGGGTATTGTTGTCTCATTTACAAAATAACGAACCATAGGAGCTATGCATGTGTTTGCTACATGTTTGTCTCTCTACTTGTAGATGCCCACAGCCCCAGTTAACTACACTGGAAGACGATTATGGTAATACGGAAACTGGAAACATGGGTGTGGAATTGAGGAATTTTCTTTTTGCCTCAGAAGACAAAGAGGAAGGCGATATTAAGAACGTCACTTATCACACGGGATGGATTTGATGGGAGCTGAAAAATGTTTAATGTATATGTGTTTCCACGCACATGTATGAATGTTAAATTTTAGGAGCTTTTTCTAGTATTTTTGCTGAAGTTTACTGTCTTGCCTCTTAATCGGCAGACTGGACACAAGATGGGAAGAGAAAGTGACGGAGCTTCCAGAGTTTTGATAGTCTTGATTGTAATCTATAAATAAATACACTGACAAGGAGTGTATAAGGAGGACTCATGGTGAAAATCTAAGACCAGTCAGTGTTCATTGTGGTTTTGACCGAGAGAAAGTAAAGATTAGATGATTTGATTGTTGTGAAGTAAGCATTTTGTGTGAGCAGCTGTCTAAACAAATGCTGTTACTTCCTGGTCAGTGACGTTTGCTTCATAAAAACCTTTCCTTTTCTTTCTATCTTGCATCAAGCTACAACTAAGAAAAAGACAAACTGTCAAGTTGTTTATGTAAATTACCTGCATACACACACAAAGCTTGCTTGGCCTCTATTACGTGCTGCAAAGAACCAAAGGCCTCAGAGTGTTTCCCTCCATGTGTCCATATTTTCACCAGTGCTATTTGACAGATTTCCTCCTGAGTTTTGATATTTAGCTTGTGCCGAATTCTGCAGGGTCCTCTGGTGATTTTAAAAAGCTGAAACGCATCGGATAAATAGTTTTTAATAAATATATCATAAAAGCCATTTAATACTGAAATGCCTATACAGTAGTTTTTACTGTTGGAGGTTGGGATTTTGCACTTTATCTTTGGATGGATTTGGAATGTATGATTATTTTAGATGCATGCTAGTGCAGTTTAATTGTTATGTTTTTTGGTTAAAATTGATTGTATTTTGAGTATTTCTAGAACTTTTGTATAAATATGGAGGAGAAATAGCTGTTTTAGTGTTGAGTTGCAACGTTCATTATTGAGACAATACAAAACCATCGGAAGTGCTCAAAAAATTGAAACATCTAGAACTCCATGACAACTGCCAAATCTGCAGAGGAATACCATATTGTGTGATTGCGAGCTCTGGAACAGCTATACAAAATGGACCGTGAAGTTGGATTGTTTTGCTGGCTACTGATCCTCCTTGTATGGCAACATCTCAGTATATTCTGGCATACAGGATCCCTTTAAATTTCAACTTCCATCAAACATAGAAGAAACATTTAGTCATCCATCACTGTGAATTTAACTGGAACAGATTCAAATGCATGTATACTGTTTATATTTGTGACACTGCAAAGTTTGGCTCCAAGATGAGACGCATTTCTAGTCGGCAGCTGCTGTTCAAATGATCTGGCAATTGAACTCTGAGGCAACTTCATACTTGCAGTTTTCATTTCCTGACAAGCTCTGAATTAATTCGAGGACATTAAGTCAAACTACAACTCAGAGAACAATACAAGTTGTGACCATTTTTTTCTTGCTATAAAACGTAACTAATTGATTTGCTTCTGTGTACAAGTATGCG
The DNA here is from genome assembly GCF_023055335.1 of Clinocottus analis. NCBI lineage: Eukaryota > Metazoa > Chordata > Actinopteri > Perciformes > Cottidae > Clinocottus > Clinocottus analis. Next base: position 3,850,947 of record NW_027176009.1, on the reverse strand, counting down.
TTCAGATAATGTACAATGAAAATATTATAAGCATAAGGTTTTTATGTACATGACAGAATTTGAATCATGTAAATATTCCAAATGTAAAAATTGTATTTTCCATTTGAGATGCTCTTATGATGCACTGTTTGTGCATTGTTGTCTGTTTCGGGCAGCGTAACATGAATGTCTGTAATGTGATTCGCACAAAGTGGCTAATACATCAGTGCATATTTTCTGTTAAATGTTGTCTGGTCATTTGAACTGATCTTTCTTCATCCTCCTGTCCTGCTGGTACACTAATGGATCCACTGGACTGTAGATATTGTCCATTAGAGACGCAGCTATACAAATAGCTTCAAACACGGTTACATTTTGAACACTTTTGTGACAAACATTGCCAACTTTGGGACCGTCTCACCATGGTGTACTTCTTTGTACAAACCAAAAGTGACAAGTATTTGTAGGGAAAGAAAAAAGAAAAGAAAAGAGTGAGAAGTTCAAATTCTACTAAATACACTTTATTGAAATCAAGGTTGTTAGTTTACATTTTTTTCTCGTTCATTTTTATGTTGTTTTCAGTTAATTATATTTCATTTTAGTTATCTATTTTTTTTATTAGGATGTGTTTAGTTATTTATATAAATCTTACTGCAGAAATAAATAACTAAGTGGCCTAAGTGTATCTAAGAGTTTAACAACTGAAACTAACAAACATTCATTCATGACTACTTTAAGTAATCAAACAAACAAAACCAAAATACAATACGATACGACTAATATACTCTGAATTATTTCAGTTCAGTTTATACTCAAGGCTATTGAATAAAGGCGGGGGCATCTTAAGCTTGGACTGCACATACAAGTAAAGTAAGTAAAATGTATTCATATTGTACTTTTTACAGACAGAAGTCACAAAATGAATGAACTAAATTAACACAATGTGACCAAATAGGGAGCCAATACATCAAAAATCCTTTAGAATGTGAGTATATAAATCCTTAGTATGAGGAGATGTGAGGCCGTCTCTTTATCTCTTTATAGAGTAATCTGGCAGCGGCATTGTGGATTACCTGCAAACGGTTAATGCAGGCACACAGATGGAAGAGTGCCTTATTATCTCTAGTTCAGCTGTTGATCATACAGACCTCAGTTTGCTGATGTTTCTTATGTGGAATAAACAGCATGGGGGTAAAACGACAAAGATTGGTAAAAAAATATAACCCGGAGATTACGCATTTTACCTCCCACAAATCAAAAACATATTCACATCTGGTTCATACAACTGCGCGCGCTTGTTGCTACGGACGCTCGTCGCTAACAGGAAAGAGGAGCAACTACTTCCGGGTGACGCGAGTGGACGGCTACCCACGTGAACTACCGACTATTACAAAGTAAGTAGATCGCTCACCAAGCTTACATGTATTAATAATAATACTAATAATAATAATAATGTATGTAGCTATGATATAATTGACTATCGCCGACTAGTTAGTTTGTTGTTTCATCGGTTTGATCCTTGGGTCGCTAGTTTGTGTTAGCTGTTGTGAGCCGCTAAATAGCACGGTTCAAACAACTGTTAATTTTATGTTTCAGACGGAAACCGATGCGGAAGTGATCTTCGTTTCCGAAAAGCCTGCACGTAAATCCAATGAGATCGCTGTTGACAAGGTACGGATTCGCAACATCGGATATCCAACATTGAATCAGAAAAAAATGTTTTTACTCATTAACACGTTCATTAACACGTGCAAGGCAGTAGAATAATCTGGGTTTGAAACCAGAGCTGTTCTTTCAATAGCCATGCATACAAGTTGTACTGTCGGACAGTGTGCTATAAACGCACTACAAGTAGAAGTTCAAAGCATGAGAATTGCATAAATCACAAGTGTACATGTTGTAACATAAAACTAAGCATGAGTAAATGTCGAATAGTTCACAATGTATGATTCAATCAGTAGAACTGTCAGCAAACTTCCACCTGAGATTGATTTGGCCAACACATGCAGACTCAAGATCTGCAAGATCTAAGCAACGTTACTGAGTTATGTTTTTTTTAAATTAATTTCTAAAATAGTTAACATTAACAAGTACCGTTCCCTGCAGGCGACACGACTGGCCCTTCAAAGAGACATCGATCAACAGTCCCAGCCCAGGAGGTTAGCCGAACCATTGGTTAGTGTTTATTGCTCTGTTACACACACTTCCACATCCACATAATGAGCCTGTTTTTGCAATGTAATTTATAAGCAGAAGGTATTGCCATGCAGTTATTGTATTTCTCTCATCAGACCAGCCAGGAATCTGTTGCTGTTGAGAGGGTAGTGGAAAGGGTTGAAATGAAGACGGAGGAGAAGAAGAGTGAGCAGGGTTTTGTGAAGCGGAAGAAACTCACAAAAGAACAAGCCTCCCTGCCTGAAAAGAAACATTTTTCTGCAGAGGTTGAAAAAGAAAAGAAGAGTAAAAAAGTTGATGTAATTGTTATAGATACAGATATGGAGTCTGTGGATGGAAGTAGTAAACCGAAGAAGAAGAAGAAGAAGAGTCAAATTGTCACTGAATCTCTGAATTCTAGTGTTGAGAATGGAAATGACAAAGAAATCAGCAAGAAGAAGAAGCAGCAGAGGACAGTAAAAGAAATAAAAAATAACTCTGTTAAAATTAAAGCACAACATGTAAAGCTAGTGGAAGAGCAGAAGGATGAATTGCCAAAGAAAGCCAAGAAGAGAAAAAATGTTTTAGTTGTAAATGCAGAGGAAATTGAGGAGAAAGTTAAAGAAAAGAAGAAAAAGAAAACCACTGATGTACAAATCACTGATGAAATAAGTATTACAAAATCAGCTAAAATGAAAGTGACTGAGAATGGAGTGAAGTTAGGAACGCTAGAGACCTGTGAGGTTGAAGGGCTAAAAGTGAAAAAGAAGAAGAAAAAGTGTGTTGCTAAAGAAGATACAAATATATTACCAACACCTCAGATGGAAGGTAACAACAAAAGGAGCAAAGTGGAATCAGGCCAAGAGGCAGAGAACGACAATATGCTCAACAAGAAGAAAGACAAGTCCACAAAGAGTGAGATTGTTATCATAGATGAAGAGGAGACGGAGCTTAAGACAAAAGGAAAGAAAGTAAAGAGCAGAAAAGTTTCTGTGGAGGTCAGCAAAGTAGAGCAGAAAGAATCAAAGAAGAAAAAGAAAACTGGAAACTCAAAGGGAGGAGAGGAAGTACCATTATTACTCAATTGTGAGGAAGTTGAGGAGCAGAGAAGTGAAACAGTAGCCATGGGCAAGAAGAAGAAGATCTCCATTAAGGTGGAGCCTGTGAGTGTTGGAACTGGTCCAAAAAAGAAGAAGATTAAAGAAGAGGTGGAAGACCAACATGTGAGTGTGTACCTTTTCGGGTGATCAACACTGGGCTCGGATGTTTTTTTTAGTTTAGTTTTAACATTGGGAGTGTACCTTGTTTGTGTTCAAGGAGTCGCCCCTCAAAGACGTGGTTTTCTTGTCATCGAAAACTGGAAACGCAGATGAGGTCAACATCAACCAGGTAAACGGGCCTCTCGTTATTCTTCCATCAACATTTTGGGGAACACTCTTATTTGTCATTATTCTCACTCTCGTGTCTGGATGGTACCAATAAAGCTACTGCTAACAGCTAGCTGAGCTTAGCACAAAGACTTGAGACAGGTGGAAACAGCTAGCTTGGCTCTGTCTAAAGGTCAAACAGAATCAGCCTCACACAATATCTGAAGCTCACTAATTGACACGCATCTCGCTTGTTTAATCCACTTAAGCTAAAGGACCCCGCCTGTAGTTTTAATTTTTAATGACCAGACATGAGGCGTATCAATCTTCTCATGTAACTCTGTAAACCATCCCCTTTACGAGACAACTATCTGTATTCTTGTTTTATTCCTGAAAAATTTAAATCTCTTGCATTGTTATGCAGTTAAGCATAACAAAGTGTGTTTTGGTTTTTCATAGGAAAGACGACAGGCTTTACAAATGGACATCGACACGGCCTCTCAGCCTCACGAAACAAAGGTCAGTCTCAGTAGCTTTCTTGCAAAGAATATAAAACTATGAAGTTTTCAATTTGCTTTTCCTTAAGTCAGAGAGGTTTCCAACATGTGTAGTCCCTATTCTTGGTGAAGATCAATGATGAGGACTGCATCTTGCATTTCCCATAGTGCAACTCGAAAGCATCCTCATGCTCTGCCTCACTGTTTGGAAATTGCCCTCGTCTTTCAAACTTCTGTAGTTTGTAAGTCAAGCTTTCCATGATACACCTAAAGACTCCACGCCCAATCGAGTTTGCGTAAGTCTGAGAAAATCATCAGGGTTTTTTTGTTAGACTTTAGAAAAGACAATATACATTGTTTTTCACAGACCAAGTAGTACTCTCGATTAGGAATAAACTATGTGTTATGTGTTAAATCAGAATGGAGCCTCTTAATGTAATGTTTCTAATATAAGCCACCAATGTCTGGGTTCTTCAGGGTCTCGGTCAGTGGAACACCGCAGAGTTCGACAGCTCTGCACAGCAGCAGAAGTTCCTCCGGTTGATGGGCGGCTTAAAAAAGGGTTCCCAGCCGTCTGCGGGGAGCCGTGTAGGAGCAAATATGGCCCTGGGGAAGAATGCACAGCAGCAGTTGCAGCAAGGGCTTCTGGGAGAGTTTGAACGCGCTCAATCGCGCAGAATGGACTTCACTAACCAGGGATCAGGTCTTGGGTTCAGAGCACCAGTTAATAAGACGTTCTTTATTGACGTCAATGCATGTCGATCAGTTCGCTTTGAGGATTGATCCTCAAACACACCTTTTTTTTAACTAGTCACAACAGACTATAGTAACTTGTATGTAAATAAATATCAGACGGGAACAAAAATGCTGTTTGTTCATACTGTATATTAAACATCTGACTGCTTCAATGGCATCGGGTCATGTGATTTCAGTAGGTCGCTGTTTACACCGAGTTGGTAAAACTACTTTTAAAAGTGCCATTTAAAAAAAAAAAAAACCTCTAACAGAATATGAAGAGGTTACAGTGCTGACGCGATGTCTATGTATCTTGACTAGAGCTGCTGCGAGGGATTGTCAATGTTGAAGCTACAGGGCCAATCTACGCTTTGATATTGTATATAATCCAAAGTGGCCGACTCAAACTGATTATCGTTTTGTCCTTCACGCCATGTAGACTACTTTGCCAGTGGGGAGGGTGGGCGGCGGTTCCGGGAGACAGTTAGCGGTTAGCTGCAGCAACTTGCATCAGTTAGCCGTCACAGCCCTCAGTGGCAAGGGTCTGATCCTCAGGTCTCCAGGGTTCTCCTAACTTAGGTTCGTAGTTGGCTTTCTTAAAGACTGTAAATTTAGATTGTTTAGACGCAGAAGAAGAGGTGAAATGCTGCCGCGTATTTCATTAAAACGGGTTGCTCGATCTTACACACTGGACCTTTTAAATCTGTCTGGGTTAAAAGGGAAACATTGATGGCTTTGATAGTCATTTTTATTCCAATCTTGCACATGAATGTGTGCTTTGAAGTGAAGGTTGAAGGAAGGTCAGAGTACACTTTACTTCAAAGATAAAGGGAGACATTTCTGCTGAAAAACAAAAGTATTTGACCATCCTGTTGAACTTTACACTCCTCTTCACTCTTAAACTGCAGTGTGGACAAACAAATGAGTAAATTCATCTTTGTTTCTTCTACGGACAAAAATAAAGAAATAAAATGTTGCATACATGACACCATGCAAAAGAACTTTCAAAAGACACATTTTTGGTCGAGTCATCCTTATTTCAGACCAAATGCAGCCACTGCCCTGTAATGATGGCTCTGTTTATAAAATGCAGTCTGAGCCTCATTTTAACCAAGTCTTACTTACACACCAACTGCTTTATCCTTTGAGTGACCTGATGATTGGCTACAATACTTATGAACAAAACAGACTCCCTAGGTTCTTATGCTTTCAGCTTCTCAACAGGTGGTCACTCGGCTGCAATGTAGCATCCTCGGTCAGATGGTTCTCATAACGTTGCCACCAGCAATTTAAAGGCAACTTTTAAAAAACAAATGTTGCTTGCAGATGCACTCACTTTAGTTAAAAATGTATTTACAGTCGCTACATAGTTTAGAATACATCCTTACAGTTCGTTCTGACGCTGCTTCAGTGTTTAAGCTTGCACAATCAAATGTGCAGAGGGAAAGTTATTGGAAAAAAAATAAAACAGAAGCAGCCATGGATATGCGCGTTATCCCTCAGAAAACATCTGAAACTAGGTTAGAACCAAACTTGACAACAGTGAGTGGAAAACAGAGGAGAAGCTGTGTGTTCCTTGTGGCGGAAAGGAGGTATCTCATGCCTGTAGATACTCCGGCTGCACTCGTGCCACTTTGCGGAACTCTTTGCTGTGCGTTTGTGGACACTGCATCTCACACCAGTTGATGGGAACCATCTGGGCACCTGATTCACGGACAGAAATGTCAACATATTACATTAAAACTACTGTCAGTCCCATATATATTTTAAAGTCAACGATTATGAAATGCCCAGCATTGTGTTCTAGAGTCACCTCAAATCTCTAATCGCAGAGCTAAAGTTTAGAGCGTTGATAAGGGGAAGACATTTCTTAGTCACAGGTTGATTTTTCCAAGGTGTGAGGTTAAGATGAGATTCAGTTTGTGCTTATGCAGAATTTCTGGAGCAATACATTTCAATGATGTTTGAGTTTCGTCACTTGGCTCTTAGGACTAGCAAAATAACTGGATTGAAAGTGTTACATCTCCATATATCCATTGTGTCTCTCACATTGTTAAACGAAAAATGCTTTGTTATGGAGAACAGAAATAACTAGATAGGATATTAGTAGGATTTTAGACTGGTGCCAAACGACAAATAATGCTACAAATGCTCAATAAATATGTCTGTGGAAATGGACGAGTGCCAATAACAGTCTCCGGTTATCTGGGCAGTTACTTTTGCACACCCTTGTGTTCCAACAGGATATTATCCATCCATGTTCTGCTACAACCGTCCTGTATTTAGAAGTTATAAATAATAAGATAATACATATATTCAATCAAATAAAAATTAAAGCATTGAGCATCGAGACTAACCTGCTGCACTGTGTGCCACCACCACACCGAGTTCATTCTCTGCAGTTGTCAACAGGTAGTTTGACTGCACTTCACCGAGAGAAATCTGACACCACATGTCAAGGGTCACGACACAGAAGTAAACAGTATCATCCACACTATGGAAGTGGCAATGCTATTTATAATTTTGTATTAGTGATACTCCAAAAAGTTGGGATTGGATTTAAAAGTCACAAGTGAATATGTACAACTGCCACGCTCCCAGAGAGCATAATAACAGACAACATGGCTTGTTTGGAGGGGATGATTTTTTTTTTTACTATACACGCATCATTCCCAAAAACGGTAGCAGATCATGAGCTGAATAGGTTTTTTTTGCTAGTGGCAGGATACAACTTTCGCCAAGACGATGTCACCAGGTCTGAAGCTTTTGTACGTCTCCACCTGTAACAATAAAAGTAAAAAGACTGTTATTCTAGATTAAGTATGGCAACATCTGATAGTCTGACCAAATACAAGGAAACAAAGCACACCTTGTCTTTCTCTGTTGCGCGCACATCTTCTTTTCTGTAGAGTCAGAGGGCGTGGGCTCAGTTTGGGAAGTGACACAATAGATAGCTATGACAAAACGTGGACAGAGCTTTTGGGGTTACCTGATTGTTCCTCTGAAACGGTCCTTAAGCGGTGTGGAGCCCACATAAAGGATTTGGACTTTGGCGAACCTCTGGTTAATACTGGTCACCTGTCCAGACAGAGGACAGTGAGGCTCGAGACGACCCGCCTCTTTGACACACTGATCCAACTGAAAACTGTGCATGATCAACTAATTAAAGAAAAAGTATCCGAGTCCACTGCATACCTTACAAGTGACTATTGCTCCTATATCGGGTAGCAGTTGCGCTTCTGTTTCCCGCACCACTGAGATCACTGGTAACTAATGGGGTCAGATAAAGGTCAGATAAAAACAATTCAGTTTTAAAATGTATCAAGTTCCAAACAGCCTGAACAACAAACCTGTGACAGTAAATATTGTGGATGTTATCACATCCTTAGCAAAAACATTTCTGTTCAGTCACATTTATAAATGTTACCCAATACGTTCCCTTTGGCTCTCCCACAGGCCTCATGCAGCTACCCACACCTCTCACCTTCTCTCCCTCGTTCTTCTTGAGCACGTAGCCTGCTAGTGAGGAGTAGATGTAGCCGTGCCGCAGATATACTCCTGTGCCGGGAATGCAGTTTTCTGCACTGCATAGCTTGTCACCTGGACACAAACAGGAGGGGAAAGCAAGGGAGGCGTTGGAGTTGTACATATGATAATGTTTGGAGTGGCGATGAAGCATCTCTGCTACAACCTGAATACACTTACACATGTTTGTGACATAACATTAACCTTTGGAGTTAAAGTCCAGATGCAATATTTAATGAGTCCCAGGCTCTAGTGCTTCATGCAGCTAAGAATTGGTGACAGGTTTACTTTGTGATCACCCTTGGACATTGAAAGTAAAAGTACAAAACATCCAGAACTAAACAACCCCGTCTGCACAGATAGTTGTCATAATAATCCGAATCTACCTCTTCAACTCTACAGCCAAATCTGCTCTTCATCTATGGAGGACAAGTATCATCCTATAATCACTTTTACTGGTCCCTTTAAAACATTTCCCTGGCATTGATCGACGTGACAGGAAACACTAATCCTGCATGATATTGACTGACAACACCCTGTGTTACTACTTGTGCTGCAATGACTGGTGTTTCCATCCAACTTTAACACACTGAAATGGCCACTGTCAGACAGTTGCTCAAAACATTTTAGCTGACTTCCCTTAATACGTGACCCGCTCAACGTAACAGAGGAATTCACATGGGTGAGTCACAACAAGTGAAAGGAGGAATGCTGTAGTCCTGCCCGAGGCGATGGGCAGGGCACGAGATGAGTAAAAGTGAAGAGCTCACAGCGCTGCACAAGTACAGTAATTAACCTAATACCATTTCAAAATTATTACCCTCGACTCAACTACCCCGTCTTACATTCACCTAATACAACCAGACATAACGTTACATTTACACCTAACTGAGTGTAATGTGGAGCTGGACGCCACAGCGCACACCGCGCACGGCAGCTAGGACATACTCACAGCGTCAGACTGATGTATTTTAGAGCAGCACAGCGACGTTTACAAAATCCAACATTACCACAGAAGGAAAAAACGGTCTAAAGTTAGGTTTAACGGCATACTCGCTCTCAGTTACTGCAAGTTTACGGGACTCACCTGGAACACACAGCTTCATGGGAGACATGTTTTTCGAGGAGCGAAGCTCGTCAGCCGATTGGCTGTGACTGGCTGTGACGAGGCTCTTGAGTGGGCTCTGATTGGCCGCGCTCACGCCGAGCGGAAGTAAAATAAGGACAGCTCGGTCCGCCATGTTAGTTGAGGCACACATGGCATGCAGTGCTGCCTCATAGCGGCGTAGCAGATGTACAACGAATTAATAATAAAACATTGTATTCATTAAAGCGGTTAATAATCTGGCTTTGCTCATTCAAATGAAAACATGCGAGGTAATACGAATCCAATTTTAAAAAAGTAGTATGCTAGGACATGTAATTTTCCACTTTTACTTGAAATTAATTAGCTAGTGGTGTTAGTTTGCATACATTATAATTTGTTATCTATAATATATTATTGGCACCTTTAGTAAATATAACTAGGCTGTAAAAAAACATTTTGTCCATCCTCTTGGTGTTTCACTCAGAATATTAACAATAAACATACCTTTTCATTAAAGTAAAATTACAGAATTGTTTTTTACAGCCTGTTTTGCTTAGATTTAAAGTAACAGTGGCAATTATTACACAGTGCCCCTCAGCATAACTTAATAAAACCAAAAGGCTGTTTGTTTTCTAAGTTCAAATAATAAATAGACGCCAGACACCGATATAAGATTTCATCACATAATGGCTTACAACATTTATTATTTTTCTCACAATGCCACAGCAAACAATAATCAGCAGTGCAGAACAACTTGTCCTTTTGACAACAGGCAGTGTTTCTTTATAGGTTATACCATTCCCTCTAAGCCTTACATAAATGGATTGAAAAAGGAATGAGTACATGGGATGACTGCAGGGTTTGTCGAGGTTTGCTCCCATTTGCTGGTCCCAAATTTTGCATTTTGGTCAGTGTTTAAATTATATTACTGGTAATATCTATTGTGTAATAACTACATGGATGTTTCAGTAGATCATAAAGTAAAGACTAATGATATTAATTGTGTGAAAGCTGAGTATTCAAAATAAAGTGCACACTGTTTGTGTGGTGTGTGTGTGTGATGACAGTAACAGTAAATGATCTTGTAATAAGTGAACAACACACGATGGATATCTGTAGTCTATCTCATAGCTCATCCAGGGGGTGTGGTGTCTATTTCTTGGCTTTGCCCTGAGCAGCCACAGCTTCCATGGCCTTCTTGACAGTCTCCTCATCTCCCAGGAACTGCATGGGTCCTAAAGGCTTCAGGTTTTTGTCCAGCTCATACACAATGGGGATACCTGTGGGCAGATTTAACTCCATAATGGCCTCCTCTGACATACCTGGGAAAACAGTAACAGACATACAAAGCTTATAATCCATTTGCATGGAGCAGACTAAAACAGGACAGTTTCATTTCAAGAGTATATATATATTTTTATATTTGTTTAACAATTTCAAAGGGATCAATAAACGCAAACATTATAGAATTAAACCGTTGAGCACCTCAAAAGTCTCTGCTCTGTCTCTTACCCTCGAGATGCTTGACGATACCCCGGAGACTGTTGCCATGGGCAGCGATCAGTACCCTCTTTCCCTCTTTGATCTGAGGAACGATCTCTTCGTTCCAGAAGGGCAGAGCCCGGGCAATGGTGTCCTTCAGGCTCTCACAACTAGGAAGCTGGTCCTCCGTCAGGTCGGCATAACGCCGGTCCTACAAAAGAGGCAATTGATGTCATCATTTTAGCCGTGTGGCTTCATCATCAAGTAAAACACATGTCTGCATTTGTAAGACAGAAAGACAGGTTTTCCTGTGGCGTCACCTTGCTGATGCTCTGATAGAAGTCATGCTCCTCATCCATGGATGGGGGAGGAGTGTCAAAAGAGCGCCTCCAGATCTTGACCTGGGCATCTCCATGTTTTGCTGCGGTTTCAGCCTTATTCAGCCCAGTCAGGCCACCGTAGTGGCGCTCATTAAGGCGCCAGGTCCGGTGGACGGGCAGCCACATCTGGTCAATGCTGTCCAGAACAAACCACAGGGTGCGGATCGCCCTCTTGAGGACAGAGGTGTAGCAAATATCGAATTCATAGCCAGCGTCTGAGGTTAATCAGAGTGAGGACATAAAAAATGGATATGTATTGGCATTTAAGACACAAAGAGAAAGGATTCAATATAGTATGCAAGTGCAGGGCTGCATCAAAATAAAATGTGTTTTTGTTACAGAAATGAAAAAGTCAGCTCCCCCCCCCCCCCCCCCCATCTCCTCTAATGTTTCTATTTTTGCTTAGTCAGGGGCAGTGCTATGGGGCACTGGCAGACTGGAGGCTCTGCAGCAAGTGTCTGCAGAGGATTTTTGAGGTCACACAAAACCAACAGGAGTATGTGTCACACAGAAAGAATTACGTCAAATAAAACGGACTGGCCTCTCTGTCTGTCCTTGAATAAAGACATTCTTATAGTCAACTCACACAAGTTTGTGGACTAGTCGATTTAATCGACAGGTCTGTAAAACTGAGTTTCTCCACCAGGAAGCACACGAAAGCCCCACTTTTACATGTGTTTACAGGATATGCTCATAGGTTTCATGGAGGGATCACTCAGCAAACAGCCGTAATCTATACTGATAACAGAGGATTCTCTCCTCAGTGGCATGCACTTGTCCTCCATTATTAGAGTAAGGGCTGAATCTGTGGGCTTTTTCATTTTTTTTTGTTCAATACACCACAAATAGTATGTCTGAGTATGAGAGCTGTATTCAACATGTTAACTTCACCTACTTCACTACAATCCACAACACAGTATATACCATGGGCCCAGGCAAAAAAAAAAGGGTCCAGCAGAAACTGTGTGACCTGCTGTGCCATATGGCTGACCATTAGCAGCATCTACATTCTCATTTTCCTCTCAAAGACTAACAGCAGCAGCCTGATAAACACAACGATGCAGTCGCTGCTGCTGCTGCTGCTGCTGCTGACTCGTCTGCTATTGCAGTGGCTACCTGTTCCCCGTCCGTCAGAGTTGCATAAGCACCGTTTTGCTAATCCATGACCGAGGGAAAGGCCGATTAGGCCGTGCGGCGTTATCTGGTACCTTTCAAGGCCTGCCCGCCTCTCTTGGCCTCGTGCTCCCCGGTCTCGCTCAGGTCGGCGTCGAACCAGCCGCAGAAGCGGTTCTCCTGGTTCCAGCAGCTTTCTCCATGGCGGATCAGCACCAGCTTGTACGCAGCCATCCTCTCACCGATGCCCTCTGCGCTGTATTTCCGGTATATGCGACTTGAGTGACTCTTCTTAAAATGCAGCAGAGTTGTCCTGGTTTTGCCGCAACTTCGAAGACGGCTACAAAAAAGCAGACGCAGTATTTTGGGTAATCTGGAGGGTTGGTCTGCTGCAGGTGTGGAGAGAGTTGGTCGATTCGTACTTGACAGATTTCACGACACGAGCGCTCTTCCTGCTATTTTCCACCAATCAGAGGACGAGCTACGTGCGCCGGAGGAGGAGGAGGAGGAATAGGATGAGCACAGCTGCACGTCCACACACGCCTTCAGTTCATCCTGGTGGTGCACATTATGAGAAGCATGTCTGGTGACACAAACAACAAAACAATACATCTGTATTGGTTTACCTTTTTATTTAGTATCTGGAATTTCCTCAATTTGTTCATGTGTCTTTCAAATGTGGCAGCATAGAAATTAGAACCATGAGACTTGCGGAAAAGGAAGACGGAGGAGTCAATCAGAACAGTACGTTTATTGTTAGGCCTAAATATAGCAAAACACTATCAAAAGAGCTGTCAAAAGAACTAAATAGGTTGCAATTGAAAAGCAATGTCCACATTTTCAAAGTAGCCACTGTGTTTTGGACATTATTCAACAGTCCCTCCTTCAAACCATAATCTGCCAAGGCTGAAGTCCAGCTTGAGTATGACACTAACTATTGAGAGCACCAGGGATCACAATTCAGTATTGATCAGTGACAACACAAATTTAGTTACGTTAAGTTAAGTTTGCACAAAAAAACAACAGTTAGGTAAACCAGAGTCAGGTTCACTATTCTCAAGTACACAGGTACACTAAATCCACAATAAGTAAATGTGTTATCCGTTAAATTAACATTAATTTACGTATTTTGTCAAATGCATTTCATTGATGAGTTCAAGACAACTTAAGAGTTTAATGTGGCTTCGTATATCCAATTAAACCAAAAATAATCAGTCGTTTTTTGCAGGTCTGACAACGGCAAGTAAGAAGACAATTCATCAGATCCATAAAAACAGCCATATTATTGTAGAAAAGAGCACTCAAGCTGCTATTGATCTGTATGGAGTTCATTGATTGGGTTAACTGGGCGGTCACGTGTCTTCCGCAGGCGGAATGATTGTGTCCAATCAGCGCGAGAGATGAGGTTGTTGACAGGAGCCTTTAAACGTTGATTGGCTAAAGATCAAAACACTAAACGATTCCCGCCTTTATCCGGAAGCTGACAGTCACATGACTTTTCCTTTTTTCTTCTTCTGTTTCCTTGTTAGCCAGCGTCAGAGCTAGCTAACTAAACAACCGTCCCACTTTCTTCACCTCTTCTATTTCGTCCTGTCGTCTCTTTCCTCTCTTTCTCAGCGAGTCAACACAACTCCTCCACCACCCCTAACATCATGGACGAGACGAGTCCGCTCGTCTCTCCGCTCCGGGACTCCGGTGATTTCAGCTACTGTCCCACAGAGCCCACCAGCCCCCGGGGCTCGTTTGGAAGCACACCGGGTTCAGTGGTGCGCATACCGGCAGGCAGCCCGGGGCGCAGCCGAGAGAGACAGCCGCTTCTGGACAGGGACCGCGGGAGCTCGCCGCGGGAGCCGCACCGGAACGAGTTCCCGGAGGATCCCGAGTTCAGAGACATCATCCGAAAGGCCGAGCGAGCCATAGAGGAGGGCATCTACCCGGAGAGGATCTACCAAGGATCCAGTGGAAGCTATTTTGTCAAAGACTCACAGGGGGTAAGATGAGAAGCTGCTAACTTGCATCTACCGATTACCAACATATGCTGTCCAATGCCTTTAGCCTCTCGTGACTTGTCGTGTGTGTGTGTGTGTGTGTGTGTGTGTGTGTGTGTCTGTGTGTCTGTCTGTGTCTGTGTGTCTGTCTGTGTCTGTGTGTCTGTGATGACAGTAACAGTAAATGGTCTTGTAAAATGGGAACAGCAATGTCTGCAAGACTGTTTGGATACAAGTGCTCGTTGCTTCTCGGAAAGGCCTCTTTCAACTAGCCTGTGATGACTTGGCAAACAGGCTATAAGGCATGCCAGCACAACAGGGACCTACAATGCACACTAATACATGACCAATTTTTCTGAAATAGAAAATAATAGATGACAAGTGTATGAAACACTAGCAGTGTGAATGCTCAAAGCAATGACATAGAAAACAGAAAGTAAGTCTCTAAGAATTGAGCAAACTCGTTACTGGTTAGATGAATCGCAAATAATAAATATTTTAGTATTTTTTTAAACTTCTTTAGCGCCCTCAAATTGTCACATCAATGCAACTGTGCTGACAGATGTTCAGATCCTTCTGCTTAGTCTGTTCGTGCAGGTCCACCTCTGACCAGTTCTCACGTGTCAAAAATAACACACATAAAAGATGCTCATCACCCTTAATTTCAGGTATGTCTCCAGTTCTTTCACAATCAGCTTTATTGGCAATAATCTGGTTTTTAAACAAAATTATTTATATATATATATACACACACAATTTGATTTAATGTTGCTCTTATTGTACATATATACAATAAACAAGATGCATATTAAAAAAATGCATTTTAAAACAGAGACAAAAAGACAATTAAAGACAACAGAGTAGTCAGAGTACAGTTTCTGCTGTATTGCAAGTCTGTGCAAAGTTTTAAGTATTTAATCAAAGATGCTGACCACACATCTGATTAGTTGCAGTCCTTATAATCACTTTATGTTTAAAAGGGTTTTACACATTCGAGACAAATTGGAGAATCAACACACGATTATAGAGCATATCTTTCCATTTGTCACCCCCGGACAACGTCTCCTGACTCTAATCATCAGATTACTGATGGTGAACTTTGATTGTAAAAGTCTTGAGCAACTCACAGACGCTGTCCTCTCACCATGTCGCTATCTACAGTGTTGGGTTGGTCCCATGTGTAAAAAAAAAAAAGAGGGAAGTGTGTCTTTTGACTTTGTTGCTTGAAACTTATTATTGTATTTACTGTCAATTTATGTTCAAGCTTTTTATTCAATGAACCCCACCTCCCTGCCCCCACCTCTCCAGTTTCTTTAGCTCGTCACCCTTGTGCTTAGTAGTCATGTGCTAGCTCGCTGTGAGGATATAATTCCCTTCAATGACCAAGTTTCACGTTGAAATCCATGACTGGGTGTAAGTCATAGTAGTGTAATGCAGCATGTGATTTCTACAATTTTCAAAAAATGTATGTTTTTCTTATCAAACACTCATGTCCTTACATTTGGCTGTGGAAAACTTCCATTAAATTCATGTCAGCTACAGTGGATTTCAAAAATGTAATTGTAATTAATCCTGTAGCATAATCCCCATATGCGTGCTCTGTATGTTTCTGACCTGTTTTAAAGTTTCAAAAGGGAAACATTGTCCTCTTTAAAATATTTAATTGTCTCACACTCAACTAAACCTTCTTTTCTTCTCCATCCCTAAACTTTCCTTTCTTAACCCTGACGGATGCTGAACCTCTCTTTCGGCTCCCTCGCTCCTCATTTTCCCGACTCTGCCTCTCTGTCTTCAGAAAATCATTGGAGTGTTCAAACCTAAGAACGAAGAGCCCTATGGCCAGCTGAACCCCAAGTGGACTAAGTGGCTCCAGAAACTCTGTTGTCCCTGCTGCTTCGGACGCGACTGTTTGGTCCTGAACCAGGGTTATCTCTCGGAGGCCGGAGCTAGCTTGGTTGACCAGAAACTAGAGCTCAACATCGTTCCCAGAACCAAAGTACTATTCAAAAAAAAACACTGCCCCCTTGTTACAAAGAGCAACAAACCATTTGGCAACGTCTGCCTCTCTTAATCAATGTTTTGCACGATAGGTGGTGTACCTGGCTAGCGAAACATTCAACTACAGTGCCATAGACAGGGTGAAGTCTCGAGGAAAGAGGCTAGCCCTGGAGAAGGTGCCTAAAGTGGGCCAGCGTTTCCACAGGATTGGACTGCCACCCAAGGTAATATCATACACATGTTGTATTACACAGGCAATTGCTTATTCTTGCAGTCATCTAAAATACAGTGCTAAGAAACAATTGATTTTGCATCCAGAGAACACATGCGCTCTGTCTAACATAAAGATCACCATCTGTTGCTACTCCGCCAGGTTGGCTCCTTCCAGCTCTTTGTTGATGGATACAAAGATGCAGATTTCTGGCTGCGGAGATTTGAAGCAGAGCCTCTGCCTGAAAACACCAACCGTCAGCTCCAGCTGCAGTTTGAGCGGCTCGTAGTCCTTGATTACATCATCAGGAACACAGGCAAGTATTGACTCTGCTCAGCACTGTCGGGCCGCGTCATCATTATGGGCTAAACACTCAGCAAAGATAACTTGTTTATTAGAATATGTGCTGTCCTAATGTCTTGAATTCATCAATTGCAGCTTTCATCTGATTATTTGGTTTGTTTGTATTTTAATCTTTTTGTTTTCCTTCCTCTTTTCTAGACAGAGGAAATGACAACTGGTTGCTGAAGTATGACCTTCCTATGGATCCTGGGAATAGGGTAAGGAGACACAGACACAGCAAGAGTCTTGAGGGTCATTTTCTAAAATGCTTACCCCAAAGACTGAACGTGTGTTTGATCCCTATATCTTCATGCAGGACACAGACTGGGTGGTAGTTAAGGATCCCATCATCAAGCTGGCAGCTATAGACAACGGCCTTGCCTTCCCCCTCAAACACCCTGACTCCTGGAGAGCCTGTAAGCACCTCAACATTGTTTTTAACCAATCTCTGGTTACCCTTAGCAGGGAGGAAGTCATGTTTTTGAAGAAACGACAACTTTTGTTTCCGCAGCGTGTCCAGTGACAGCTGTATATTCTCCATTTCTCACATTAAAATCTATATTATTGCACTTCATTTCTTTTCATTTTGATTGCGTTAATACAATATTGTAAGCTTTTCCGTTTCCGTGTCATTTTACCCGCTTTTTTTTTACAAATGTTGTGCTTGATCATTGATACATTTTATTTTCCAATCACCAGACCCATTCTACTGGGCGTGGCTTTCCCAGGCCAAAGTTCCTTTCTCCCAGGAAATCAGAGAGCTGGTCATGCCCAAACTCTCGGACCCAAATTTCATCAAAGACCTGGAGGAGGATTTATATGAATTATTCAAGGTATGAAGGGACATTTATGTGCAGAATGAAGTGGTAATAATTTAATTGTATGAAATGTGATATATATATATATATATATATATATATATATATATATATATATATATATATATATATATATATATATATATATATATATATATATATATATATATATATATATATAAACAGACAGACTCAGTTCTGTGGCTGTAAAGCTTTAGTATAACACGTGTGTGGTCTTTTGTGCCTCACAGAAAGACCCTGGTTTCGACAGAGGACAGTTTCACAAACAAGTAGCCGTAATGAGGGGGCAGGTGAGTTTTCATCTTCACAAAACACAGTTTTCAGCAGTTTGACATGCAACTAACTCTTCCTCCTTGAACAACACACTTTTCTTTTTTCCCAATTGTTTTTGTTTTCAAACTTAACTTTACGTTCTCTTTTTCATTCCAAGATCCTGAACCTGTGCCAAGCCCTGAAGGACGGTAAAACCCCCTTGCAGTTGGTCCAGATGCCCCCGGTAATCGTCGAAACAGCCAGAGCACCTCAGAGAGCCAACAGTGAGTCCTACACACAGAGTTTCCAGAGCAGAAGACCCTTCTTCACCTGGTGGTAGGAGCAATGCAGCGAAGAGGAAAAGGAGGAACAGCAGGATGCCAGAGTGAGGAGTGTTGAGGTGCTGATGAAAGACTCAGAATCTGTGAGTGCAGGTTTTTGTCCTGAAAACTGAAATAATTATCACCCTCCCCGCCTCTTATCCTGAATATTTTGGTTACAGAGATTGAGTGGGTTGAGAAATGAGGCCAAAAGAGGAAGGATTTTGCAACATATCTTTTCTGTTTGCTTCTGTGCCTTGCATGGATGTCAATGAAGAGCTAACGCCTAAACGATGAGGGCTCTGTACCTTCCTGCGAAAGAGGATTTCAGTGAGGTGTCAGACTTTCCTTTTGGACTCCTGGGTGCACATGCTGGCCAGTCAAAAGCCCCTCACGCTTTGCTTTTGGATGGGAGGTGTTACATACCATGTTTAATTTGTCTTCATACCTCTCTGCCTTTTAATCTTCCCCTCCATATTTCCTCCCAGACAGTTAAACCCTGGACTGGGGAAAGCAATTATGCCACTGGAGAGAATCAGCTTTTCTTTTTCTTTTCTTTTTTTAACAAATAAGAGACGTGTGGGCTCTCGGTGGTGTGTACGTCTTTACACAGTGAACACATGGGAACTGGTTTCACAGTTACTCATTGCACCACGTAACTGGTTGGATTAGGAGATCCGAGGTGATGTTGGAAAGCAGAGGCACTTTTGGTGAAAGACACAAAATGTTTGTTAAGCTGAGATAAGTATGACTGGCTTGCTTATTTTTTAATTATTCCACTGATGAGTTAAATCATTGGTAAAGAAGACACAATGATCCCACGTGCAGCAGGCAGAGCGGGAGTCGGTGATTCCTAGTTCACAAGCTCCTGTTTTGTCTCGGCCATGTTGATTTCTGTTCATTTTCTGGCTTGTGGGTTGGACCTAAGTGAACAACAAAGTAACTTCCTGCTGTACTGAACTGACATGAAATGTATCGTGACAATGCACTGTATAATTTGTATGTAATATTTAATGATAGATTCTAATTAAAACATATTCCATTAATACAGATTAATGATTTGTGTGTTTGTGAAATGTAAAAAGTCGGTCAGACAGTCGCACAAAACTAACAGAAAAAAAAGAAAAAAACCTAAAAGAAAACCTTCGGTGCTTCACTTGGTTCCTTCACTGTGTTTTTCCAGATTATAGTTCAGACTGTTTGTTAGTGGAGGATGCGGTGAAGGTAGCGTTCAGAATGTTTAGCATCCTCCTGTCTCGCCAACCTCCGTGAGGAAGGTTTAAAGGAGTTTTGGTTCTCTGGGAGGTCTTCCTCAGTCACCGGCAGAAATTCTCCCGAACTCGGTGCTCCGTCGGCCTCCTCGTCCTCGACAGTGCTGCTGGATAACGGCTCCTTAATCCTGCAAGACAGAGGGGTTTTTTTATAACGATACTTTCCCACATGAAATGCTGCTGTTGATTTGTTTGTGTGAATGCAGGTGTAAATTATAAACGTTTTATCTAATGAACATCAAAGTGCATCTTGTATAATGCTACTCTGCTCGTATCAACGCGTGGAAATAAAAAAGTCCCAATTGCCCTTTTTTCTTAGAAATAGGAAAAGATGAATAGCCATCCAGCAACTAAAGTGAATAAGTTGTGTGTAGCGTGACTATACATCGATCTATCGATGGATCGATAGATAGATGTATTCAACCGTTTAGCATGCAATATAAGAAGAGAATTTAGGTGATTTTGAAAAGCTTGTATCAGACAACCAGATTCCAGGTTTTCGAAGCTGTAGCACAGCTGTGCTTTGAGCTAAGATGACATCTGGTAAGCTGTTAAAATGCTGATGTTGAAAGGTTTTATGTTACCATGCTCACAATCTTAGTCCGGAGTGGCAGCAGGGTCATATAGCATTGAGCACAATGTACAACTGAGGCTGATGGGACTGTCATTACAGTAGTTTTGCAGGTATTTGTACTGGAATAATGCACATTTAGATGAAAGAAACAGCAGGGGATCACCACATTTTCTTCCTGAGGGGAACATGCATGTCTGCATAGAATGTGATGGGGACTTCTCGTAGTTGAGATATTTCAGACAGGACCAAAGTGGTGGCCCACTGATCATCTCTTGAGCCATCATGCCAACAAATTGCTGCAGGAGACCATTTTTGTTATTACTACACCTCCGTGTCCTCATACAACCATTTTGCCATCCTGTGGCTCTTCATTACGCCAACAAATCTAATTAGTGTGTGTGTGAGTGAGTGTGAGAGAGAAGAGGACATTCTTGTGAGGTCATGCTCGGTTTGTTAGGCACATGACCATTTACATGCTGCATTTCAAGACGTAGAGGTCATCTGGAGTCGAGTAAAACAGGACATTGAACACTTACACATTATTTATACATAGACTCCATAAAATGTTATTTATTTAGAAATATTTATCCTGGATTTCTTTTTGAATTTTTTTGTTTGTTTATTCTTTGTTCCATCTTCATTAACCTTTAACCAGTAACACATATACTGCTAAATACACAGATTAAATCATCTCACAAGGGGTTTTAGTATGGGTATGAAAATTTTCGCAAAAACACGGGTGGATTTTATACTCTGCAATTAAGATGAAGAGAATGTTTCACTCCTTTTCCTTTTAACTCCTCATCATCATATCGCTTGTTTACTTCCTTTCTGGCCTCTCCTTCCATTTAAAGGCGTCACTCACCTGAGATACCCGCATTCTCTGAGCCACCTGTGGTCTCTGTATCCCTCTGCTCTCATCCCAGCTTTATTCCTCGCTCGCACTCGGAGCCCCACCAAGGCCTGGGCCAGCCCTGCCTCATCCCCCCTGTCCTCTTCTTCCTCTTCCTTGGCCTCCTCTTCCCTCTGCGTTTCTGCATCCATCCCTCGCCACACCAGCTTCGCCCGATGTTCAGCGTTTCGGTCTCCTGCTGTTTTGAACAACTTGTGCAGCTGGTGCAGGTTGACCCCTGTAAAGATGTTGGAGCATCCAGACTTCCTGCTTCGCTGATTGGAACGTTTCCACTGCACTGGCAGGCCATCCTCGGAGGAGCTGGATGCTGGGGCCTCTGCCATGTTGCGGGGATGGTGAGCTTCCTGGTGGTGAGGAGGACAATATCAGGAGGGGAGGTGGCTGACAGGAAGATAAGCTGAAGGGGGAGAAATGAGAGAGCCTAAATTGGTCAAACTAATGAGATCACAGCCCCAAGCAAAGCTCAAGCCTTCAGTCAGCTGACACATTTCCATGGCTGCAGCCAAAAACCCAGTTATTTTTCTAGTCTGATAAAGACTCATCCCATTATTCATTAAATTAAGCTGTCAACTATTTTCTCAATTTTGGGCCTTAAAATGTCTTAAAATTATGAAAATTTTCTTTTCAAAATACCAAGTTGGCATAAGCATATTGCTTGTATTGTCCACCAAAAGTCCCAAACACAAAAATATGTATATATATAATTAATATTAATAATAATAATAATTGTATTGATAATAATAAGGTAATATACTATTTGAAATGAGGCACTGTTTATATGCAAGCAAAAACAAACCACAGCCTATAAGTGACAACAAGCTATAGCGATAGAATTGTAAGTCCTAAGGTATTACATTTTTCACATCTTGTGGCTAGTATTTTTCAGGTTTTATGTCATATTCAAATATTAGAAAAATAGTCAATAGCATGCCACTCTTTCTCATGTAATTTCCCTTTATGAGAGAAGTAAAATCCTGGGGGATTTGGTTTACATATGTTTACTATAAAAAATATCTTTACATCAGAATCAGCTTTATTGGCCATGTTTGTGTAAACACACACACTGTGTAAACACACATGGCCAATAAAGCTGGAATTTGACTCTGGTTACACGTTGCTCTTACATACACAATATAGAATAATCAAGATAGATATATTTTTTTCAACATAAAAGACAACAGTAGTCAAAAATAGTGCAAAGTAGTGCAGATGTAGGTGTCTGATTAATTGTTTATCAGAGTAACGGCCAGTGGAGAATCTGCAAATATAGTCCACAGTAAATGAAAAACCTCCACAATATCTTAAACAATGGTATAATGTAGTATAATGCGAGTGCTTACCGCCCCTCTGTAGTTTGAACGAGAAGAACTGTAACGTGCGCCGACAGCAGACAAACAACCTGGACACGCGCTAATGCCGAGCCGACCCACTTGCAGTGACGCGCGACGCGCGTCACTTGAATCCAAAAGAGTAATCCATGAATGACGTCAGTGTCGAGGCACAGGCCTCATACCAAGACGTATCTTGAAAAGAGAAGGGGAGAAAACAGCCAACAAGTCCAAGAAAGAACACATTATAGAGTGGATTGTTATTTCAAACAATGGTTTCAACTGTGAGACATTATCACACCCACACACACACACACACACACACACACACACACACACACACCCACACACACACAATTGGAAAGCCAAAGAAAACAGATTGTCCCACTGCAATAATTGGAGTTAATTGTTAAATTATATTTTCCTTTGAAATGTAATGTAAATCTTAAAGTGTCTCAGCATGCCATTAGCTGACTTGGACATATTTGATTATTTCCAACACTTAATAAGGCCTTATTGTGTGTGTTTTTCTGCAGTGATAGTTATTAACAACTACTGCATACCAATGGCTTGCAATGTGGGTAGACCATTGAACATGGACACAAAAGATCTACACAGTACCAACCTGCAGCGCTACAAGTGAATTTTACGCTTGTGCTTAGGTTGACTGTTGATTCCCCTCCACAAAGTCTCCACTGTACACAACTAAAGGTTTCATTACAACTCCAGATGCATCGAGTGGTCTGCTAAAATTTAATTTGTGGGTCAGGCTGTGCTGAGGCCAATTAAAACATTAAAACAGAGTCCTTTGATGTGTGCTTTACTTCCTGCTTGGTGCTCTCAGCAGCTTTTCCCTCATTCTTTCCCTCAGATCTCTTTCGTTTTGGGGATCTGGTCTCGCTGGATGTAGGCAGTGGGTGCACTTAACCATGAGGCCCAATAGTGATCAGGTTGAATAGCTGCTGCTCTCCAGTGCCTGTTCCCTTCATTGCAGCTTTTATAGATCTCTATTAATCCACTCTGGGTTATTGATGTAAATGTATGAAATTATGAATAAATTCCAGGATTTATCAAAGGGTCTCGTTGTGTAATGATTGGCCACCAAGGGGCGCTATCTTCCTGCCATCTGCAGTCGGGTGAGGACCCACGTGTTCAATTAGGGTCGTTCGAGACGAGCCAGTTCTGCGCAGAATCGTTCGCTGGCGATCGACACTGCAGCGGCTCTCGACCCTGCCTGGCCCAGTGCATGATGGGAAACGCATGGCTGTCGCCACATCAGAGAGCTGATTGGCTCTTAAATCTGACAGCAAACACCATGTGTTGTAGTAAATCCTTATTTTATGTGTAGTTGTAATTCTTAACGCTTGATTGTTGACTATTAGGTTCGGTTTAATCTAAAAACATATTTTGTGTGGTCGTATTTGTATAACACAAATCAAAACCTGTGGTAATGTATTTCACAGTCAGACAAAAACAACAACAAAGGATGCAGATACACACACATTTCTGCATGAATATATATATTTATAATCACATATGAATACATTCAAACGTGATCTGTATACAGGAAGTATTTTATTTTGTAACTTCCTTTTAATACTTTGAAGGCAGCTGAAAACTGTCCGACTTGATCGCAGTTTTTTGTCAACGCTTCCCGCAACGGCCGCTGCTCTACGTCCGGATTACAGGCGAGGCGAAGCTCTAACGAACGAGCCTATTGTTAAGGGTCAATAAGGGGTCATTTATACTCGGGTTTTACGCAGAGACGCAAGTACGCAAGGGTTACCTTGCGTAGTCACTTCAGCCATCTTGTGTGCTTGCGCGCGTCGCCCAAAATTTCTGACTATTCGACAAAGCTACGCAAGTCGTTCGCAGGCCGCAAGACTGTGATTGGTCTGCTAACCACATCCTTTCCGAGTCTCGCATTTCCGGTTTCATAGCATAATACCGCCATTTTTAAAAGCCATAGCAGAAACGGGAACAATGGAGCCCGTTGAAGAACGTTTGGCTGAAGAGGTCCGCAAATATGAGCATTTATACAACCCGTCTTTGGCTGAGTTTAAGGACACGCAGATGGCGGTAAATTCCTGGAGGGAGATATCGGCGAACCTCGGTATGCAGGTCGAGGAGTGCACAAGGCTATGGAGGAAACTCCGAGATAAATTTGTGCGGCAAAAAAAGTCTATGAGGAGCAGCAGAAACGGTGCAGGGGGGAGGAAGCATGTCCCTGCCCTTTATCATTCCTTATTGTGGTTGGCACCACATATAAAACACCGGAAGACATCGTCCCACTACGACAAGGTAAATACAAAGTTCTTGGTTTTTGAACAGCCTCTGTGTGTTCGAGCTAGTACGCCAGCAGTGTGATCAGAGTGGGAGAGTTCACATAGTTGATTTCTAGTCTCCTTCAACATATCATTTAGGATGATAACCTTTGCCATTGTGGCTACAATCTGTTTTCATATCGCTAAAGCACTGTGGGCGAGTATTGCAAACACAGAGCAACTGTCTGTTCTTAAAGTGCCCACACTGTTGACGTAAGGAATGCAGTTATGTTACTTTCACCATTGTAGCCATATTGCTAACAGACCAACTATATGTTCTTTACCGGCTCTGTCCACCCCATCTCCTCTGACCCGCAAGGCCCCCAGAAGAAGGGAGAGGGAGCTGGACCCGAAGGAGCAGGCGGAGTCGGAGCTTCTTGAACAGAGACGGGCCCCTTTCATGAACGGCAAGGAAGAGGATGAGGAAACGAGATTTGCAGCGGCTTTAGTTGACGTGCTCAGGAGCATGCCGGCATATAAAAGACTTGAAGCAAGGCGCCGCCTATACAACATCGCGGTCGACATGGTGACTGAATGAACGCACGCCGGACACAACATTCTTTAAATGGCCATTTTAAATAGTTTAATTTTCGCACTTTTTACTTATATTTTGCACCTTTTTTTTTGCACATTCTACTATATTTTGCTTCTTTTTATTGTGTTTGATTTAATACAAAATTACTTTGTTCTGAAACAGTTGGGTTTGTTTGTTTTTTTCAAATTATATTTACGTGGCTTAAAGTCAGCACAACAGGTAAGATCATAATGTATGAAATTCTAGCAGGTCTCTTGGTGTTCATACAGCCTGCTTTATAAATAAGACTGATCATATGCCTATCATAAGACACTATGCTAAATAGTTTTATAGTATTTGAATAGCGTATAGAAACGGATTTATAGGGGTCGCCAGCCACCAGTCTGCGCCACTCACCAGGCTGTACTGATCCTCCTGACTCTGCATCAGAGTAACCGTCTAGTATGTAGCAGCCCCCGGGTGTGTTTGCCTCATCTGTACAGGCCAGCCCAGGTAATAGTGTAAAACCACACAGGCCTTGATAACATCCACACTGAATCACAGCTGCAAGCTCAAGGTTGTATGTTATCTGGTGTCAGGGTTCTTTGCTCTAAACGTCAGGGTTCTATGCTGTGCACTCGGGATTATTTGCCCGACCCTGCTTAGCTTCCAAGATCAGATGGGATCGGGCGTGTTCAGGGTGGTATGGCCGTAAGCAAAGACTAAGCTGTGCCCTCAGGATTCTGTGCTCTGACCTCAGCTAGTTCCAAAATGAGAAAAAGAGCCTGTGGTTTTTTTTTTTTTCAAAAAAGGAGTGGGACAATAAATTTAAAAAAAAAGCTTACAGCACCTGGTATTCCCAGGCGGTCTCCCATCCAAGTACTGACCAGGCCCGACCCTGCTTAGCTTCCGAGATCAGACGAGATCGGGCGTGTTCAGGGTGGTATGGCTGTAAGCAAAGACTGAGCTCTCCAAACGGGGTTTTAACGACTGGAGTGATCATTAGTTTCAGCAATCAGGTGTGAGAAAAGCTCGGTATCTCGTTCAAGTAGATCAGACCCAACGTTGTTTTTCTTCACTTGATAAAATACACTCTCAATGTTCCCTTATTAAAGACTATGTTGTGCCGCTCTTACTGGAGCATTAGCACTGAATTCCAGCTGTTAGCTCAAGGTTCTATGTTCTCTGATGTCAGAGTTCTATGCTCTAAACCTCAGGGTTCTATGCTGTGCCTCAGGATTCTGTGCTCTGACCTCAGCAAAATGAGAAAATGAGCCTGTGGGGTTTTTTTTCTTCAAAAAAGGAGTGAGAAAATAAATTTTTAAAAAAGCTTACAGCACCTGGTATTCCCAGGCGGTCTCCCATCCAAGTACTGACCAGGCCCGACCCTGCTTAGCTTCCGAGATCAGACGAGATCGGGCGTGTTCAGGGTGGTATGGCCGTAAGCAAAGACTGAGCTCACCAAACGGGGTTTTAACGACTGGAGTGATCATTAGTTTCAGCAATTGGGTGTGAGAAAAGCTCGGTATCTCGTTCAAGTAGATCAGACCCGACGTTGTTTTTCTTCACTTGATAAAATACACTCTTAATGTTCCCTTATTAAAGACTATGTTGTGCCGCTCTTACTGGAGCATTAGCACTGAATTCCAGCTGTAAGCTCAAGGTTCTATGTTCTCTGATGTCAGAGTTCTATGCTCTAAACCTCAGGGTTCGATGCTGTGCCCTCAGGATTCTGTGCTCTGACCTCAGCAAAATGAGAAAATGAGCCTGTGGGGGTTTTTTTCTTCAAAAAAGGAGTGAGAAAATAAATTTAAAAAAAAGCTTACAGCACCTGGTATTCCCAGGCGGTCTCCCATCCAAGTACTGACCAGGCCCGACCCTGCTTAGCTTCCGAGATCAGACGAGATCGGGCGTGTTCAGGGTGGTATGGCCGTAAGCAAAGGTTAAGCTCTCCAAATGGGGTTTTAACGACTGGAGAGATCGTTAGTTTCAGCGATCAGGTGTGAAAAAAGCATAAAATCCAGAGGGATAGTTCTAAAATGACAAAATAAGCCTGTCTTGAGGTTCATTCCTCGGACCTCAAGGTTCTCTGATTCCACTCCAGGGTTCTATGCTCTGACCTGTAAGTTATTTGCTCTGATCTCAGAGTTCTTTTCTATCTTAGGGGTTATTTGATCTGAAGGTTTTATGCTCCAACCTCAAGGTTCTATGTTCTCTGATGTCAGGTTTATATGCTCTAAACCTCAGGGTTTTATGCTCTGACCTCCAGGTTCTATGCTCTTATCGCAGGGTTCAACACTCTGACTTCAAGATTCTATGTTCTCTGATCTGTTCTTTAAACTCAGGGTTCTATGCTCTTATCTCAGGGTTCTATGCTCCGACCTCAGGTTCTTTGCTGTTCTTTCCAGAGTTCTATTATTGGGTTTTTATGTTGGTATATCTCAACATAGTAAGTGGTTATCATTTATTTCAATGGAAACCATTCAAGTATACCAGGTATAGCTCTCACAGTGAGTATATAATGTTGATCAGGTTGCTGCTGCTCTCCAGTGCCTGTTGCCTTTGTTGTATCATATCTTACATTGGAAGATTTGTATAGCTCTCTGTTAATCCACTCTGGGTTCTTGAGGTAAATATATAAATACATTTCTGTATTTGTCAAAGTCTTGATTTATAATGTAAAAAAATCAAGACTGATCAAGACTTGATTTATAATGATTAGCCACCAAAGTGCACCATTTTTCTTGTCTTCAGTGGTTGGGTGAGAACTCAGGTGTTACATTTTACAGGTATATGCCTCAGACTCACAGACACACAAGCCTGTAAACCTGTATGTACTTTCAAACATGATTACTGAAAATGATGGATTCAAGTCAGAGTTAAATACATAATTATACAGGCAGTGTCTGATGTATTTTTATAAATATATTCACATTTTTGTTTTTCAAAAATGTATCAATTTGGGCCTCTCTCCACACTCTTGAAAATGGGGACACATGAATGTAATTCATGTATTGCTTTACTGATGCATTACAAAAAGCTATTATTCAAATACTCAAATTGCCTCTCTGCTCTTTTACTGTAGAGCTGACTGCGACTGGCCAGTATTACAAGGAGTCTTATTACAGTTTATTATCTTTAAGAATAAGAAAAACTAAAAAGACTGAGACAATCAACACAAATCAAATAATCAATTCCAAGACTTGGGTCTCCCAACTTGTGACAGTTTTGTACATTTATTTATTTATTTTTTTAAAAATCATAACAACTTGCAACTCTGAGTTAAAGTAATACAAACGAGTGATAATCATTCAAACATTTCCCATAAACAAAAGCCTAATGCTGCTGAGAAGCTGTTGTAAGAACACAAACTGTTAACTATGCTGACGAGAAGAGATTTCACTCATTACTTTTCACCTTTATGTACACTGAACATAACAGAGCTTGTAATGTTTCTTCCTATAGCCTCTGAAGGCAACTTAATTATCAACTTAATCAATGAACAAATTAACAGGTGCGTCGCATGCTCAACAGATATTTAAGCGCCCGTGATTCTCCTTCTTCCATCTTCATCATTCCTCTCGTCGCAGAAGCAGAAATACGGACCTTTATCGTTTCTCGCCAACATGACTGGGGTTTTGACTGGACTGCTGAGGGCTCGGAGGGCTCTTGCTCACAACACTGGTGTGATGATCCAACCGAGAGCAAGTTACATCCGCGGCAAACCACCCAAAGATAAAATTGGCGCTGGGGTAAGATGACGAAAAAGTCCTGTCAAAATTTTCAGAAGCTGGAAAAATGTCTTGCAATTAAGAACCGAAAACGTATGTTGAATGTGACAGTAACATGACCATGTCCTGCAGCAAACTATATTCGTGCTGACCGTGATGACTGTGACCCTCCTCGGGCCTTCTGGGTGGATCCTTGGCCACCTGGACGAATATAAATCCCGTCGTTGATGAACGAGGGGCCCTGAAAGCATCAGTTGCACGCGCTAAAGTCACTATGCATGCTGTTAAAGTGCAATTTGAACCCTGTCGGGTGTTTTAACATAATAAACTTGAGTGTATCAATTTTAATTTCGTCAAACTGTATTTCTTCTTTGACTGCAGTTCAGCCTCGACACCACGCGGTGTCGGAAGCTGTCGGCGGAAGTGAAACCTCTCTGCTTAAAAACAGGCTGCCACAAGGCATCCACAGCCGAGCCGAGGGATCCTGTTAGGGAGTTTTTATATAGCGAATCATAACGCCGAGTAAAAAGTGCCTTTTTAAATCGACATGAAGCCAAAGCTAACGACGAACAACAAGCGTCCAAAAGCAGACCTCGCCGAGGCGGCTCTGTCTCTGCAGGAGGAGCTCGCTGCAGCGATACACGGAGCGTTTGAAGCAGCTGTGGAGATCGCAGTTCGAGAGGTGACGAAGCTTGTAGGTCAGGCAACAGGAGCCGTCCATGAAGAGATGCGACGAGAGAACGAGTCCCTCAAACAAAGACTGCAGCGAGCTGAAGATATGCTGGACTGTGCGCGCATGGAGGAAAGGGGAGGCGGCGGCTTTCCTTCCGTAAATAAACTCCTGGATGCCACCAAACGCACGAATCCAGCGCCCCTCACGTACAGTCGGAAAAGCCCGAGTCCCAAAGTGGGCAAAGTGCACCGTTGCACGGGGATCCGAGGTGCCGCGCCTCCCCCAGGTCACAGCCGTGAGTCCCAACGTAAACACGAGGAGCAGCGACCTGGCGACGATTTAAAGACTTATGACATTGGTGCTGCTTCAGAGAAACGAGAAGACTATGAAAGTGCGGTTGCTTGTGACTCCTTGTCTAAAGGTACGTGGTCCAAGCGGCTTTTAATTCCTGTTTGATCACTGTCATGATACCCGTTTGGTTCGTAAGAAGCGGAATGTATCTTAGTCTATACTGGTAAGCGTGCAGAGACACTGGTAATAGAAGGGGCTGACTGCTTCTCACACTTTGCATAAAAGCAAATCTGGCATTTAACACTTGCTACTTGCAACTACATGTGCTGATGTACAGACTGGTCCCCTTCATTTGTGTGTCGAGAACAGTGGTTCTCAAATGGGGTTACATGAAGGCACTTCAGAGGGTACGTGAGATTTAATAAAATGTGTGTATATATCAGCAACTATGAATAGT
This sequence comes from Clinocottus analis, assembly GCF_023055335.1. Classification (NCBI taxonomy): domain Eukaryota; kingdom Metazoa; phylum Chordata; class Actinopteri; order Perciformes; family Cottidae; genus Clinocottus; species Clinocottus analis. The sequence continues at coordinate 3,820,602 of NW_027176009.1, read as the reverse complement.
TGTTTTCATATATTGATTTAGGAGATTAATAATTAAGACACTGATGGCACAGCTGTGTGTATTTCACAGGGGGTACATTACTGGAAAAAGGTTGCGAACCACTGATCTAGAATATAATAAGGATGTTTGCTCACACTTGTGAAGGCTACACATTAAGTCCATGACACAATGTGGTATAAAACCCCCAAAATGTCTACATCCTCTACACTTGGGGCTTATATTCGAGTTTAGTTTATTTGAAAGACTTTAAAAAGTCTTGAGCACCTGTATATATTCCTTTGGGATTGCCATTGTTCTTTTACAGTATGGTCAAAATATTTTTAATTAAGTAATTTGATCCTTGTTTCTTAAAGACAAATGGATTTAAATGGACAATTTCATTTTGCATAAGAGGTCGAAGTGGCAGAAAATGTGCTCTATTACCTGAATAAATACTTTGACTAGACGGTTTCAAGAATATACACATTATGTTCCAATAAATAATGCAGAATGTATGACTTATTCAGTGTGTACCTGTGATCTTTGTTTCCAGAAGTCGGTGAAGAGATCTCTCTCTGTGCATTGAGAGTAGAAAGCATTAACCAGCTGTGTTCAGAACTGGCAGCTCAAGAATACGACTCACCAACACTTCCCAACAGGGATGACGAGTCCACTTTGAAGCAGTTTATTGTAAAGCAGGAGGAGCCAGAGGAGGAGGAAGAGGATTCATCCTACTGTTTAGATGCAATCAAAGTGGAGGATTTCAGCCCAGAGTGCATGACCGCGGTTCAGCCCAACGTGCTGGAAGAGTGGAAACCAGAAGAGCCGGACATTCAGTGCCAAGACTCAAATGCTTCTCTGTCTTGCACCAGGCTAGCTCAGGGTAAGAATAACATGACAATATACACGAGTGTCTGGAACAACTACAAAATGTCCCTTGCAACAGATTAAGTGGGATTAACTATTCAGAGTGGTGTTAATCTTTACATCCAAAGTGCCCAGTGGTCCCTCTCTGAAACCTCATTTAGACCTGAGGGCATTTAAAATAAAAAAAATACTCAACTGGTTAAATTTGATCAAATGTCTAGGCCTTTCCATTGATTACTTTTGTAGTATTGATCAGTTCTACAAACGGTATGAAATCAGCCACCTTGCATGATATTCATAGTCAAGCTATCATCTTCATCCATTCCGTTGCGAAGTTTCAACATCTAAACTTCCAATTTGGCTGCTAAAGATCAATGTATTTCCATAACATTGAGAATGCAGTCAAACCATGAAATCATTTTAGGAAGGCAAAAGCTTTCAATACATATTGTCTATGTATGCCTAGGCTGACATATACAATAAATTGTACTCCTCTGCCATGTTGAAGATTATGTGTAATTTAACAGTGTGCAACCTAAATCCTCTGTTCATTCATGTAAATGGCTTCAAGATGAAGCATAAATAAAAATGTCCATCAGTTTAACCTCCACATGACCACTAACAGATGGGCCATCCCTCTTCTTAGACTTCCCGAACATCTTCCAGTTGGAAGAGCCAGCTCCCATCCAGGAAGTCCCTCCACAGGTTTATGGAGTCCATGTGCGGACCAGTCGCAACCTCTGCCACACCTTACCCAACCTCTACGCCTGCAAGTCCTGCAGGCAGACGTTCCCCCTGCCCAGTTTGCTGCGGCGGCACCACGGCCAGTGCCCGCAGAAGCTCCAGCAGTGCTGGCAGCAGCCCATAGATGGAAGCAAGAGGGCCAGGGTGCAGCTGTACCCGCCGGGCTGCAGCCCCTTCCGCTGCACAGTGTGCAACCGCGAGTTCAACCGCATGGAGAACCTCAAGACTCACCTTCGCATCCACACAGGAGAGATGCCGTACACCTGCTCAGTCTGCTCCAAGTGTTTCCGTCACTCTGGGGCCTTGACCAGGCATTTCCGCATCCACACTGGGGAGAAGCCTTATGTCTGCGGACAGTGTGGGAAGTCCTTCAGAAACTGTGGGGGGCTTAAATTCCACCAGCGTTCACACAGCAAGCAGCTACAGTAGCTACCCTTGAATTATTTTGACGGTTTCATTAAACTATAAGATAACAGGGGACCACTTCATTACTCTTTTTCCAGTGTTTCACATTTTTATGATTGGTCTTCCCTTTGATATAAAAGATACTGTTTGTGAGAGCTCTCAAGAATGCAGAATCTTAACATATTGTAGGAGTTGTCATGTGCATCATCTTGAGGTCAAAGCATTAATTATTACCTAAGTAACACAATTGGCTTTATTTCTGTTATCTTTGAATGTATACAGATTGTCAAATCTGTACACACTCAAAGATCACTGAAATAAAGTTAATTGTATTTGCAGTACAAAATCAATTTAATTGAATCGGTTCAATTCTCATGAGTAGAGAGACAAAACATAGATACTCTGGGGATCCGCCACGACGGTATACGATGGCTCAGTAGCAAAGTGTAGAACCCTTCAGTGTACATCTTAAGGGCAACTTTGTCTCAAACTTGTTTTACAATGATTACAGAAGTTAGACAGTCTGTTTCTTATTCATGACAATCTTGTTATATTGTTTTGTTTTTGGAAATATTTAAATTTGGACATTCATTTGATCAATTACTTGTGGAAATTGCTCAGAAAGTGGACATGTGTCTGCTTTGGTTTACTGTACTAACATACTATTCCCCATAGAATTGAAAACTGTTTAAAGATCAGTGAGCTAGTGAGAGTGACTTGCTGTCTCCATTGATAACATATTTTTTACTTTTTGTATTTAGGTTAGGATTAAGGTTTTCATCACTATTTCCTGTCTTGTTACTCCCTGCGTGCATGCTCTGGTGTGAAAACCAAGCTCCAAATGTCTGCAGAAAAAACAATATAATCAAATGTCTGCCAGCAGCATTACTAGGTTGTTAATAAAGTCTATTCCAAAATGTGTTTTGCCTGTGGTTATTTCACACTTTCTGGGTTAAAATCTGAGTTAAAGGCTTGTACTGTACATACAAGCAAGATTTTGACATCACAGCTAAAACAATCATGGTCCAAACTACTACTTCATGTGGAAACTTCTCCAGTGCACAGAGTGAAAATTATACTTTTTAGGGATATTGTATCTGTTAGGTAAACTTTTGAATTTAAGAATATTTGTTTAGAGTCTGGATTTTTTAGTGAGAGAAGAATTATCATTAATGGATAGAAAGTATAAAAAGAAATCAGGAAAAGGTCAAATTAATTTAAACACATCCATCAAACTCAAAATTATTATAAATAGCTAGATATACACTTTATTTATCCCCAAGGGGAAACGTTTGTGTGGCAGCAGCAAGCAACGTTACATAGAAGACACAAACATATTAGGTATGAAAAAAATGATCAATACATACAGCAGTGTATTAAATTTAAGAAAATTAAACAAATGTGCAAAAATGCAAAGTATAAGCAGTGTATATAAGTATATACAGTGAAATAGAACATTTTCGAAGTAGATTTGCATTGAACCTTTGGATAGTCACTTGTTTTATTTTTTTTTAACATAATCAGAACATACGTCCACTTAAAGTAGCTTAAATCCGTTCATTAAACCCCTCATCAGGACACCTTACTCCGTGATCGACTGTTTCAGAAACCTGCCATTTTCCTTTTTCTGCACTCGATTATTCGGCCTGGATTAAAGCAGGAAGCGGACGTTCACGGAACAGGACGGAAGCTAACAAAGCCAGCTAGGACAAGCAGGCAAACAGCAGAGCTCTGCTCAACCTGTCGGGTTTCTCAGCAGACAGCTGCAGAGTTACATATTCAGTCTGCAGGTTGATATTCAGGCAGGAGAGCAGGCTGCTGCCATGGTGACTGGGCCGGCAGTTGGAGGCTCTTCCTTCCTCCAGGAGGACGATGTCGGTGGGAGTCGCTAGTTCCGCCTGAGCTGCTGCTGCTGCTTCTTCTCGAGTTGGCAGCTGTTGGACACGCAGCTCGTGGTATGTTGTCTTCCTCTTACCGGGGGGGAATATTAGCTTAAGTAACAACCACAGGTTCCTTCTGTCAGCGAGCCAAGTGAACTTTCCTGTTTGACAGCGTCTCACAGGCCCCCGCGCTTACTTAACGACAACAAACGCACACATCCGGTTTCAGGTTATGACTACTGGTGCTGAAAACAAAGCGCTCAGGTAAAAGTGCATGTGATTTTTACATTAGGTACCAGGTGGTATGGACACTTTGATGAGATCACTTTGCCATTTAAAATGAAATGCTCTTCTAGTCCTTTAAGCCAATGACGCTGTCAGAACAACACACCACTGTGAAGTAAAACTAAATATTTAACCATTTACACTCCAGATTAACACGAAACTGTCATGTGAGCTTCTTGATAAATATTACTTTTTGTAAACTAAAATGTTGTATTGGTTTAAGTCTTTATTAAATATGTGTTTGGCCATAAGCACATTTATAATATATATACACACACATATATACACCCATTATATAACAATAGTTTGTTAGTATTAAACTATCCATTGCTGAAAATTAGTAACATTTTGAAAATATAATTTCCCTTTCTGGTTGAAAGTTTTAAGCACCTCTGTTGTGTGTGTTCAGAGGTGTGCTGCAGCACAACCTCAGCCGGCTAGTGTGGTTTCCACTTGGTTTAAGTTGTTGAACTCAAAGAGACGCATGCTTTTGCTTATGTAAACTGTCAGATCTTTGTCTCTCAGCTGACACACACACACTCGCACCGCAGCATCTTCACCTGCTGTGATGACTATTATCTGATCATGATTCAACAACATACCGGCTGCCTTGTTGGCTGCTTTCACTCCAGTTAAGCAGGTCTCCCTGCCCCTTGCTGTTGTATAACAAGCAGTTGGCCAGCAAAGTCGAATAGAGAAAACAGCCTGTGTTGCACCTGTAGCCACACCTGTCTGTGATGGTGTACTACACCTTGGAGTACACTTCACCATCATTGCAGCTAGATTTTGTTAAGTTGCCCTTTTTATTAGACATTCAAAGGTTTCAGTCTCAGTTTTCAGTTTCAGTAGATAATTAACGGAAGTGCCATGTTTTACTTGTGTGTAACTGAGAAGTCTGGGACCAGTATGCTGTCTCTGAACAGATGTGTCCGCTGTGCTCATTTCATTGGGACCACATTGTGAAATAGATTTGACAGGACACGGTCTGTGACATTAGCATGTCAAGCATCTTTTTGTTGTTTCACTGTCAATTCGCCCTCTGATTCCTGCCTGCTTTCTTTTCCTCACTCTCCAGAGATGGCTATGCACGGCGTGTCCCAGGACCCCTCACACAGTGTGGGGGAAGTGAGGGAGCTGGCACACACATTATCTAAAGAGACACTCGGGTCTCCAGATGCCTCTGAGTTGGGGAGCCCGCGGTGTACTCCAAACTTTGACCTCTTCAACATGGTTGTGTCCTATAAGAGAATGGCTCTGTTTCTAGAACCAGCTGCAGATGCAGTGGAGCTGACCCGCTTCCTGCTTGGGTGTGTATGTGTATTTGTTTGTGGCCTGCTTGAGCATCATATGATATAATGGCTTTTGGCCTTGTGTTTGGTCTTGTAGGAAGCCAAATTTACATTGTAGTATTCACTGTCATCTTTTTGTTTTGTTTTTATTTCTCAGATGGAAGATGCCGCTGTGCTCTCTGCTTGTCTTTATGTTCCTCAATGTCTTCTTCTGCTCTGTTAATGAAGGTAAGATGAGGACGTGGGCTTTAATATTGATCTTTTGTTTGACGTTTTTATAAGACACTTGAATCATTTATTAACTTACTGTTGTGTCTGGCTCTCTGGTGTCAGTGGGTTGGATCACAGTGGGTGTGGTGGCGGTGGCGACGCCTGCTGCCCTGGGTTACCTGCAGGACAGGTGTGGGGGAAGAGCCTCAGATTCTGAGCTCCACAGGAGGCGCTATCACGCTGTGCACCGCAGGGACCTGCAGACAGTGCATCTCACCAAACAGGAAGCCATGCTGGAAGTCAAAGACCTGTAAGACATACACTGCAGGGGATGGGTTTGTGTGCTGCAAGGCTAACCAATGATTATTTTCATTTCCGAGTCTATAAAATGTCAGAAAATAGAATTACTACTAATTATACAAATCGAGTTGTTACATCAAATCATAATCATAATCATATATATATATATATATATATATATATATATATATATATATATATATATATATATATATATATATATATATATATATATATATATATATATATATATATATATATATATATATATATATATATATGATTATGATTATGATTTGATGTAACAACTCGATTTGTATAATATATATATATATATATTATATATATATATATATATATATATATATATATATATATATATATATATATATATATATATATATATATATATATATATATATATATATATATATATATATATATATATATATATATTGGATGCTTCTGCCTCTAAATCTGTTGAATATGTTAATTTGCTGAACACTAGTTGGTTACAGCTTTACAATTGCACAGGTACTTTGTGGAGTTTATTGAAAAACACATTTACAAACATAATTTACTGTTTCTCACTAATAATAATAATAATAATATGCATCCTTGAGGCATCCTTACATACTTGTTTTATTCTTTTCCTACTTCATAAAACATTTGTAAAGTCGTTTAAAAATATTAGCCCAGAATTGACATATTCATGTAACAATGGGTCGCTAATCATCAAAACATTGCACTAAAGATCCGCTTGTGGTCACAAATACCTTTTACTTTAGCTTGTTCTTTGTTGTATAGCATTTAAAAAGTAAATAGACTCGCTGATAATGTGAATATCAAGCAGTTGCTCTTTCTGGAACAGGTTTACAAACTGTTCCTTGCACCCGGGTGACACATGTCTATGTGACATTTGTTCAGTGTTTGTTCAAGTATGGGTTGATGGATATATTTCTTCTTACATTGTTTGTTGTCTCCACCAGGTTGAAGCACATGGATGACATGCTCTCTTCTGCCTGCCTGTCAGCAGAAACCTTTTACAAGGTCCTATACTGGGACAATCACACCAAGTCTTCAAGGTGCACACACTCACACACAGCATTTTGTGATAGCCTCAAATCATATTCAGTATAAGCATTGTTGAATTGTGACATGTTTAGTTTGAATAAAAAGGATGCTTTTAGATGTTTTTTGAAGTGGGGTAGTGTGAGGTACTGATCCATAGTCAGTCAACAGTAGATGGCGGTCGGCACGCTCCCAGGTTTGAGAAACAGACTGTAGTACTAAATGAAGTACTACACTACATTTGGAGTAATTTCTGACAAGAAAATGAACTGAGAGTGAAATGTATCTGTACTGTTTGTTAATGGAACGTGTGGCTTTTGAAGAAAGTATGTGTTTCACTTTCCTGTTGGAAAGATATAGCAGTGAAAATATTCTAAATATTTCACAACAACCAAACTATCCCTTTAAGAACGAGTACATTCCACGCAGTTACTTAATGTTACTTAATTGGACTGTGCTCTATAATCTATGGTCTGAAATAGCAGTGGATTATATCTGTTCATGTAAACACCTGATTTTAAATATGTCATATGCAAGCCCAGATCAGTGTCACTGTAAACATTTCAGTCACTTATGTTGTGCAATGTGTGTGAGTGAAACCTGACATTTGTTTCATCTCCTTCTAGGTTCTACGGAGGGATGTTAATATTGGTGTGTCTGCTCTACATCACTCCTCTGGGCTGGGTGCTCGCTGGGCTCAACAGCGCCATCTTCCTGTGGAACAGAGACTTCTGCAGAGGTTAGTACATCATGTCCGGAGGGAGCACGGCTCAACCAACACAAGACACTAACTCTCCTTTAAGAGAGTTGAGCTAAAGTTTCCTGTGTGGTTCCAGTTTTGTTGGACCTTAGGAATCTCCTCCACATGGGCCAGGCCTCAGAGGGAAAGTGTAATGAACAGGACCATGGCTCGTTGGACAGGACCCCCACACCAACTAGTCTGGAGGTGAGAGGAGATGGTGTATGTAGGTTTTGAATTCTGAAGGATTTAGAGGTTGTGATTTACATTAATACCAGCCGTGGCTGTAAGCTTCTTATCCACTTAATCCCCTACTCACAATGTATTCATCCTTTTAAGAGAAATGCCAATCCATCAGTTATATCACGACCCCTGTCCAAGTTGCTGATTTTGGGACAATTAACCCAGAATTCACATATTCACGTAGTTGTGCGTCTGCGTTTGATAACAGGACCTGTCTCCTGGCAGTGTGGAGGAAGCTGAGGAGGCAGAGCCTGATGATGAATTTAAGGATGCCATTGAGGTAAATATTACTCTAACTTAACGGTACACCTTTCTGCCACATGTTCTTATCACAGTTAGTTTTATTCCCTAAATCTGTGAACCTCTTGCTTTGTGGTAGCAGCTCTTAAGAGGACATTTAGGGCTTCCTCCTCTTAGTCAACGGTTTTGGTCTCAGTCTACTAAGATCTTGTTTTGTTGGAGCTCGCCATGATTGTGTAAAAAGAATCCTCCAATCATGATGCTTGTCCTGTTTTCCTCTGCTATCCTCTGAACTCAGGAACCTTCGGTGTCCCTGCAGGTGAGTCCCCTCCCTCTTCCCCCTCCCTAAACTCGCACTAAAGAACTACTTGACACATGAACAACGACTTCATGTGTAGTAACCTTGTGTGAGGTGACCTTGTGGTGTAGTTCTTGCTTTGCTTTTCAAAGCATGGTCTGAGATATGAGCCTGTGTCATCACACTGAATATTATCAGTGTGTGTGTGGGTAACATTTTTCTCATGTGGTGTTCTGCTTCCTGATAAGGAACCCCCTTTGGTGTTAGTGGTAAGTGGATTCCTACTGCCTCTCATCCATCCATCCATCCATCCACCTGTGTGCTGTTCCCTTGGCATGAGTTATGTGATAGTGATTGTAACTCTAGAATTACAGGCCTGTAGTTGTTGTCACTAGTAATCCCATCGTTCAGAGTGCACATTCATTTCTAGTCTTTAGTGAAATAAGCTTTGCCCTCCATGTGCATTTTCAGAAAGATGGACTCATTAACATGTTGCAGTGTTTGTGTTTTGATTGAAAGCATGTTATGGCCAAGTGTTTTGCATAATAGCATAATTATTTATTTAAATACAACATCTGATGCATGAAAGAGCTTCTGCATAACAACATATATTTTAGAATTCCTGATGAGCAGACTTTTCCTTTCAGATGTTGCAGTTTTCAAACAAAAACAAGTTATCCTGTCCCCTAAAAGCCCCGTTTGTTTCTCCTACTCTTTTAAAGTCATAGTTGGGCTTTTCATGAGATGAGTATGAGTACCAACCAGATGTTCGCTTATTAGTTTACAGAAAGTGGGGAAGGGACATGGAGGTATACAATATGGTTGTATAGCGCAAAGCGTCACTATATCAGAGTCTCAGTCCACGATTAGTGGTTGAAAATAATTAATGATATAGAAGTTCACGCTTCTATAGAAAATAAGCTGAAAAAAAGATATTGGTATCAGTCAACATGATCTTCAAGGTTGTTTATTGTGCATTGTCTTTTTAAAAAAACATGAGTTTAGGGCGGTGAAGACCGAGTCTGTAACCATAACTGTACAAAAAGGACACTTTCCCAAATGGATGGTGAAAACGCATCCAGATGAACAGAAATCCCACGAGACCGAACATGTGCCATCAATACAATGTCCTTGTCAAGCAAAAGAAAATCACTTGCGGGGAGCCGAACACAGATTTACATGATATTATCGTGTGTGTATTATTAAGACAATGACTCTATTTTTACCCAGAATAGAAGTATAAACATTGCTTGTTTTATCTTTATTGGGTCAGCATTACAAGGATATCGAATACAAATAGTTTTTCTCTCAGCTCTTTTCAGGGTTTGCTCTTCTTTGTTTGGCAGATGGATCAAGTGCAGCCTTAAACGCATGCATGCATGCATGCATGCGTATTTCCATTTAGATATAAGTGTATTCCACTTTTCTCTATCTCACTAGTGGCCTTAGTACTTGTCATCACCCTGCTTGATTTATTTGCTAAACACCTATTTCCGTCAACTCATGATTCATTTTTTTCTTTGTATCCCTAGCTGCTGAGTTTGGCTCGGTTTCTTGGCCAGGTTTTCATACTCCAGAAGACAGATTTCAGATTCCAAAGTGTCTGACTGCATTTTTCTTTGTTCATCCCCCCCACACCCCCCCCTCCTTCTCCCTCAGGAGGATGATGACGGGCCTCTTGGAGTTCCCGAGTATGACACCATTTCTGAAAATGGTCTCTTGAGCCGCAACGAACCAATACGCAGCAAAGTGTCTAAACTGACGGAGAAACTGCGTAAACGCTACCCCACCACCAGCACAGGTCAGTCTGCTCTGACTCATCTGCTGGTTTCTTTAGCTCAGTCATTAAAGAAGAAACTGCTGCTCTCAACAGATGCATTTCTTTTCATTTTTCTCAATACTATTTTTCTCTAAAGGCAACTGTTCTAATTGCAATGCCGTCTTCTCTGTGCTGAAGAAAAGGGTGAGACTGAGAACTTGCGTCAACAGTTTTAGATATATTTAGGCATCGCATCATCATTATATTTAATTTAGTCTTCCTATTCCATTGTCACAAGCTTCAATGCGATTTACTCTTTGTATTACAGAGGAGCTGCAGTAACTGTGGCAACAGCTTCTGTTCCCGTTGCTGTTCCTTCAAGGTGCTGAGATCTTGCATGGGGGCAACAGGTGAGAAAACTGACTCATTTGCACATTTTATTTTATTTTTGGACTAACAAAGTTGCATTATCTTGTCTGTGTTCCCCTTACTCTGTTTGTTGACTTATGATCTTATTCTCTCATTGTTCTCTCTTCTTCAGCTCCAGAGGCCCAGAGAGAGACTGTGTTTGTTTGTGCTGCCTGTAATTCCTCTCTCATTAAGTTATAGTGGGATGGCATGTCAGTCTGGTCTCCCAGTGGAGAGCTGGGGGTCATTCACTGTTTGCACTCCCCGAGCCCTCCAAGTTACTGAAACCCTAAAACCTGCCTTGATTTTCAAGTTAAGGTACTCGTATCTGTCAAGAACCCGCCCCTCCTCGCCTTTAGCAGTGGCATCCCTCCTAAACTACTCGTGTTGCATATGGGACTTCTACTGTAATGTGTTGAATATTTCCTGTTTCAACTCTCAAAGAAGAACTGGACCTTGTGAATCAATGAGACTGGCTTCAGAGCACTGTGGCTCAAAAATCAAAGGACCTGTTCCCTTTGCTGAGCAGAGGGAGGTGCACAATGTGCAGGGTGGAGGCCAGGTTTGGGCTGCTGTTGTCTGGTTTATAGGCTGCTGATGGTTTTACATACTTTGCCTCGCCACACAAGTCAATTATGGATTTCTTCAGCTCTGTGTTACAGTTTAACTGTACTGTAACACTGAGACATGTTGAATGCGATGGCGTGAGCAGAGGCAGTCAGTTAAAACTTGGTTTGTTCAGATTAACAAAATAATGGATGGACGACCAAATGACGCTCTATGATTGACACTGTGCGCGGGCTGGCCACCAATACACTTTACCCTGCTGGTCAACAACGTCTTTGATCAGTTCAAGTCATCGGGGACAAAAGTTTTCTCCCCCACCGGCTTTAGCTGTGCACAAGGCATAAGGGGAATAGATATGTAATTCTTTAAAGCAATAGTAACTCTAAGGCAGTAAACTAAAATTGCATGGCCTGCAATGAATTACATTTTAGTTGCCAGTGGTAGTATTCTGGAGGGCATTAAACGCGGCTTTGTCTACTTGTTATGATCAAATCAGCGCGTCATTGTGGTCGTCCTTTTTCCTTAGTTGTCAGAGTTTTGGAGTAAAGCAGCAGCCTATAAGTCCAAAAACTACCAGAGATCCCTGGAGCCTGTGTGTTTCCTGTAACTGGATCAAAGTCTACCCAACTGGAAATTAAATTGATTAAATGGACTGAACAACCAGCGGAAATCATCATCAGAGCCTCACTCGCTTGAAAGCAGGACTTCAAAGAATTGGTGTGAAGGCGTCGTATCCTAAAATGTGGATCATGGTGGTTGTTTTGAACATGATTCAGACAAATGATTGTAATGGTTTGCTTTGCTTTTATTGTAATCCCATATAAACTGTTACTATAAATTGTTCCCCTATATCTAATATATTTAATTTAACTCTCCAGTCATTATTTGACCTAATGATCAAGTCTGTGATATATTGTCCTTTATTTTATGAATGAAAGATGCCACTGTTGAAATAAACTCATGGTTGATAATTTCATTAACATAAAAGAGGTAACTATGGTCTTTCTGATGTGAAGATTTCTGTCAGGTTCTGCTGTCTGAAGTTCGGCCATATTAAAAACTTGAATAAAAGCTAACTCACAAACTACTCACAGAGCAATGTCGAAAGATTTGTACCACTGAATTTATTGCCCAATTTGTTTCAGAGTTTGAAGTTTCAAATAAACTGATATGTGATTGTTTATCTTTTTTAAATCCAAATTGAGATTCTACAGAAACTCATCACCCAAATCTGTAGTTCCCCTCAGAACTACAAATGTGTCTTGATTTACTTTACAGCTCATTGGGTTTTATGGACTACAGCTCGTTTTGGTTCCTTCTTGCTCTCATCCCTTGCTTTTAGCCAAAAATAATCTCCGCCAACATCTTCCTGCCTCTGTTTCCTCACAGATTTGTCAATAATGTCAGTGTACTCAGAATCACACACTGTCAAGTTTGCAAAGACAAGGAATTTAACTGGGTGATTGGTCAATAACAATAACCAGCACATGAGTAAAAAATAATAATTAGAAATAGCAGGTGTAATTAATGTATCTGTCTTAGTTTCAGGGTCGAGGTGGTGCTTGCTGGCTCACTGTCCCAAGTTAAAGTGTCATCCATGATGCACTTGTCGTGAGACAGTGAAAAAGATGAGTTCGTATGACCTGAACACTGTACTCGTGTTAGCTCCGCCCTTCATCCCTCCTCCCCCCGCCCCCCTCCACTCCTCCAATCTGTCCTACTAAAGCGATTTCAGCGCATGCAGGGACTCGTCCCCACGGCGGCGGATGGCAACATGGCGACAGAGGTAAAACTGGCATATTATGTCTTCCTATTCTCCTGCTGGAGGCTTCCTTTACAAGCATTACCAGTTGTATTACCATTTAAATAAAAACGGGTGCAGTTAACGTGGTCAACGAGGGGCATCGTGGGCTGCACACGGTGAAACTGTGCCGGCTCACTTCAGTCACCCCTGAAGGCTCCGTGTCCTACATTATCATGCCGGTTGCGTCCGAGCGCCCGTCGGTTTTTATTTTGTATTTTATTTACAACGTGTTTTTTTTTTATTATCGTTTTACAAATGAAAATTCAGCTGTGCTTTCATGGGAACTGAGATGGAGCACAAACAGCAGATAACCTCCCCGCGATGTTAAGCTGTTTTGGTGTTTTTGTCTGTTGAGACGCCCCGTTAATCCGGTGATTTTGTGGACAGCGACCACACACTCACTCACAAACACACACGCGCACACACACACAGACACACACGCACGCACGCACACACACACACACACACACACACACACACACACACACACACACACACACACACACACACACACACACACACACACACACGCGGAAGCACTGCGTTCAGCACCATGGACAGAAGCCACGCCGTCCTGACCTTCCTCACTGATATTCCAGTCTGCATCTGTGCTTTCAGAAATAGATTTTTTTTTTTTTTAAAGATTTATGATGAACATTTTGTATTTATCCAACATACCCTTTGATCCAATCAACATTCCCAGCACAACCACTTTATGCTACACGAGGTTGGATGGCCTTTAATCAGTCTGCCTCATCATGTTCCAGCTGATCGATCTGTTGTGAGCTGTAGTGAAATGTTGTCCCGTCTTCTGCCCCCTGTAAGATCAGAGAGGAAGAGAAAGATAGTATGTCCAAAGCTGGGCTCTGCTCCAACAGACAACGAGGCAGAAATGAGTGTGGATGCTGAGCCACAGACTGATTGATCACATCTCATCTGCTTCTCCTCTATCATCCTACATTTCCAAACCGGCTCCTGTTTGTACACATTGCAATGGATGAGCGATGGAGCTTTCTCTGGGGACTCATTGGAGACCTGCTGGATCAAAACTCACAATATTTGTCTTGTGTGTGTGTGTTGATTCTCCTTAGTTTCACAATCTGCAGGAGTTGAGGCATAGCGCATCTCTGGCGAATAAAGTCTTTATCCAGAGAGACTACAGCGAAGGAACCACCTGCAGGTTTCAGACCAAGTTCCCCTCTGAGCTGGAGAGCAGGGTGAGCATACTATTAAGCCGATTTATTCATTAGTGCCACCAGCGCTGTTGTGTGAACTGACATAGAGATGTTTGTTAATTACTGTATGTAATTATGTTTATATTTAATCAGTATAGCCTAATACAAACATGTCTTAGAACATGTATTACCTCCTGAACACCCATTACCCCACCAACTCCTTTCCATTCAAAATACATGAGTATTTGAAAAAAAATAACTTGGAAATACCTATAGTGGATTTTGCAGTATGTGACAGAAAGACAAACAAATTGGCATATTACTTCTCAATTCTCCAAATGTTTTACCTTTCTCTGCCCTGTACAGATGATTCATGTTGTGTTCAGTGTGGTTAACAGTAACAGAAAAAAAACAGTTGGCCACACAGAACAATGTCTATATAAGTTTTATTTATCTCCTCATTGGCCTAACTGCTAATGGATGCCTGGTGGTAAAGTCACATATCATATCACTGAAAGTTTTCCAGTTGGATTTGGACCTTTGTGTCATCTCATGTCCTTCACTTTCCCTCCACATGTTGTCTGATCTCTATCAATCCTAACCCGCTACTTGCGACTCCGCGTGCCTCTCCAGATTGAGCGAACGCTGTTTGAGGACACTGTGAAGACGCTGAACAACTACTACGCCGAGGCAGAGAAGATAGGAGGCCAGTCCTACCTGGAGGGGTGTCTGGCCTGCACTACAGCGTACCTCATCTTCCTCTGCATGGAGACACGTTACGAGAAGGTCAGAGTGGCAGTTTCACACTGGATGCGTTTTAATAGTCGAGGATGATGATTAACACGCCGGGGATCCCACCTCATGCCTTGTTTTACTCCTGTCTGTGTGTTAGGTGTTGAAGAAGATAACCAAGTACATTCAGGAACAGAATGAGAAGATCTATGCTCCCAGAGGGTTGCTGGTCACAGATCCCATTGAAAGGGGAATGCGTGTTGTATCCTTACCCAATGTATTTGGGTGCATGTAGACAGAGGCATTATCATTATTTTAAAATGTTTAATTAGCCACAATTCACAGCAAATGTTTGGCCCCTAACTCTCCCCCCAGATAGAGATATCCATCTATGAAGACCGGGGCTCCAGTGGCTCCAGCTCGGGGAGCAGCTCCGTGTCCGGCAGCACCGCTCGATGACTGGTTCCCAACTCCTAACTACCACGTCCCCCTGATCACTCGCTACCCTGCAGAACGTAGGACAATAATGCTACTCCCGTTCCAACACTTGGCCCACACATCCCAAAGCTTTCGCTCACACAAAGGATTCACTAGTTCTCGGCAAAGACGGGCACGTTGAACCGGACGAGCCATCACATGCTAAAGGTGTTCAAGCTTTTAAAACACACACTGTAGTAGTTTGTTGCAAAGCCCTGTTGCATGGCGGCACAGCCATATTACTACTGTATGATGCAATGTCTCAGTGAAAAGAAGAAGAAACAAAAGAACGCGTGATCGTACTATTACCTTCCTTCCTGTCCTCTTTGAAGTCACCGCAGCTATGTGTAATCGGGCGGGTGAAAATAGCATGTAAGGATGTGAGAAAAGGAGGGAGGGAGGGAGTGTTGAAGACCACAAGCCTCACCAAACCTCATACCTCAGCCACCACAGCTGCACCTTGCAGTCCAGCTTAGCCACAGCCGCACCACACTGGACCAAACTGGACTGAACATTGAGCCAATGTAAGGAGGATGTAGAAGTATTTGAAGGCATCACAATGTTTCACCGAACCCGTACAAACTGCCCAAGGAACCTCTGTCACCTCCGATGTAAACCGTGCTGTCTGGTAGCAGATGAATGTCATTCAGCTCGACTGTGTATTTTATGTAGCAGAGCTTCCATATTTCTCACATGAAGACTATTTTTTCGTTGTTAGACACACAAACATATCCAAATCCTAACCTCTTGTTTTTTAAAAGAGTAAGACCAAGTATCCCTAAATTTTAGATTATGCAAAGACATACTGTGCATTGATTAAATGCAGTAGTACGTAGACAACAGATGGGTCAAAAAGTCTTCCTGAATCTTACCGTGTTTTAAAATACACCAACCCTTCCTTGATTTCTGAGTAAGCTTCCAAAGAATAATAACTGCCAAAAACTGGCTCACAATTGTGAATGTCTTTTATTTTGGTGACATTTTGTGCAAGAGCAAAACTTTCGTACTGCTAATTGTTTGATACACGTGGCAATGAGGTATATATGACTGGCGTCAAATAAATACTGTTTCATCACCGCTGCACAACTCACATTTCTGTTATTGAACTGTAAATCTACAACACAGAACTTTCCCTATGGCTGACATTTTGAATCGTCGCAGCAGGACGAGCACAGGTGCTTCCAATAACATGTATAATGATCTTGTTCCATTCAGGTGTGACAGTAAGCCATGACACTACCCAGCATGCCCAGTCGCAAGGCTCTGCCACAGGAACTCCTAAATGGAAAGCAGTTCCTAATAAAGCTGCGCTAGTCAACATTTTGATATTGATAATCAAACTTACGTTGAGCTTGTTTTGTTTTTATGCAGCTTTACTGTTTTGTTAGTTTTACAGCTTAGAGCAAATAACCGAGTCCGATCCATCGTCAAGAAACACAACTCCAAATAAATGATGTTGCTCTGTGACTGCTGGATATTTAAAAGTTCTGTTTACGGCAAGTGGCCCAAACAAAAATCTATCACGGTTGCTTTAACGTTGTCATGTGATAGCAGTGCTTTCTCACAGTTCATTTGAAGTTTGAGATCCTTCTTTATGAACTTCGCTGGGCAGGATCTCATTTAACCATTCACTATATGAACATATTTACGAGGAAAAAAAAAGATAGAAAGGTATTTCAATTAGGAGAGACTTGTTCCAAATTCAACAATACATTTATTGCAGTATAATAATGAACAGTGCGAAGTCTTTGGCGATGGGACAAGAGGCAGAGACTCTGAGTTCTGACCCGGCAGAATCAGAGTCCTGACACTGGTCGTGGTGAAGAAGAAGGGAGTTGACTGCTTGCTGCCAGGAGGTGACCGGGGTGGAGGAGGGTCAAATTCCTTTCCGAGCTGAAAATGACAACTGACAGCAGCATAGCAGATAACCCCTTTAAAGTTTGACAGCAACGATATGATTGGCTTAGAGACACGGTGAAGCATCTGGTTGGTTGTTTAAAAGTGGTCGCCCCTCAGATCAGCTGCCACCGTAATGAATCACTTGGAGAATTAGACTGAGATATATAAAAGTCCTGTCGTGTAGGGTCTTCCTTTCTGGGCTACTGCTTGCTGCTCCAGTTTTTTTTTTCTTATGCACAGGCCATTCTTACATAATATATGTATGCGTATATGTGTTGCAGTAAGAGAAGCACATGTGTGAATCAGAAACTGAATCATGGCTGAATTCCATTGAGCTGCTTCAGCTTTAGGGTCCTGGTATCTTTCATCATGGGTCAGTCTGCTGTGGAAAAGGTCTATAGTGCATATTTATGATAATACTTTTAATGTATCGCATGCACTACAAACATTTGACATTTAATGCCAGAGTTTTAAAAAAAAAAAAACATTCTAATGTGATGTAGTAACAAGCTTTTCATGCAGGCTTAGATGACACTGCAGCATTTTCAGGGGCAAGAAAGGCCATGAAATTAAACCCCGGTTTTATTTTTCACTTCCAAAACGGATGGATTACTGAATGTACCCCGCTCACCAGAGCAAACAGGAAATGTACAGACTGCAGGATGAGGTCCAACAACAACAACAACAACAATCTTGAAGCTTCTGAGTATTTATTCCTGCGCAGGAAGGAAAAAGTCTGCAGGGCGACGAACATCCAGCAGAATACAGATGCACCTTGGTTTTGGGCTCAGTTCTACGCTCTTCCCTTCGACGGGTTGGGTAGCAAGCGAACACTGTGGAGAGAACGCTATCTTATCATGGGGGAGGCTACAAGTTTCTGGGCCCTTTGAGCAGATGCTTGGTCCCGGGTGTCTTACTGTACCGTCGTTACCCTCAAGACTACCACCCCTGAGATATGCCAGTGCAAAGAGCACCGCGGCAGCAAAACACAAAATGGGAGGCTTCGAATGTGGAGGCAGAGGGGGAGCGGACAGCATCGTAAAATGGAGTCAACGCTGCATGACTGGAGGGACAGAATAGAGGAGGTGGAGGAAGACAAGGAAAGACGGATGAAGACAACACAGAATGAATGTTTAAAACCACAAGACGACAGGCTTGTTGATGGAAGTACGAGTAGGAATACTAGAATATCTTTCCACAGTACAGGAAGATAGACCTTTATGATCATTTCCAGCTAGTCTGTGTCAGTCAGGGACCAGTTTCAGATGGCTGCAGGTCTTCAAACATGCAGACAATAGTTGGTGTTTATTGCTGCAGGCAGTCAAAGTGTCAAAGTCTATGGAGCAGGTTGTGTAAATGAGACTAATAGAGAGCATCTCAAAGCACTGCTAAAGATATGACTGTTGTATCTCTGAAATGATAATCTGACCATATTGATTTGCAGCAGTTTATTAAGTGAGTTTGCTATGACATCATACAAACAACTCTAATTTAGCAGTTAGGAGAAAAATAATAAAAACTCAATATTAAAACTTTTCATAGAGTTAAGAAAACAACATGGCCCCTAAAGTATAGACGAAAAGGAAAGTATTTTAAAAACATGTTTTCTGTAACATTCTATTTTCCAGTCATGTAAAAAAGCCCAAATAAAGTGATTTTCCTCACAGACCTGTAGAAATGTAAAAGAAAAAAGAAAATAAATATTTGAATTTTTCTTTTAAAGTTTTCTTCTTTTTTTAAGCACTTCATCTAAAGAACTGAGTAAATACGTTTTTATTTCTTACCTGCACAGCGGCCATTCTTAACAGTAAACCCTTCACCACACTAAACGAAAAGAAGAAAGACATTTATTGGTCTCCAAAACAAATGTGTTGACTTATTTAGAATTTGCAGACAGCGAAAAATACAAAAAGGGATTGTGTGTGTGTCAGCAATCCAAAGCACTGCTGACTGACTGCTGACAACCACAAAAAGAAAGAGAGATGTCGTCTCCTGTTGTTGCTTTGTTGTAAAACCATTTCAAACCAAGCTGAATTTCACAGCGAGAGAAAAAGACTGTGCTGATGTGGATATGTTTTTAAGCCCCGGTCACAGGCTGCTTGGAGCATTACACGTGTTCATAATTCAAGACGTGGAGCCATTCTGCGTACCTGCGTGTCATTAGCAAGCAGAGGCGATTCCCCTTCTTTGGGATAGGCCACTTCCACCACTGAGTTCATTTCACCAGGCTGAAGGGTTCGAGTGATGGAGCGGCCGTCTGGCCAGGAGACGTCCAGTACCGTCGCCTCATCGGTTCCTGGGAGTCAAGGGTAGTAACAAAATGACAGATCATCACACAAGATGTGAATAAATGTTACATGATTTCCTCTGCCGTGTTAAGACCACATATGATGTTATATAATAAAGGAAGGGTTTGAGATATATTATTATTGTTATCATTTAACATTATAGATGCAGGGACTGGAAATGGGGGGAGATAGAGAGTGAGAGCGGGATATGAAATGCAAAACAAAGGTCCAAAGGCTGGAAACAAATCTGTGACGATACTGTGATGTGGCATGCTCTGTAACGACATAATGATAATGATTCTCATTATCTATGATGGATGACTCTTTTTCAACTTTGGACAGCCCAAAGTCTGTTTCTATCTGCTTCCACTTTGTATAGCTGAGTAAGACTATTGTAAGAACTAAAGCAAGTAAAAGTGAATACATCCCTTTCCAAAAATGTTTAACTATTCCTTTAAATACAACTTTGTACCTACAAAAACATGTGTAAAAATAAAACAAAACATTTACGTTAAGTTTCCATTTTCTTCCAGTGTGTATGGATTATAAAGGAAGAAGGAAGTTACCGAAACCAAAGTGTGCGACAGGCTCCATCTCACACAGGTACCCCGAACCTCCATCAATAATGCGTGTGTGTGCTCCACTCTGACTGGTGAAGGCTGTCACCTTGGCTCCTCGGGCGAAGGAGCCAAACTGGGTGCGAGGGATGACCCGCAGCCAGTTGTTAGACGAGCCCTGATGAGGTGATAAAGTTTAGTTTGTGACACACACACACACACGCACACACACACAGACACACAGACACACACACACACCTGTGTGACCTTGAAGATAGAGATTGGCTGGCTGGCACTCTCTCCATGTGCCAGCAGCAGGTCCAGCTGTCCGTCCCCATCTAAATCTGTCACCGTGCCACCTGTCCAAAACAAACAGCTTTCACCGCACCGGCCCACAAAACAACTTCACTGTGGTGTTTTACGGGACAGCTGCGTCTGTTAATCTCACTTAAATTCGAGAGGTAGCAGAGGTGTCACATATTCACTTCAGGTTAGAACATTTTCAGAATAAAACTGATGAAAATGTGTTGCCCAGTGTCCTCTGTTCTGAGGAGCAGCTGACCTGTTCCTCGTCCCTGCGGCTCTGCAGCATCTCCCACGTGAAGCTCCTCTATCGAAGGGTCTGCATCTGCTCTTCTTGACACCCTTCAATCAAACACACAAGGATTTCAATCTAGCTAATAATGTAAAAGATAATATAAAAAGATACAAATAGCTTGATGCCTCTTATTAGACTTTGCATTGACATAATATTTTAAAATGGTACCTGAACAGCCTGTTTGGGGCGTTGCCTCTATAAGCAATATTGTTGAAAAACACCTCCAGCTCCTTGTCATTGTTAAAGTCAGCAGCGATGACTGTGCGAATAGGTGAGGGTGTTGCAAACCCTTCAGTGGCTATGTTCTGGTGAAAAGGGAAACACTGTCAAGCCGTGCTTTATCAAACTCACTTCATCTTTTCTGTCACTGTCCTGCTCTGCTTTCTTACCCTGAATTTAGAGTCGCTTCCCTGCAGGAAGAGTCTGTGTGGGCCGTTCCAGTTGCCATAGACGATGTCCGTCTTTCCATCCCCATTGAAGTCAGCTAGAGCTACTCCTCTGCCATGCTGGTACTGGTCCTCCACACCTTCAGAAGTTGACACAATGAAGAAAAAGCCTTAGTGGTGCTACTGCTGGACGATCCAGAGAGCAAGCTAAAGGACAGAGTTGACTTACTTACAGGACATCAATCATAAAATATTACACAAGGCGTAAGAAAAAGACTAAAATCAGTATTGCTGAGCAGCACTGTACTGAGATCTCCCGCTTCATCCGCACCTGACTGTTTGGCCATATCAACAAAAGTCCCGTCTCCATTATTCTTGAACAGGAAGTTGGGTCCATTCTCGTTGTCACAGAACACGTCAGACCTCGACTCGCTCAGGATTGGTCCGACCACCACGCCTCGCCCACCTGCACAGAGAGCAAAACCCTGAATGCTTCAGCTGATTCAGCAGACTTCAAAACATCACAGACTTGATCACTCCGATGTGACTCCTGACCTGTGAACTTGTTGACCCCAGCCGTGGCTGCCACATCAGACAGAGCGATGATGCCCTTGGTGACATCACTGGCAGCCTCATCCATTTCAATGAGAGCGTGGGGGCCCACGTTGCCGCTGGCATAGTTTGCCACGTAAATTGAGTAGCGGCCTGTTCCCTGCAGAGCAACAACCGATCAGAAGACTGAGAGGAAGGTTTACTTGGAGGGAAATAAGAGCTCAGATTGTGGGACTTCATAAATAGGTTTACAAAGTGAGTTTACTGACCTTTCTATCAATGCACGCAACTGAACGTCCTGCCATGCGATTGGCGACACCGCGACGCACATTGAGCTCGTCCCCCAGAAGATCTTCAAAGCGGCCATTTCGAAACTTAAACAGCTTGTCTGAATAGGTTGCCCTTCCTGCATTAAAAAAAGAGAGAAAAATCATTCAGCTACCTGAAATTAATGCTAGGGCAAAAAATGTTGAGGACATATATGAGTGCACTTTTCTTTTTTTTTTTACCAGAGTAGGCATTGTTTGTGTTGAGGAAGTAGATCTCCTCACGTCCATCTCCATCCACATCACAGGCAGTAACTCCAATAGCATTTCCTGCCCGATCCCTCAGGGCGTAGTATGGAGAGTTGCTATCATCAATAGCAATGTTCACCAGTCTCTTTTGAGTGTGATCGTACTTCAGCACCAGGTTAGGCCCATTGTACCTGAGGGAGAAAATCACACATTTGTCTTGCACATATTGGTTCACTTTCCCTTGTAGAACATTGAATGCAGTGCCCTCCCAGTTTGCCTTGAAAAAAACATGATGCCACAACGCCTCAATCTGCCCCTGCTGTGCAGAGGACTGAACATATGAAACAGCAAACCACTTTCACACCCACCCTGCCACAACCACTTCCAGGTCGCCGTCACCATCCACATCTGTTACAGCCATTCCATAGTTTAGTTGTGTAGGATTGTGCAGACTGTCTGGAGGAAGCATCGTCTGTGTTACAACCTGAAACATGGGCTCAGGGCTCTGGGCGTGGGACTTCTGCCAGAGTCCGACCAGGAAGAGCAACAGACCTGAACCCCACATCACTGCAACCTGGTGGAACACAGAGCAGAGCTGGGTTGCATTTCAATTATTGGTGCAGGACAGACATAATGTTGATGAGCACATATAATGTATACCATGTAATGAGTAATATAATGAGTTACTATGCACAAGTTACATGTATCTACACTGCACCCTAATATTATCAGTTTTACACAAAACACTGTCCAAAAAAAATCAACATTTTGGATCTGCAGCAGAACACACAACTATAATATCCACGCTATTAGATATTAGTTAATGTCAAGGACATGATGAATCTTGATTAACTGTTAGAAATCATCATGCAAATATAATCCTGCAGCGTTAATTATTCTCTTGCTCCTGGAGACAGAGGAGTGCAGGCATTCGGTTAACAGCATTTTAAAATCTTACCTGCTCTTTTAGTGTATCGAGATGGAAACGATATGACTTCGCAATGCGAGTCAATTGAGCACGTTTTTTAAAAAAAAGATTTTGCACCTTACACAACTTCGGCCTTTATTATTTACAAAACAGCTTGTGTAACGTCTTGATGGAGGATTGACCAATCAGAGCGCCTGTTAGGATGTTGACCAATGGCTGATCTGCACTTCCGCGCACGTGAAAGTGAGAGACGGAAGTTTCTGTATTCGACCAATATGTGAATAAATTACAGCAACGGCACAGAGGAATACATTTATGAATCCCAATATAAAAAGACAATGACTATTCTGATAAAAAAAATTTTTTTTTTTACACTAAACATATCCAGAGGGCTTTCGCTGAAGCGCCAAAAAGAACAACATCTCCCAGCATGCTTTGTGTTGTCCTACGCCTGCGTCAGAAGTGCGACGAAAATCTTTAACAAAACAAGACAAACACGGGTAAGTGGAAAGGGAACAATTATTAGGTATACGTCTGTTTTGCAATATTTTCAATGAAAATGCATGAACATAGTTCCAGATGGGTGTATATTAACGTATGTGTTCGTGTCCACAATAATCATGATGAATACAAGCTCAGCGAGTGCACTTGTAGTGAGCTAGCAACATTGGTAAGCTAACCGACGTTAGCTACCAGCACTGTCTTAGTTTAGATGCGTTAAGTCTAATTTTAGACACAATTTAATGTAGTGAGTATAAACTACCACTCGCATTGTCATTACATTTATTCAAGAGTCGTTTGGACGTCCGTTTACGGTTAATACATATTTTATTACGTATTTCATTGCATCGCCTCTTCTAATGTTTCCTTTCCTCTGTGATCCTGGAGTTTTTTTAAGCGTCATTCAATAATGGAGTCGGAACAGGCAAAGGATGATTGCGCTGCAATCCAGCCAGCACCCACTCCCCCTCCTCCCTCCCAGTCGAAGAAGCCAAATCAGGGTGTGAACGTCCCCAAGCAGCGGCAACAGGGCTCCAAAGAAAAAGCTCAGACTCAGGGAGAAGTAAAACCAAGACCAAGGCCTCGCTACACAGACAAGGCAAGGAAGAATGCCAAGAACAAGAAGGACAAGGCTGGAGCAGCTAATAAGGGAGCGCCTGTTGGAGAAGAGGTACAGAATGGCGAGCCTGTTGTAAAGGAGGAGCGCTTGCAGGATGCAGATGAACAGGTGAATGGGCAGCCTGGACCAACCAACGAAGAGCCAGATGCTACTTGGCTGGAAGCAACAGCCTCTGAGGAAGGGGAGGAGGAGAGTTGGGACACCTTGTTCAATGATGATGGAGATTCTCTGGAACCGCAGCTCGGAGAGGTGAGAGCTTTGTCTGAGTGATGCAACCTTCCCCTAAATTCACACACCACACACATTCGTTTGTTTGTACGCCCAGATAACTCGTAAGCAGTCTGATACAGCAGATCATTTTGTCATGTCCCTCGTCTCTCAACTGCTCTCACCTTTGTCGCTTCTTCCCTCTCCAGCTGACTTTGAAGGAAGGTAGGAAGAAAAAGTCCGTCCAGGAGGCCAGGTTTGATTACTACAACATGGACGGAGATGACGACATCGAGCTCACGGAGGATGAACTCTCTCACATTGTCGAGATCTATGACTTCCCTGCTGAGTTTAAGTCGGAGGACCTTCTCAAGTTATTTCAGCCCTACCAGTATGTATAAGTTAACTGCTGCAAGCCCTGCAAGTTATTGTTGCATTTGAATAAGATCAACATATGAATCCTGACCAATGCAGTTTAATGAAATCTCCATGAATGTGGCATCCCTGGTTTATGTATCGCTTTTGAGAGCCAAAATCTTAAATATCAGTCAGGGGTTTATCAATCTGGATTAAGATATTGATTAAATCATTAACAATCCAATATCATCAAATGTGTGTTACGATGCAATACACACGTGTCTCTTGACACAATATAAGGTTCAATGATTCCAATATGCTTTTGACTCATTTTATGAATTTGTATTATTTGTTTTGTTGTTGTATTTTGATGATTACAGAGATAACATTGTGAATAACAATTATTTTGGCCAAGTGACATGACATTGTTTTATTGTCCCACGTCTACCACTGAAATTAATCTATTTGAAATCATATTGTGACAAATATCCTTTCATTTTCCAATTGACAACTGTATATAATGTCATCGTGATGAAACTTGTGATTTTAACCCCTACTATCAGTTTTAACAGTTTATGTAAAAGTGTCTGCACTGCTATTGTGTGACTATTTACGCCCTGTTTTTTTTTTTTAGACAAAGAGGATTTGACATCAAGTGGATTGATGACTCACACGTCCTGGGCCTCTTCTCAAGCCCCATAGCAGGTTAGTAAAGCTCTGTGTCACAGAAAAGGAGGATATCTCACACAACATTATGCTCGGCATGTTAATACCATTATTGTGTTATTTGTTTACTGCCACAACAGGAGAACATTTGTGAAATGTAAAGAATCAATAGGACATCTTTCTCACATGTGCTTTTTCAGACCTGTGGAATATGTCTTGTTTTTTTTCTATTTTCAGCTCGTGAAGCTTTACGATCCAAACATCCTCTCATGAAGTTGCGTCCTCTTTCCCAATCCTCTTCCGACATGAAGGCCAAAGCTCGTAGCTGCTCAGGTACAAATACCTCCGTCTCTCCAGTTCTTTGACGGTTGGTCCCCTGGAGCTCACGTATTTAGAGACTAACATTATGTTTGTCTGTCTTTGTTACTTGTATTCTGACGACCCTCAGACTACCTCCTGCCAGCTAAAGAGAGACCTCCGACTAGTGCAATGCTGGCTCGCAAGCTTGTGATGGGAGCCCTCGGTGTAAAGAGCAACCAGACGAAGGAGCAGGGCGAGGCCGAGAGGAAGAAGCTGCAGGAGGCGAAAGGTGCGTTAATAACAGTTATTTTCAGATTATGACTGAGGTTGATGTTCTGTGGTCAGCAATACATTTTCTTTGGGTGGCCTGTTTTCTCTAATAGTAGTCTAGATGTTCGGGCGGCCAACATTTGACTAAAATACCGCAGTTACTCAACTTTAGGTGAATGTTGCTCATGTGACACATGAGTTTAATGTGTGTGAGTCAAGCAGGTTGTCTGTAGGAAAGAACATGGGTTCCCAGTCAAACCTCCCTGAACAAATAGTTATTTAAAACATGCCACAGTCTGTCCATCCTCAACCTTGCATCACAAGGTTTCCACCACAAGTGGGAGCTGTTTTTATACTTTACTATAAAAACCTGAAATTGATGCCAAGAGAAGTTGCTTTCCGTCCACTTGTGTGCAAATCTCATCGGGTCTATAATCAGTAAAGCAGCCATTTCCCTTCACAGATGGAACATAAGTATATAGGCACAAAATACCACAAATGGCTGTCAGTTAACTTCCAGTTAGGAAGTCAGGGCCTTGAGTATAGAAAACTAAAAACAGCTCCTTTGTTCTGAATATGGGCACTCGGCTGTGCTCACTCTGTAAGATCCCAACAACACTGTAAATGTCCGTCAGACGGGCTTCTTGTGCTGAACATTGTGTCCTTGGTATGGATGCCACGTCTGGTCGTATTCAGAGATTAATTTACAGCCGGCTCCTCACTACCCGGCATGTAGAGAAGACGGCGATGCAAATTTAGAGCAACAAATCGTCTAAATCGTGTTTATTTGAGGGCTTTTGCTGATTGATATGTTGAACTGTGTCACTGTGGTTTATCTTTCAGAACAAAAGCGCCTGGCAGCCAAACAGAAGGAAGACGCTTGGGAGGGGAAGTGATTGGACAGAAACTACTGTTTTATTTGTTTGTTTCTTAGATTTCTAGATTCAGCAGAGTATTCTCTGTCTCTTCTCTCGCTCTGTTTTTGTCAACTGGCCACTCCTTCCTACCACCACATTTCCCAAAAATGGATTCCCACCATTTTGTCCTTCTTTTGGCCACAGTCCTTCACCAACTGTTACTGAAGGTCCCATCATTCACTGTCTGTTTGTCTGCAGTGTTACATCAAATTAGAGGGTCCAGTTATTGTTCTCTCACTGTTATGTTCATGCTCTGTCCATGCAGGGACTGTTGCATCTGTGCCACGGCCGAGGCTAAAATAATCGACTCGCCTGGGCTTTCTTTCATATTTCTTAACATTGTTACCACAGTCTGTAGCCTTTTTGTGTCTAATTGAATAGATCTTAGAAATCATGTTTGTCTTTATATATTTTTTATTTTTTAAAGATGACCCAAGTAAATGTGAGGGAAGCAAGGTTTTCTGTTGATATTCATGATCATACAGTATATCTCTATATGAAGACATTATTGGGACTATACTTTGTTTGAGGACCTGTAGCTTGCATCATTAAAACATTTTCTGATAAGTCAAAAGCCTGAAAAAAAGCTGCTGCTATCGGTCTTTTCCAGTTTCGTGGCTGTTCCGTCTGTTAAATCCTAAAGACGTAAATTATTTGGTGCAGTGTGCTCTTCTGTAACCATTTTTAATGAGAGGAGTCGAGTTGTACAAGCTGATGATGATGATGATGATGATTCTTCGGCTGTCATTCATTCTGACATCCAATGTTGACAGAGCGAATGTCTTCATCTTGTGAGCCAGTTAAACATGTGAAAAGAAATTTGGGGTTTGTTTTTGGGAAGAAGTCCAAGGCGACGGGTACGTGCAGGGAATTAGACCTTTGCATTTAACCCATCCTCAACATTTAGGAGCAGCACTGTGTCCATGTGTCAAGTGTTAGTCCTGCTACATTTTTGGAGGTGAAGGGATTTCTTTTTTTTTTTTACAAGTTTACCAATTCAAGACATTGAGAATAACACACTTTATTTGGTGCTAGAATATTTGGAAACTACATCCTGAACAATTAGTAGTATTGTGTTAATGTGCACAGTGAAGGAACAAGTCAATGAACATGAATTAAACAATTGAGCAGATGTTGTATTTTAGCTGCATTGTATTTTGTAAAACTGAACTATATCCATGAAATAAGCTGAGTAAGGAAAGTTTGATTACATTTTTGGTGATATGTTTCTGCTCCATGCAGTTAGTTGAAGTATCATGTGATGCAAAAAGTAGAGTCTATCACAACTCTTTCAATCTGCTTTAGAGTAAAAAGGTTTGTTGTTGTCAACTTCAACATGATGTTTTTTGTTGTATCTTGAAAGTTGAGACTTTCACTAGAGAGAGAGAGAGAGAGAGAGAGAGAGAGAGAGACAGCGTTGGTTAATTCAGAGTCAACTTTCATAGTTCAGCTTCCTGAAACGCATGCGTCCAGGCTCAGGGGAGACTTTAGTGACAGCTGGGATAGGCAGCTGCCTGTGACACCACAGACCACGTGGCCCTGAGTCTCCTGCGCCTCCTCAGCCAATAATAAAGTCTCGTTCTCCTGCTTGCAGGGAAAAGCTGCTCAATTGGCTTTCTGCTAATTATTTCAATTCCTACATCCTCTTCAAAATATAATTTGCTGTTAACTTTTGGCCTGACTAGCTGCTCAGATAGTTAGTGGACGTGCTAACACAGTTATATAAAAGATTTCTAGGTAAATGCATGTTTTAAAAAGGTGCCTTTTGTTGTTTGCAGACGTCATTTATTGAGAGTATTTGTGTAATTCAAGTTAATCAGTAATATTTATGTAGACACCAGTGTGGTCCATTGCTGCTGCCAGGAGTTCAGATCATGAGCTGAGACACAGGATGCAGCATTACAAGTTCATTTTTTTGACTCAGTAGACAATAAGCATGGCAAAATAACATTTCTGCTATTCAAATACAATCTCTGCACGTGTTAATCTCTTTCCAAAGTTCCCTTGTTTCCAAAGATGTCGGGAGCATCAGAAATGATGGATTTTGTTTTCAGAATGTGTTTTAAGTGTTTTGGATTGGACATGTAAGGAGTATAATTCAGTGAGTAGATATTAAAAACAACTGCTAGCATTGTATGTGGTAGATTTTCTTTATGCATGCTGTTATCTAATAATTTGTCAACTTTTTCATGAAGTCAACATAATGTGATATAAAGGTAATTATGCAAAAAAGATTTCATGGTTTTTTGGTTGTGATTTTGTTTGAATTATTTACAACTTTACTTCCATAACATATTTTAAATGAACATATTGTTCTACTTTTACACATTTGTTTAACTTGCTGATGTCTGATCACCAAATATTCATAGTCAAAATAATAGACGTAAAATGTGCCGCATGTTGATTAGTCATCATTTCAAATGACGCATTTGGCCGATTATGATGTTTTGTCTTCCTAATTTAGAAATCGCATTTTGATGAATTGAACCTTCTCAGCTGGTCTCAGGGCACACGCGACTGAACTGTGGAATAAAACCAAATGTGGACACATTTTCATAGCGAGCTTGCCAGGACAGAAGTGGACCTCCCTGTGCTCTGTTGTTCTTGCAGCTGAACTACACATCCAGATTGTAGCTGCTCTTTCTACCATCATCGTGTGAGATCTGAGCCCTGCCTGTAATCTCACGGAGGCGACGCACCGCAGAGCAGCCCGTCGGGTGCCCCGCGCACAAGCATTAGATTAACTACACAAACACAAACCACTACTGAGCAAGTGGTGGTTTCAAGTGCCAACTCTGCCCTCGACTTGTTGCTTGTCATGGAGCAAATTAAATGTGAGGCATAGTCCAAATTAAGAAATCATCTAATGTGCCGCCACAAGAAAGGCCTGTGGTGGTGTGTGATGGTGAGTCAGCAAATACACCTCACATCATCCTCCGTCCTTTGTCAAATTCAAAGCTTTGTTATTAATGACACTCAAACAGGTTGAGCACCACCTGAGCAATACTAGTACAAATATTATTATTATGATAATGTACACTCAAAGCTATATCATGTCAGGCTTGAGAGAAGAACTGACAGTCTTCCTCTGAAGCGATAAAACACCCTTCAGTTAAAAAACAAACAATAATTTGAAATTCAACCGATGCAGCCTTTCTCTGTCGGTATGACTAGTATCTTATGCACTTTGGGTAAATGTTGATGAACATTGGGTTACTGCTTTGGCTTGCTGCCTTTGTGACTTGTCTCCACTCGTCTGCTGCTATTTCAATAGCATGACATGTAACAGCAGCACTCTGCCACGGTCACAGTCTCCTTCACTTTCTACCTGGACTTTGTATTTCTAGTTTTATTTTAATTTTCCCTTTTATTTAGGCTGTAGAAAGGGATAATATTCTACTCCAACGCATAAAAGGGAAACAACAAAACCGAAGGAAGTGACGTATTTAAAGTATCGCTTGTGTAATATGACG
The DNA here is from genome assembly GCF_023055335.1 of Clinocottus analis. NCBI lineage: Eukaryota > Metazoa > Chordata > Actinopteri > Perciformes > Cottidae > Clinocottus > Clinocottus analis. Next base: position 3,790,097 of record NW_027176009.1, on the reverse strand, counting down.
ATGGGCCGCTGTGAGTTTCTCCAGTGTGTGTGTTCATCAGTGGGATTGAGGTTGGAAACAACCAAAAACTACAAGTTAGCTCAAGCTCCCTGTGAAAAGATGTGAAACCCAGCTTTTTTCTTTGTAGAATTGTTTTTCATCAGCTCAAGGAGTCTACGCGCTGTTGCGAGCCTATCATATGTGCATAAGGCATTGTATGACTTTGTGAATGTTTCTTTCCGATATAATCTTTTAAATAAGGGATTCTGTTTTAGCGAGTAAGCATATTGCCCAAATCTTCTGCAGACAGTAACATTAACCATTATATTTGGTCTGCATTAGAAAACTCTGCAGTCAAATAACCATGCCTCAAATAACCATAGAGTTTGTCAATCTGACATTTATTATTTTACTACCATTACCAAGTACTGTTAAAAGCGTAATGCCGTGGTGCAACCACATCTCATCTGATGTTACCGATGTTAAGCAGGTGGAAAAGAAACAAGTGAAATTATTTGTCATAATAAATTCAACAATACAAAACAAAGCCACACAGGGACAAGTTTCAACTCAAAAGTACATTAAAATGTTTGCATAAATTAAAGACCTAAAGAACAATATTCCAGAGAGGTAATATAAAACTGTACATGACAATACATTTGCAATACATTACAATATTTATTCAAATACGGCAAAATAGCACCATGAAATAAAAATCTTCTCACTCAAACCAAAAAGCACACAGTTGTAACAGTGAATACTGCTTCAGTAATGTGAACAGGGAAAGTAAAGCATGTGCGGCGTTGTGTGGACAGTCTGTTACCTGTGTGGATATCATATGGTCGTGTGATAGTGTCCTAAAAGTAAAGGATGTGTTGTACTCTCGTGCCTCCATGTCGATACCTTCTTACCTGTGGTTACGTTTTGATTAAGGGAATTCAATTTGTGAAAAATATTTAAAAGACACATTTTTTTAAATAACTACTCTACGTTTTATCGTGGTAACATGATGCTTGTGATTTCAAACTGGTCTTTTTCTACTTTATTTGTCTTTTCCTCTTCCTACATTTCTCCTTACGTCTCGTTGACTTCCTAACAGGAACAGCCGCTGCAGATTAAAATCAGCCATGGGATCCTAATTAGTCAGTTTTCCAAGAAGTCTTTCCCATGCGTCTCAGTTTCCCTCCCGCTGACCCTCATCTTTCTATTTACTGGCATGTCATTGTCATTCAACCTCCTTCCCCTGACATGTTGAGGTGTGGTGAAGAGTTGTACAGTTGTTCTGTCCTTAAATCTGTGTGTTCCTTAATTCACAGGAAGTTGTTGGAGATCTGACGCTGGTGGTCAAACAAGTCCTCCACCTCGGCGCTGTAGGCATCAGCTGATGAAAACAGACAAAGAAGGGAAGTGAAATACATCGCAAGGGAAATAATAAGATGTAAACATGTATGCGCACTAAAAAAGTCTTCACAGTGTACCTGCGTGGCATCCAAACATGTACACTCGTTCTCCATCGTACTTGCACCGACAGCGCATCACGTTGTTCTGGAAATCAGACTCAGCCATGTCTAAGGACGGGTTGACCTTCACCTGTAGATGAAAATGGACGAGCGATAAGATGCTGCAAGATTCAAGTCTGTCAACATCCTCACAGTTGAGTGCAGTGCCTTTCTGATGAGACAGGATGCGTATCCTGAATCTAATGACATTATTTTGCTATACATGGAGAAATGCTACTGAAATTACAAGTGCTGTCCACCTCATTTCCATTGTAACACATGCAGCTCTTTGTCCAATTGAACCAATTCAACCACTTGCACGAGCTGTTATAGCACCCTAGATGTGCACATGCTTTGTATTACCCTGTATGCAGACAAAGTTGTGTTTTATTTGTTGAAAGTCCCTGTTAAGGCCAAATATTTTACAACGCCTCAATGAAGTTAGCTTAGCTTAGCACTCACACTGAAAGCCTGGATCGGTCCAAAGATTCAAAAACCTCCCTGTCGACGCCTCTAAAGCTCATGGCGTATAAACACCCGGAGTATTACGTGTAAACAGAAGGTGCCTTGACCAAGTACCTTTGTGTCTAAGTCCAGGTCGAGAACACTTTTGATGAAGTAAAGAAACAAGTGAGAAAGTAACACTTTACTTCAGACTGTGAGGAAACAACTGGCTTTCCACGAGGCCGACTGAGAAGCCGCACAATTATTGTTCACTCCTTTCTATATGGCTCATGATGTATAAATGATGGGTTCAAGTGATCCATGACATCACTTTCCACTGCTATCTCCATGCAGGGAAGCGAGCCAGAGATGCAGATGACAGTTTTGGGTTTGGATTTAAGGAGCAGGCTATCATTATGTTGTAGCCATGGTGTGTTGTTTTCCACCCTGTCTGCCTGCCTGTCGTATATAAGAAAAGAACACAAATGAATTTTCCCGATGCACACATCAAACAGACAACCGCATGTTCAACAAAGCAACCCAGTTTCATTTGTGACATATAGTAAGCAAATTTGCTGTTAAGAACTTCATACATTTTTAATATTGCAAGTAGAGAGCAGCCGATGAGCACATATTTTATAGTCCCTATGTAAAACAGCATATGCACTGGGTGGCAGTTGATGCCCTTTTAAAAGCTGGGGTAATAATGTGAAACAAAGGGCCCGCCGCCAGTTTTACAGAACAATGAAAGGTCGTCACCGTCGTGTAAAGGCTATGAGGTTGTGCAGTTGATGTTTAAATGACGGAGCAATCAGGAGCAATCAAGCTGAGGTGACTCATCGCTTTAAATGTATGGTCCTAAAAATGGCTGCCACCCTTTGATACTTGGTAAAGGCTCAAAGAAACGCCCAGCTGCATGAAGGACGAGTGAGTATCTGCGCCCTCCCTCCATCTTTCGCTTCTTGCACAAATTTACGAGCAGCTCGACGACCGTCGGACCACAAAGTGCTGCTGGGTCACGTCGTCGTGGCAACGGTGAATCTCTGCTTTATGACACGCGTGTGGTTTTTATCTCTCGAGACGTGGCCCGTCACTTGTGTACAGACGGACCACTCCTGCGCGTAGTTTACGTGCAGTCTGCACACACGCGCATGCAAATCGCACGCAAACATCTTGGCTTTATGTAAACACTCCGAAAATAATTATAAACTGTAAACATCATCACTTTGCTGCCACTAAGCTGCCGAGAAAAAAAAAAATAGAACAAATGACAGAGAAGGAAAGATGAGTAGGTCACCACGACAGATTGGATGTCTAAAAAACAGACGAGACATATAACAAACTCAAACACAAAACTTGCTCTGAACAAACGTAAAGTGCTGACAGAGCGGTTCCACGGCCAATAAGCCTGCACTTTCTGGAAGGGGGGGACTAATAGCAGGTCTACTTTCTATATAAATCCAGACTAAATTCACTTTCCTTAAATACTCACACACCCAGAAAACTACACACATACTTGTACACCTGAATAGTTCAGCAGCCGCGAGCCATTTAGCTCAAATTATAGTCTTTTATCACAGCTTTTATCTCTCGTGCGCCTTCAGATGTTGAAACGCCAACTGTTCTGTTTTTCTTCTTGCTCTCATGCCCGATCCAAGAGGTTGTGTAAGATACTGAAATGATGTGATTTCACCATGAAGATTGACAGGTGGATTCTTTTTTTATTGGACTAAAAAAAAAATCCCAATGAACTGCTGAGCAGGACTTAAGAAGATATGTTAACTAGTTTCCTAACCTGGAAGATGTATTCACCAGGTCGTATGTCCGTGATGTCGATCCACTGGCAGTCAATATCGTGGCGGTAGGTGTCCCAGCAGCCCACTGAGATACCCTGCTGCCCCATGTTATAGCAGGCATAACGTTTATGAATACCTGGGTGAAAAAACAGTTGGAAACACATGAGGAGAGATAAAAAGAGAAGACCATTATGCAGAAATCTTCAGTCACTGTGGATTTGAATTTAGACCATCAGCCTGAGAAATTTAAAAACCAGATTTTTTTTTTTACGTACTTTCGAATGAAAAGAAAATATGTATAATACATAAAGCTGTCTGAGCTTTGTAAAGCCAAGATCCACTTAGGCTGGGCCTCTGATTTCCCAGCCTGCCGCTGACTTTAAAGGCTCATTATAGGATTTCAGCGTTGCACTTTTATGTCTTCTTTATTCTCTTGTTTGTCACAATTCTGCTCTCGTTTCCAGATTTTCCCTCAAGAAGCAGGTTTATGCCACATCAACCTGTAACCATGTCTCACCTTCGGGGCAGTACGTGTCCTCCAGACAGAAGCTGGCCTTGTGACCTTCAGCCACCTTGGTCCCGTTGAACGTCAGCAGGTCGTAGTGGGTGAACACCTCAATGCTGTGGTAGTGCCTGAGAACGGGATCAGGGTGACATGAGTAACATGAGAAGTGAGTAAATCTGCCGCTGTTTGTATTCGCACCTGCATCGTCGTGGGAAAAAACAAAACCCCTTGAGGTTAAGTTGAAATGCAGCAGCCATAAATCCTGTTTTGTTGTTGCGAAGGCGTCAAACAGACGCGGCGACGATTGTAAAAACACGAGTGAGCAGAGAGATATCGGCGTGTCGCTCTTTCTCTCATTACGAAAGCATTCCCAGAACAGGCTGTACCAAAAGTCAAACCATGTGTTTTCTGCTTGTGGAGGTAGTGATTGCGGCCGGCAGAGACACTGAGCTGTGCTTCTCGTCCTGGGACCCAGAACCACAACCGCTGAGATAAGAAGCCAGGCGGCTCTGAGTGCAGTCATGGCTCTGACTGTAACAACCGGCTGACCAGTGAGGAGGATGTTTATTGTAAACATCGTTTTGGAGGATAAAATATTGTGTTTATTGTGTTAAATAACAGACCTTTGTGTGTGTTTGATTTGCATCACTGCGATTCCATTTCGCTCGCCAAATCTGACATTCATCTTTTGCTGCAGTTATCACATTTGTTGACCTCCGGCTTTCACAAAATGCTTCTTTTTTTTTTTCTCGTGCCACCTCATGACGGTGTCCAGTCCTGTGCCATGGAGGAGATTATGCAGCAGCCAAAACCAGCCAAACACTGCAGCGGCTAAAAATCAGCTCATAGTGAGTTTGTGTCTGGCTGTAGGCTTAAACATAGAAACCTGACAGCTCCTCCAAGTGACCCAGCGGTCTGGTTCAGGCTGTTACCTGTGACACTGGTGCCATGTCCAGCTTTCCCTGGTGGCTCGGGGTCGGAAGTCGGCACGCCCCATGTTCATGATCCGGGAGGAGAAGCGCAGCAGGCGGCGGTGTCCGTAGGGCCAGGTCATCCTGGCGGCGGAGGAGGAGAGGCAGTTCTCCTCATTAGCACAGGTCAGCAGGTGGAGGGGTCGGTCCTCCAGGTAAGCCGTCTCTTGGACAAGCTGAGCATCCAGGACAAGGTCAGGAGCAGCTGCAGGGGTCGAGGGTCAGAATTTAATTTTAGCATTGCATTGCCATACAATTGTTAATGAAGGCGGACAGTTAAAAAAAGTGACTTTTTTTGAATTCCAAGCATTTTTCTTCCTTATCAAGACCTGATGGTTATATTCCCCACAAGGCCACTCAGTCAAAGTGCACTTTGCTAGGAGCAGCTAACATAGCCGCGGGCTACAGAGGTCTGGTTAAGTTTACTTCTGTCGAACTCCACACTCAGATTTGTTCAGTTTGAAGCCCTCCACGCTGACTCAAGCGGTATAAATTGAGGCAATTTCTCAAATTTCTGGAGGCCCAAAAGTCTTTTTCACAAAGCGATGGGACTCCCCAAGACTTTGATGTGTAAAATATGTGGCGATCCCTTAAAACGAGCATAAATGTATTTGTGTATTTGCTGGTTTTGGACTCACTTTCTACACACGTGACCCCTGCCGCCTTGCCTTCTCCTCCTCTGGGACAGTAGACGTTGGTGTTTCTGCGACACTGCTGGATAGACATCTCAGTGCCGTCGCAGTGAGTTCCACTCAAAACCACCTCGGCAGCGTCTGAAGAACCAGGCCAGTACCAGGTCTCCTGCACAGAGGAAGTGTTCAAAAATGTCAGAGCTGAAGGCTATAAACAAAGAAACCCCATTTTTTTTATTGGAACTATCAGTACACATTATCACATTTTCCACTCTTTTTCACAATTTTAAAACTACCCATTAAATGTTCCCAGTAGCCCCCCTCAAAACACACTCACGCTGCCCTTTCCATGCACAGCTCTATTTTCAGTCTGTTTGCTCTGTGAATTTTTCCTGATTTCTTTTCACCTCACTTTCCCTCTTTTATTTTTGTTGCGCTGGAAGTGGACGTTTGAGAAGCCTGTAATTACTCCAGGCCTCGGTAATAACACAGCACAGACGCACAAACAGCCGGACGAAGGGAGTGAGGGAAATATGGGAGCACACTGAACAAAAGCTTGAGGCGAGAGAGGAGAGTTTGAAGCAAAACTTTTAGCCTATTGTGTCGTTTACCTGATGAGCTCTTGAAGCGAAGCCCAAGCCGAGCTGCCGACAGACGACCATGGCCTCGTTGATGCCCCAGTTCTCACTGCAGATAGAGCCCCAACGTTTCGCCCCTCCGACCTCCATCAGCACCTCCACGCGGCCCTCTGCTGGCTCTCTGCCTCCTGCCAGACGCACCTGAATGTCACGGAAGAGGAGAGTGTTTTTGTGTCAGTCTGTAAATACTGCCAATGTGTCTGTGCACATGTGTTTGTGCATTTCTCACCGTGGCCTGCATGCCTGTGTTGGGCACGTTGCAGCGGACCGCTACATCCTGGTTGTGCTTGCAGGTGTATAGCGGCACCTCTCTGTAGATACACTCTGTAATCAACTTCTCCCTGCCGGTACACTGCACACTGTTCATGTGGATGAGGCCGGTACCTACAGGATGAGGGCGAAGAGCTAATTAATTCACCAGCAATAGGCCACATACAAAAAGACAGGCAGGCTCACACATACACACACTCCCACTCTTACACACACACACACACACACACACACACACACACACACACACACACACACACACACACACACACACACACACACACACACACACACACACGTAACCTGAGGCTGCACTCCATGCGTGCCGCAGAGAGTGTACAGAAATTTTGACAGCTGCACGCCAGCCACGCTTTATAAGCCAAAATAGAAACCAAAAATGGCAAAATGGAAGAAATTCTTTGCACACATCTCTATTGGCGTAGGTGTGTGAGGCTAAGGCTAAGGACCTATAATTTTCCCCTTAAATAGCTAATGATGTCATCACGTCTTGCTTCAATTTGCTCTCCTTTAGCGGCACTACTCATGAGCCTTTCCGTCGCAATGCACAGATTTATCTCCAATACGCTATATGTTCACACGACTCTGGTGACTGAGACGTTTAAAGCCCCGGTGCGCCATTCTGACATTGAACCACGTTCCTCATTCAGACACAACTGCCCCATAGCACCTACTTTAATAGAGCCCGAAAAGTAACACTCAAATGAATTTCCATGAATGACTTCATTAAGTACAGTGGAGAGAAGGAAAAGCATCCACTGTTAGAGGACATGGTATGTGCTGGCCTGGGCAGAAAGATAATGGAAGGAAATGAATGTGATTACTGCAGAGGTGCGGCAAGAAAGAAAACGGACAATAACTGACTGTTAAAGTGGGGTCTATTTCCGAGGAAAATGTTTAACTCTATTATTGCTGTACAATTTAATGGCTGAATTCTCATGGCCACAACAAAAGCAGTGCCAAAGTAATCACAGTCTTTTTGAATGTTTGGTTCTGCTCAGGGCTGATTGCCTGACATCCTGGTTTCAAAGTGGCGCTAACTTTTCACATACAAAGGGTTTATTTTGACAACAACACATGCCGTTGTTTTGGTCGCTGGAACCTCCTAGCAAAGTTTACGCTGGTATAATTGGTCATGGGTAGAGTTCCTCAACAGTCCGCTTCTGCGATAGAAGTAGAAGTCGGGCTGTAAACATTTTCTCTGGGTTTATTTGTGATCGGAGCCCATGGTTCTTGAAGTTCTGCGTTTAGCTACAGACATTGAGGCTGACAAGTGTTTAGTCTAAAGGATCACAGCGCTCAGTGTGCATGGTGATGTGACTCAAAGGGGGCAGCATTCAACACATACGTGGTTATCAGGTCTGTAGCTGGGTCTCTTGTTGCTTTTATGAATGAAGAATAATCTGATCACGGGAGGTGAAGATGATTTGGTTTTAACACACACGTCTCCCATCATGACCTCGCTAGGCTCGGTGAGTAAATGATCACTGGAAAGCACCAGGAGGGATTCAAAGTGAACTTTATGCGCCTTGTTCACATGTCCCAGCTTACCCTGTCCCAGCTGAGCCTTGGTGAGCGCCTCTTTGGCCGTCCCAAAGCCCAGCTGTCTGCAGACCACGCTGGCTGCAGCTATGTCCCAGAGGTGGTCACACACGGTGCCCCACTTCCCCTCCTTCAGCACCTCAACACGGCCCTCCCCGATCCGCGGCCCGGCCTTCAGACGCACAACGGGCTGCAAGAAAAGAAAGTACACAATGGAAGTTTGTGAATTAAAAAGTTAAAGCCCTGACTGGATCTGGGGTCTCATGAAGACATTTTTCAGATGTAACAGTTGGACTGCCTCAAAAACAACATTTCAGCTGGATAAGGACTATTTGGGGAAAAAGAAGCGAGAAAAATGATTATTTAAAGGGAAAGTTTTGAGAAAACACAAATTCACCTAAGTGTTGATACCGTTGATTAAGAAGACTGAAACCGGTGCCAAGAGAGGGTTAGCTTAGCTTCACACAAAGACTGGAAACAGGGGAAACAGCTAGCTTAGATCTGTCTAAAATATAAATAACAAAATTAAATGTGTTGTTTTTACACTTCATGTAATGAAAGTGACTTATTGTTTGTCTCCAGATTAAATAAACCAAGTTGACATGTAAACTAGTAAAATGCCCTTGGACAAAGCCATGCTAATGCTAGCCTTTTCCTCCTGCTTACACTATTCATGCTAAGATAAGCTAACTGTCTCCTTACTGTAGCTTCATATTTATTGTATTGATCTTGGTACAATAAATATATCAGTGAATAGCATGAAATAGAAAACCCTTCATTTTCTTTTAACAAACGTATTCCTAATCTTCATTTGCTTCAACTTCCACCTCCACACTGACCGTCACGGCAGGTGCTGCAGGTGCTCGGCCAAATCGTGTGAACTGGGATCCGGGGGCACAGCGGACCACAGCGTGCATGCCGTCGCGGCATGGGACATCATTCCTGGGGATGGACAGCTGGACCTGGCACCGCGCTAGAGAGGCCTCTACGCCCTGACATTGCACCTTCTCCACCCAGTAGGCCTTCTTACTGATCTGCGTCCTCAGCCTGGGGGACAGAAGTGGAGGAGGAGAAAGCAGAGAGTGACATGAGAGGTGTTTGTCATTTCTTAGGTCAATGATCTCACTAGCTACAAAGTTATATCCTTTGAAAAGCAGATGTTTTACCTCGAGGATGGATCAGCTATCTTAGAGTCCCACTGTTTCCTGAAAGAAAGAGAACATCCCACTTTGGAGTTACAACTGTGCATCTTTACATCCAGTAGACTAAACAACCAGCTGTCCTCTACTCTCCCATCCAATCTCCTCTTTCCTCCTCAATCATCCTTTCTTCTCTTCCTTTAGATGCCTACTCTTCTATGCTGTCTATCAAACCTTGAATAAACAAACTGAAGGCTATGACAGAAACAACATGCTGGGAAGGGCGTGTGTGCCTTTTGATAAACACAGCGCTTGCGTAAGATTTACAATAACGGATCACATAACTCCCTTTTTATGTTTCTCTCGTCTCAAACCACCACCTTGTTGTCATGACTTCTTTTTTAGATCTTCCATCAGTCATGGGTATTTCTGTCTCGGTGTTTGTCTATATGTCTACAGTAGATGTCTGGCTTCTTCGAGCAAACACAAAATATGAGTAAGACACTATACATTAATCCCTTATTGAGGTCTGCCAACCCCAACAGGGGTTTCTAGATGTGTGTCTAGCTCCAAGGATATTTGACTAGACTAGAGTCAAATAGACTCGAGTCAAATTCTAAAGGGAAACAGTGTGCATACACAAAATGAAGCACCCTACGCCTGCACACACACACACACACACACACACACACACACACACACACACACACACACACACACACACACACACACACACACACTATGCTCAAACATAAAAAAGTGAAGAAAAAAACTAGAATTCAATAAAAAGAATGATTCACAAAGCAGGCAGCGTCTGGGAAGTGTCCCTTTGACACATACACACACACGCACACACACACACACACACACACACACACACACACACACACACACACACACACACACACACCCACATTAGAGCTGACTACTTGCATCAACCATAGTGACCACAGACAGGTGCAGAGTGACTGACGCCCTTCATGAATGTGCCTGAATTAAATGACTCAAAGCACCAAGAATAGACAGGAGCAGAGTTTACTGTAGATTCATGATGCAATTAAATATTTGGCAACCTAAAGGGGGCTATGTTTCCTTTCCAGGAGAACCTCAGTATCCCAGTAATCCACAGTTTGTTATGCACAGAGGATACTGTACATGTGACTGTTTACTAGAGCTTGGAGTTTCCTATTCACATTGCAATGTCTTTATTTCTCTATTATTTACTTGGTTTCATTACTTCTTGTGTTTTTTCTCTCTTCCTTCTTTCTGCCATTCTTTCTCTCCTGACTTCGTTTTTTTTCTTTTCCCACTAATTCTTTTTTACTTTTTCTTCTTTCCATTGCCCTCCCCTTTTCCTTGTTTGGTCCGACAAAATGAAGATATCCCTAAAACTCGAGATTTCGAAACAACCAAATGGATCCAAAAGCATATATTTCTTATTTGTAAACGATAAATTACAGATCTTATGGTTTCTTATGGTTGTGTATGATGGTGTATGTTTCTTGTGGCTGCATGTTCCATAACTTGGTAGTAAATCAAAATGAGAGAGACAGACTGTAAGGGGCTATGCGATCATGGTTTAGAGGAGGGGGAGGAGGGTGTGTGGCAGGGACTGGAGGGGGTGGAGGTGAGGGTGGGGGGGCACCCATATAATTGCCTGCTCTGCTTTACAGTGTCTGCTGTGCGGTCGAGCAGTAGCATGTTGGTTCACACACACCAGACGTGGAAATATGCACGTACATATCAACTTTCCCTGCCTTGCCTCTGTATAAAACAAAGCTCTTTAAAACCCCAGCGTCGTTACTTAACGTTACGACTGCATGCTGGGAAACGAGGAGCGAGTGATGTAAGTCTTTGTGAACTGGGCAACTTTTATAACTATTGCTTGACTTTACAGGACGAGGAAAAGCGTGTCCTTTTTGGTTTCATTCAGAGACGTTTTAGTTGTCTTGCTCAGAGCTGAAAGCTCTTTTTCAGAAAACACAAGTTTGGGCTTAGTTGAGGCTCCTCCCACTCTAATGAGGAGATTTAATTGAAGGCAGCATAGCCTCAGGCGCAACAATCAGGTTGTGACCGCAGCACTGCTGAACTCTTTTAACCTTCTGAAGTTGTTAAGCTCGATGTTTTTTATTCAACTCTGATCACACAATACCATAACCTATACTGGAGAGAGTAACTGACTGTCAGGAAAGCAGAGATAACCTGCTATTAGACTGCATGAATGCAACTAACTGGAACAATCAACTCCCTCAGGAGCCTCAAGACAGTCCCATCAAACTCCATAGAACGAAAACTCAAAGTGGTGTACTTTCCATGAATTGTGGGTTTCAGCATAATTGCTGCAAATGCAAAAACAAAAAGAGACGGAATTGAGAAGGGGAGAAGGAGCAGGGGTTAAAGTAAATTAGAAGAAATTAAGTTATTGTCAGCCTCAAAGAGAGTGTGGATGTGATGAAACAAGAGAGCTGGAAAATGGCTTTACCGTTTGCCTTTTGTAAGCACAGCAAAGTGGGGTAGTATTTAAGCAGCTGTAAAAATGTGCTGTGCAACTTAACAGGCAGAGACAAAGGCAGTCACACCAAAAAACAACCACATGAGCAGAGAGGGAAGTGCTGACACAGCAATGGGTGTGCAGCAGGTTCAGTCAACAGAATACTGCATCTCTTAGATCATAAATGCAGCTGTTCCTGTGGACACAAACCACAAAATAGAACAGGCATGGACCACAGCTCGCAAAGTGGGGAGCACCATTTAGACGTGATATGTGTTATCATCCATGGACCAATATAGAAAAAAATCCACAGCCATGCGAGCACCTCTATGAGGCTGTACTTGAGCAAAGCAGTGCTTTGCACTGAACTCTTCACATATTAATCTGATGAAGGCATGGGATGAAACGTTCAGGAATCATTTAAGTTATTGCAATTCATCCTGAGGGGGACATGGTTGTCTGTACCAACTTTCATGGCAATTATCAATAGTTGTCAAGCCATTTCACTCCAAAACAGAAATAATACCCTCATGATGGCGCTAAGGAAAAGGTCAGAAGATCACCATTAATATCTGCACCAAATTTCAAGCCTATCCAGGAGTTGAAATATTCCCCTGGATAACATAAAACATTTGCCTTCTTGTGGAAAAGTCAGGGATCTCCAATGTTATCACGATTGATTGAGGTTAGTCATTGACCTTGAGTAACTAGGATAGCTCATTGCATAAGGGCAAAGGACTTGAAATAATCAGGTTACCAGTACTTCCATAAGCCTGGAAATCTAGACAATCCTAGCGCTTGAATGCTATGCAGGACACAGGTCTTGACAAGAAAAGCAGTGGAATTCATAATAACGGTGAAAATACGCTCTTAGGGAACATTTTAGAAAGGACAGATGCCAACATAACTCTGATTCAAAATACATGGACAATGATTCACTTTGGTGCTTGTTGAAAAAAAAAAAAATCTCAGATGTTTACTGTCGGACAAAAATGGTTGCTCAATTCATCTCCCACGTAGTTGGGTGGAGGTTGACAAAAAACAAACAACATTCTCTGGCCGGGTCCAGTCTTTACACAAGCTGCTGGTCGGGTCCGTTCTCGGCACAGAAATCCAATGTTTCTTCAAACAAATTTGAGTGTTGTTTTCCACTTTAACATTAGATTTAGACGGTTAGATGGGTGAACAACCAGCTGACTACCATCTTGGACTTGGAAGGCCCAAACTGAAGCACCAAGTGGAATTCAGAAGTTTAGCTTTTCTCACATCGCTGCATCTAATGCACACGGCTCTGACGAAGCCCTTAGGAGATAAGATGCTATAAGAGAGCTATTCATTGCTAGGCTGTGGCCGTGGTGGTGAACAGGGCAGCTGAGGAGATGCAGCCTGTTTCCTGCTGCCGAGCCGAGCAGGACACAAGGGGTAATTATTGGCGACATGGAGAGACAGATGGTGCAGGGCAGGCTAGCGGTCAGTACACTCACCCTGTTAGCCAAGCCATAAAAAGACCTCTGTGGGCAGACAGACGGACACACCGAGGGTTGTGTTTGCGTGTGCACAAGTGTGTGTGTGTATTTGTGTGCACACATGGATTTTTGGACATAGTTTATGTAAGGTCTCGTAAGCTACTGTGCGACGAGGGTGGAGGCACTGATGTATTAGCATGTGTGTGTAGGTGAGGTATTGTGGTTTTTCTATGGTATGTGTGTGTAAGGGCTTTGAAGGTTTGTGTCGGTGCTGAAGTTCGTATTTATGGCTAAAGTTGGACAGATGTGATGGACATAAAAACAACATTTTTGAAAACATACGACAGAGAGCCAAAGTCCCGTTTCTTTTCCTACCTAGCCTCTGTACAAGCTGTCGTCTGACGGGCTTTTCAGGCCGCTAAACTAAAAAATACATGCATGTACTGCACTAACTTGTCAAATATAAGCACATTGATGGGATTCAACAGCTTTAGCTTCCATGCAACAACAAATGTTTTGTCTTAAAAAGATTATGTTGACAAAAGTTAAAGAGAAGTGTTCAAACTTTACAGTAATCATTGCGTTAAATTAGATTCCTCTTCAGTTGTTAGCTTGAACGTGTTAGCAAACAGTTGCTTATTTTGACGGCGGACACGGTGCAGTGTTATGATTCCTTTAAAATTGTCTTTCTGTCTCAGAGAATAAAATTCCTTCTTTCTGACAGAATCCAAGAAAAATATTCAACTACGCTTTGGTCTCCACCAACTGGCTGTTTCAGGGCTTGCTTCACTTTGCTCACCTGCTAGCTGCTAACTGTGTCTGTTGTTTGTTGATGGGTAGTTAGTGTGGAGTCGATTTTTTTTGAGCCAATGACATTGACAGAAACACAGAGATCTAACTTCCTCAATAATGTATGTACTTTAGTTGGATTTAAGTGAGTCCTCAGACTTTCAGACATGCCACTCGGCTTTAGATAGTGCTGCTGCACACAGTTTACAGTGTTTTTTAGTTTTTTTAATTATATGAGATTAGAAACCATGTAAGGGAGGATTCTTGTGAAGACGCGCCATGATGATGATGATCTCGTAGTCTGGATTTGACATTAATAACATACTCTCGAAGGCTATTTTAAAGATCTGCGTAGAGGCCCACTCAGCCAATGGGGCAGACAGACCTGATGGACAGCCGGGCTCGGCTAATGCCACAGTGGACATCTCCTGCCAAGTGTGGTTGTGCTAATGACAGCAGTTGTGGTTAACCTCTACTGCAGGGGGGATGGAACAGCAATCCAGCCATGGGGCACTTTTCCATCCCTTTAATAACACACACACACACACACACACACACACACACACACACACACACACGCACGTCTCTCTCCTCTGTCACTCTGCCGTGACCATTCTCACGCACCCACCTGTAGGCGTTTTGGTCAAACACTTCTGCATCAGGGAATCCTAACATGCCACAGACGACACGGCTGCTGCTCAGGTCCCAGCCCCGGTTACACACGTGACGCCACCTCCCAGCATGCTTCACTTCCAGCACCCCTTCCGTCACGAGGCCTCCGTGGTTGTTGGACAGCACAGGCCGTAGACGAGCCTCCTCCAAGTGAACCCTCACAGATCCCTGCAATGTTTTAAGGTGATTAATAATTGAGTGCTTCATCCTCAATGGTCTATACAGGATAGAAATGGATTTTTGTCACGCACCCTAACACATGACTTCATCTTGGCTCAAACCACACCTTCCTTAACTAAATATCCGCTTGCAGCACGCAATCTAGAGAAGAATAACGTGATAAGATTACATGCTATGTCTCGAATCCTCACACTCTCTAATCATCCAAATTACATTTAGGCAGCAGGAAGGAAACTAACACAAAACAGAGAGATTGTTTAATGTGTCGGGATACATGTCATGATGATTACAAAATGGTGAAGAAAGTGTAAACTTTGCAACTTAAAAAGACAGAAAGTCAAACACAAAAGATAAATATCTTGCAATTTCCTCTGGTTTTGAGTTTCTTGCACGTTTGAAGAAAGGAGCTGTTGAGCTTCTGGTGGTTCCGTCCTAAACTTAAGGCTGCAAAAGAGCTGGATCTGGAGAAGGTCTGGTTTTAGGGTTGTCTCTAATTACACAAGTTCACTGGCCTGTGGCTCCACAAATTACATTTATGCATGGGAGTCTGAATAAATCTATCCTGGGCTACTTCTTTGCAGTGTACATGAAGGTGTCAATGTGTTTTTACCTGTGTGTGCGGATCAGTCTCCAGTCCAACATCTGGTTCGACGTGGTTCCCGCTGAGATGCTGATTCCTGTCTCTCCTGTGCTCAGCCTGGTGTTGCCTGTTCGCCTGTCCTTCTGCCTCTCGTCTCATGGCTTGTGGACTGTTCCTGGCTGTCTCCTGTCTCTGCCTGTAGGCTGCACCGTTGACCAGACGTGAAGGTAGCTGGTGCCCTTGTGGCAGAGCTGGGTTTGGCTGCGGGCTCGCTCTGGATCCACCTCGATTCCTTTGCGAGATTCGGATCTCGTGGCCGTTCTCCTGCGGCGAGATGAGGCTGCGTCGGGAAGATGTTGGGTTTCGATGGAGGGCGATCTCATGGCCTCTTGAAGAAGATGATGGGATTTGGCCCGGGGAAGGTGCAGCCTGTGGCTGCTGGGGTGGTGCGTTTCTCTGTCTTTGCTGGCTTGGCTGGCGCCTGGGGGTTGAAGGATTCTCCGTTACTGAGACAGTGGGGAAGTCTGGTCTCCTCTCTGGGCTGCAAATGACCCCCAGGTCCTCAGCGTGAGTGCAGTCATTGATTCCCCAACCATTGGAGCGACACTCTGCGATAGAGGTCTCTGTGCCTAAACAGTGCACATTGTCCAACCAGATCAAACCTAACACAAAGAAAGAGCAGAAAGTTATTGAATGTAAAGAAATAAAAACACAAGTAGGTGTAAGGTGTTCAAAGCTAAACGCCACTGGCTGGACATACCTTGTCCCTCACCAAACTTGGCACTGTGTGCCCAGGTCAAGCCGCGTTTAAAGCCCATCTGTCGGCACACCACATTGGCCAGGTTTAGATCGACCTCGTCGTCACACACTGTGCCCCATGCGCCATTGTAGAGCACCTCCACGCGTCCCTCGTTTGCATTGCGCCGGCCGACGCCTGCCAGACGTACAAGCAACTCCTGGCCAGACAGTGCAAGGGGATAGAGGAGAAGCAGGAGGAGTGTGGACAAGGAGCTGAGGGACAGCATCCTGAATGGGAAGAAGAGAAGAGCTGATGAATGGAAATAGCGGCGGTGTGACATTAGGTGAAGAGAAGTAAAACACTAGATCCAGAAAACAGAGAAGATATATGCAAAACAGGAGCTTCTAAATATATATGCACATGTTACCACAAACATCCCAAAAAAATCACACAGCCATGGAACTCACATTCCATACTCTGACAAAACATATAATTTAAAAGTTATTTTCTAACCCTAATGGAACATTTTGCAGTAAAATGAAAGATTAATAGATGTTTTTTATCCTTGAATATAATCAGAGTCGTTGAAGGGACAGTCAGAAGATTGAGAAGCATTGTGAAAACATAGCCCTCAGTCTGAACCAGTCAGGGCAAAGGGAGTAAAGACCAAAGCTAAAAGTAGCGTCTCTGTCCAGCCAACGGAAACTTTGGCTTTCCACAAACCCTCAAGCTTAGCTGCATGCATTTCGCCAACAGACACAAAATCAAACAAACACCGTCATAAAACTGTTCTCACACATAAATAAAGCAGCAGGTCAACATCCGCGAGAGACGTTTTAGATCATGAGCAATGATTAAATCATCCTTGGACCACCCTAAAAACTTTTCCCCTGCTTTGGGGGAAAAGAAACTGGAGATAAGGAGAAAGAAGAGAGATCTGATAGATGAGAGATATCTTATTGTAAATACATACACCCAGGGCTCAGTCAAATTATGTTCTCCATGTGTCCATACATACATGCAACAGTAGAGATAAATATGCACACGAAAACAACACTTGGGGCCTGAATGAAGGCTGTTAAAAGAGAGATGAGTGTGGATGAGTTCGCCCTGGGGATGAAATCTTTAATAATGGAGATATATATATATATATATATATATATATATATATATATATATATATATATATATATATATATATATATATATATACATGAGGCAAAAGGTGAAATAATGGGAGAATGCTGAAGTACAACTCACCTATCTGTTGATCTCAGCTTGGCGTCACAAGGAGAAAGAAGGGAGAGAGCACTGGAGGAAGAGAAGGCAGTGAGTTTGGTCCTGTTGTCTCTATTCTCCTTTTCTCCCTCCCTCTTTCTTTTTCTGTCACTCCCTTAGATCTGCTACTTCGTCCATCCCTTTTTTTTTTTCTCATTTATGCAACTTTTTTTTTTCCTCCCTTACATCAGGTCACATTTGTCCTTGTTGCAAAGTGCACCCAGTCCCACGGTCAGGACACACGTGAGCTCAACTTATAAAAGAGACATTTTATTTCATGAGTTTTTTCTCCTTATATCCCCCACACAGTCCAGTCCCACAATGTTGTTTTTTATTGTTTGTGTATTGAACGTTGTGTATCTAATTCTTACCCAAAAACTCTAAAAAAAGAGGAAAAGTCACTTTTCTCTGTGATGTCTTAAAGGCTGAAAGGGCGTGCATTTTTATCCCACACAATGGTAAAATCATATGCGTCCACACACACACACACACACACACACACACACACACACACACACACACACACACACACAGCGGTGGCCCCATCCCATAGCCACAGTTGGTGGTGTCATGAAATAAATACTATGTGCTCCACACATAAGAACGGAGCTGCCTGTCTGAACTCTTTCCCTTTGCATAAAGTTCAGTTTCATAACATCCTTAGTCGTGGCACCTCCTCACATGGAGGGCGCTCTCTCTCAGGATAGAGACATTGATATTGCTAAAAATGAGGTTACAGCGATTCAAAATCATGAGCTGAACCTCAAACTGAATATGCAAATCGACAGTGATTTAAGTAGTTTGTAAAAAATATCAGAAATGTCTTTAGATGTCAAGCTGCTCCCTTATGATGTAGGGCTGTGTTTCAATATCCCCGCTGTTGCTCTTGATTATTATTTTTTCTTCAATATTATGTAGTTTTGAGTGCGGCTCAGCAGAAACGAGACATTAAGATGAGGTTAGGGTTAGATAGCTAACCCTCAGATAGCTGGTTTTCCTTCTAAACATTTGTATGTACACACATGAGGCAAGGCAAGTTTATTTGTATAGCACATTTCAACAACAACGCGATTCAAAGTGCTTCACATGAAGCCATTAAAATCAGATTTAAAAACAGTTAAGAAAACATTAAAACTGTCAAGAAGAAAAAGAAAAAGAATAAAAGTGCAGTTTAAGAAATAAAATGCAGTAGTGAGATGACATGAGTATGTATCTCACAAATATTAAACTAACTGTAACGTCTTAATGATTTGATAATATTACATTGAAATGTAAAATACTATTTACACCAGAGTTTTCTGCTGCTTTGGTGGTGAAAGTGACAAGAGACGAGATATTTGGGCTCAACAGCTCACTCTAGTGGAGTAAATTATTACCATATTGTTGAACATTAGTTTATATTACAGTGTCGCTTGAAATCTCTTTTTGATTCACAGTTCTGTAACCCAATAAGTGATGTTGTCACGCAGGGAAGAGACGCTTTGGTGACATATTTGTTATTATTATTTTTTCAAGCTTTATTTCGTGAGCTTCAAACAGTTTCCTTATTTCAGTGCATGGGTAACGTATGTAATGCAGTTGTTCAATGCTGTTTTTCATTTAATGTATATGATTTATATACATGTTCAAATAAAAGACTATAATAATCCAACTGTCTGAATTATTCAATGTCTAATAGATGTAGATTACACAGCTATACGTTAAAAAGGGGAAAAGTTTAATAGACTTGTAAATGAATATATAGATGTATATTAACGGTCTGATAAATGTCTATTTTGTCATTGAAATAAGGCCAGACATCAACTAAACTTTCACGTTTTAGGCTTGAATTACCTTAATTTATACTAAACGTCTACAGACAAAGAATCATGTATATATACAAATATATATATTATTCAATTTACTTTTTTTAATTTCTCAGTGGCTTAGAATACAACAAAAAGACAAAACAATCCAGTTAAGAATCGAATCGAATCAAAAATCTTTTTTTAAACATAGAGTAATGGCAAAACCAAAGCAAATCCCACACAAACAGTCATCGTCTTCAGTATCCCGACAGTGTGGAAACCGTTGGGTATCGTTTGCGGTGAGTCATGCACTTCTCCCTCTCGATGAACAGGGAGTGGGCTTTACAGTTGATGTCCTTCTCGAGGGTCATGCGGGACTCCTCCAGGTGGTACAGGGAGCCTGTGGCCCTGCTCAGCTGCTGGTGCAGAGACGCCAGGGTGGCGTCAATCTGCTTCAACTCTCCTTCCAAACTGCAGAGAGAGAGGGGGGGGGGGGGAGGGGGGGGGGAGAGAGAGAGAGAGAGAGAGAGAGAGAGAGAGGAAAGATGGATCACTATAGTATGATGAGACAGAGTACAGAGAGTCTATATGTGTGTGTGTATGTGTGTGTGTGTGTGTGCACCTGAACTGGGGATCATCTCTACAGAGCTCCATGTTGGGTCTGAGGGAGCGGAGGTAAAGTCTGGACTGAGCCACTCTCAGCGGAGCCTCTTTGTTGTAGATGGCCTGCTTTACAGCCACAATGTTCCTCTCCTGGGCCCCAATCTGCTGCAAGACCTACACACACACACACACACACACGATCGCACAATAAGAGAGAGCCAAGTCGTCCCCTCTGTCAGTGCGTGGGTCGCTCTGCCTGTCTACCTGAGCGAGCTGTATCTCCAGCTGGGTCTTGGCCTGTATCACCTCTGCACAGCGCTGGCTGAAGGCCCGGTCCACACTGGAGCACTGGACTCTCAGGTCATGAGTGGTGTCCTGCAGCACTCGCTCCACCAGCAGTCTGACACACACACAAACAGCATCACTATGCTGACTGAAAACTCTGAATAATGTGTCACCTTTCTCGTCGCCTCCAGCACACGGAGCTTAATTTAACACACAGAGCGCTCTGACCTGAGGCTGTTGCTGGCCTGCTCTTCCTGCAAGGCCTTGGATAAGTTGTCCTGTGTGAACTTTGTCCACGATGTGATGTTGCACACCCTGCGGCAGACCAGAACACACACGTTATGTGCATTTTGGGAATTTCATGCAGTTCTTAGGGTTTTAAAACTCACTGGTCCTGCATGGCGGCTGAGGGGTGCTCCTGGGTATCTGTGCTCAGGTTAGTGTATCTTCCACCTTGGTCATCAAACTTGTAGGCCTGGTGCTTATCAGACCAGTCCAACTCTAACATCTGCTTAGCTGCTCTGTTCATCCTAACACGCACAGGCACAAACCGAAGGATGTCATTCTGTTCTCTGAAGAGGTTTCACATTGTGTTCGTGGGTGTACAAGTCATACTTTGACACTCACTTTATCTGACTGACCACTTGAGCCAAAGTCCTCTTCAGAAGAGCCTGGACGCTCCTGATCAAGTCCACCTCCTACCAAACAAAAACACACTTCTGGTTATTGTGTGTTCGTGAGCCCTCTGCTGGGGCTGTTTTACCGTTACACTGAAGTCACGGTTTAATATCTGTTAGTGGGAATATTAGTGTGAGAGCACAACTGAGTTATTGTTTCCACCAATAGTCCAAAAGCCCCAAATTTTGAATGTATTATAATTTAAGACATGAAAAAGCAGCAAACGTTTACAGCAGCTGAGTCATCAAATAGTTATAGATTATTTTGATTAGATGAAGTAGTATCTCAATATTAAGTATATGGTGGATGATTCCCAAAGCATCTCATTAATACGTATCAAAGAATCTATTATGCAAACAGAAGGCTAATAATTCATTTTCATTTATTTTGGGAACATATTTGCTGTGTATCCTTAATTCGTCCTATTAACTATCAACGAAGTCATTGTTTTATGCATTGATTCGTGATTATTTTCATGCAAAGACATTGATCAACAGCCTCATTTCATGGTCGCAGCTAAAATGTATCGCGCGTCCACTCTTTGATCATAAAGCTGGTCACCTTCTCCAGCTCCTCATCCACGGTGTCTCGGACCAGGTCTGGTCCCAGCCTCCTGGTCCTGCAGGTGATATTGTCGGTGGCGATGGCGTACGTCGTCTCTGTGGCGTCCAGCGCCTTCTCCAGCCTCTTCTTCAGCGCCAGCAGGGTCTCCGTGTGGGTCAGCAGGTGTTGAATGTGGTGCTGCAGCTCCGACTTCCAGTAGTAGATCTCTTGGAGTCTCTCTCCCAGAAGACGCGTTGTCTGAGCTTGGGAGTGCAAAATGTGGGCCTCGGTGTCCTGGTACAGAGCCTTGGAGTCCCGCTGGATGCTGTCGGCCTCGTGGCTGTCGGTGCCAGCCTGTTGAATGATGGCGTGGTAGTTGGAGAACCACTCAGCGGGTGAGTACTTCGCCGAGCGGTACCCCGCTGTGGCTAAGCCCGAAGCCGGCAGAGGGACGTCCAGCTCTACATGAGGGTCTTTCACCGGGACCCCCTGAGCCACAGCTCTGCTGTCATAGTGGGGCCTTGCCACTAAAACCTCAGAGCTCATTTTAAGACGATTGATTAAGGCCGCGGGTCCAAAGAAAATTACAACAACTTCCAACGCATCTAAGCAGATTTTGGCCAAAAGAAACAAAAAGTAGCTTCAGTCGTGCACAGTTTCCACGGTCCTGAAGCCGACTGAGCTGTGTGTTTGTTTGGTGTTGCCTGGCAACTCGTGGCGGCGCGGACTCAGGTGACTCGTCATCAAATGAGCTGAGAGGGTTAACGGTCACGCAGGAACGGTCAAGCTGTGTGTGTGTGTGTGTGTGTGTGTGTGTGTGTGTGTGTGTGTGTGTGTGTGTGTGTGTGTGTGTGTGTGTGTGTGTGTGTGTGTGTGCGTGTGTGTGTGTGTGTGTGTTCCCCTCTGTGAATATCAGCCACATGCTCTGAATGCCTAAGATGAAGTGGAGCTGATGTTTTTGATATTCTCATTTTAATAGTAAAAAAAAAAACACAACAAAGGTGAGTTGTTGATTTATTTATTATACTTTTACTAAACGTGCATACATAATATAAAGGGAACTTACATTTGGGGTATTAAGCTAAAATGGTCATCCACAATATCTTAAGAGTGCAGGTAAGTTACACAGTTTGTTATATTAAAGATAAGCCATTATAATGAGTGTAACACAAAAGTGGTAACTTAAGCAGTTGATTTAAGTACTTAATACAAGTGATGGTCATTATAAAACAGATCTGTACAAATAGTTTTCACTGAGAAATTGGTGGGGTTGGACCACAGCGGTATGAAACGTGTTGGTCAGCTGTTAATGGAGACAAACAGGATCATTTGGGGACAGATTTCACCCCAAAAGGTTTGATCACGGATGTGCACGCTGTTCATCTTCTATTGACTTTAGTGTAAATGTCATTGCAGTAGATATCATCTGTTGGTGTGAAGTTTTGGTACACAAAGTCTTGTTGGGTGTCACCTCCATCATCATAGTGTTGACATAGCATTTTGGAGGACTTCCGCTTTGAGCCAGCGACGTCTTGGCTTTCATGAATCTAAAAACGACATGAGAGGGAAAATGTCACTGAGATGAGAATTTGAATTATTCACATAAAAATGGCCAAATTATCAGTAAATTGGTCATTTAATTTAGGCTACTGGCTTAAAACCAAACTTTACATATTTAGCAATAATGTTAAATCTTCAGGATGTCGGTCTGTCCCACTTGTTTATTACGTGGACTGTAATGAACATTGCAGCCTCTTGTGTGCATGAGCAAAGCTTTGAATTTTAATTGTCTTACAACTGCTACAGCAATTGCTTCATCTGTTTTGGCTGCCGTGATGTTGTTTCTGCTCATGTTGGCTTCCGCTCCTGGAAACAAACAGCACAAAATACGTTTACACAGTTGCTTAGCCTCTAAATGTGTGTTGCCCGTGTGTGCATGGTTGTGTATGTGAAACGTACCTCGCACTTTCTTACATCTGTATTTATAAACCATGACCAGGGCAACTGTCAGTGTGAGCAGCACTGCTGGCACGATGAAAACCACAATGTGAGAAAGGGCTGCATTAGGGAGGGAAAAAAAGGGTAAAAACAGAATAAGCTTTCACTTCCTGAAAACCAACACAGACCACACACTTCTCACATATCTGACTTAACAATGTCAAGCACAAAGTAGCAGAAGTGGCACTAGATATCCAAAGTGTTGCCTTACAACATTCGCTGTAAATAGTCACACACACACGCACACACACTTTTGACCAGTCTTCCAGGGATAAGTGTTGGTTGAGATCCGGCCGGTTCCCCCACAGTGACGATAGAGGCTGCTACAGTGCTGCTTTGCTGTGGAAAGACTGTTAGAGAGTTTTTTAGAGTCAACATCACATAATCTACAAGTCTCATTATTTTAGTTCAGCTTTATATTGATGAAGACGTCTGATTGAGCCTTTCCACAATAAAAATTAAAGGCAGTTTTGCTAATATTTGCTAATCCGCTGTTTCAGGAATCCAGAAGAGAGGAGTAGGGATTAGATATTTACAGATTACATATGGATTATGTAATCGTGGCATGAAGCAGGTATAAGACGCCTGAACCTGCAGGCCACTAAATTCATGCAATATGGCCTTATGGCCATATTTATTTTGACTGTTACGGTATATACTCAGGTAATAAATATTGCTCTTTTCATCATCTTACATGCTGACAGTTGAAGCTTGGTGTAGTTTGCAACAGTCCACTGTGAGTCTGACCCACACCAGTATGTCCCAGCATCCTCTGCTCTCAACTCTGTGATTATCACCAAGAAAGAGCTGGAAGAAACCTCGTCTTGCAGTGTGAACCTGCTTTTACTCGTCACCATGTCGGTACAGTTGTTGCGGTGTTCTCCCTTACAGAGGAACTTCCTGTTGTGGCTGTGTAGCGGCGGGTAGGGGCACTGCATCGTTACTGGGCGTCCCACAATGCCGCTCAGTTTATTTGACCTCACACAGCACCACTCTGAAACAGAAGGAGGTTTTTGAACCAACACTGCAGCCTTTGTTCAGCTCAGTTTATAAATGGTTGTGCATGATTCACATTTCCTTCACATTTTTTTTTTTAATATTTTGACAAATCACAAGTTTAAAATTAAAGCTTTGTATCTTCAATGTTAAGTCATCTTTTCTCAATATCTATTTTTACAGTATGTTTTCTAGCTGATTAATGTGAAAACGAATGGTTTACTACAATAGGACGAGGTAAAGCTCTCACCTTTGACTTCTAGCTCAAAAGCAGAGAAAACATCCAGGCCGGTGTGTCCACGGACACCACAAAGGTACGACCCAGTATTGTTTCGGGTCAGACCCGTAATGGTAACTGTGAATTTTCTGGACAGCTCGTCATCAGTAAGGCTGAACTGTCCGGTTTGTTTGTTGTCAGAGGTGATAACTGCCTTCTCCAGACATGTGGGGGGCTGGTTTCCTCTGCAGATGTACTTCAGATTGTTCTGGTACCCAGACTCATACGGACAACTGATGGACACTGAACTCTCCTCATAACTTTGGTATTTGGTGGATTGGTCACAACAGGTGTCTGGCAGTAGAATAAACAACATCACAGAAGTTATTAATGTTCAGATTCATCACTTCACTCAAAAAAGCAAATCAAAATGTTCAAATATTGTCTTTTAAAATTTTAGTATTGTGAGATAAATGTGGTGAAAGCAAAGTCAAAGTTGCTTATCACGCAGGCAGGACGACCCCTTTCAGTGTTGTATAGCTACATGATTATTGTTACTGATGCATTTACGTGTAAGCAGCATAGTTGGTCAAGGTGGAACTATCTCTGTAAAATATTTTACTTACTGGTAGGCAGTTCAAAAACACGAAATCAATTAATCAATTGTATAGACTATTTATTAAAATGTAAATACTAAAGTAAAGTTGTACCTTAAACATTGTATGTATGTACAGAACAACTAAACAACAATGCCTAGATGAATAATACTGACTGGGTTTGGGCTTTTCTTGGTCTGTTTTCTACATACCACGTCTTACTTCCAGCTTGACTTCAGTATAAAGGTCGTTTCCATTTTTGGTCACCCCGCACCAGTATTTCCCAGCGTCCGTATGACTCAGATCAGATATAGTCGCTGTGAAGACTCGTTTCTGGTGGTCATCGTGGATGGAGTATTTCTTCTTATTTGCTTCAGTCGTCTTAATAAGAACATCATTGTCGTCTTTGCAGGCATCGTTGCACAGGTACTTCTCATAAGACTCGTAGCCCTTGCCATAGGGACATGACACTTTAACTTCTCCCCCTTTGTATCCGGACGCATGGATCAGCCCTGCTGCTCTCCTCACACAGCTCAGAGCAACTGTTGAGAGAAGACAATATGAAATATGAAACTGATTGGTACATTTGTGTATTTAAATATGTTGTGATGTGTATACAATATGTTTGATTTACACATACATACTTGCTGCGTTACAGCTGTATGATAAAATCACCAAGGCCAAGGTCAAGGTGTCGTCTGACATTTTGAATTAACATAAAAACAGATTTATTCACTAATTTGATCCAAACAACTTACTGCACAGGGTGAAGAGCAGGTTTCGAAGGTTCCACATCTTCGTGTTATCGCATTGAAGTTTCCAAGAAACAGAAACTAAAAAAGAAGTGTCTGCGACACCCACAACAAGTCAGCACAATATGCTAATATTAAACTCTCACTTCCACATTATTTTTAAAGTTAACTTACTGTCGTGTAAAAACTTTGAAATGACTGACTATGAATCTGCACACGAGGAATAGTATGTGATTCATCTGTCAGGGAATATTTCCTTTTAGTTGATAATAATAATAATGATTATATTCATTATAACTTCATACAGCACCTTTAAAAACAAAGTTTACAAAGTTCTCTTCAGAGAAGAAAACCATAGTCATACATAATGTTAATACCGCTAAACAAAAAAGGACCATAAAGGCAATGAATACAACAAAACTAAACAAATAATGAAAAAAGAGCAAATGGTTTAGAAAACTAACAAATACAATGAACAAACAAAAACAGGGGAAAACGGCTTAAAAGTATGACATCACTTAAGCAATTCTATAAAAAAAAAAGTTTCAAGAACTCAAAAGAAGTTTTCGATGCAGGCCTCATCTCCTCATGATGACGGTAATTTATAAACCAGAGAAGTTGTTGTTGTCAAGTGTTCACTTTGCCACCACAGAGGGGCGCTCTATCCAACCCTATGCCTCACTGACAAGGTACATACTGCAATAAGGCAAGTTGACAGAAAATTACTTTATCCTCTTCTAATGAAATAATAATATGAAATACGTGCTGTGATTAAATAACTAAACCAACCGCCCCTTCGAAAATAAATGAGATCAAACTCATGAATGTCTACATTCTAAAAAAAATGCTGACCATCTTGTTTTAGAAAGAAAGTGCTTCTTTTGAAATGTACTAATCAAATGACACATGTCCAAACAGAAGCAGTGTGACTTCAGTCTGCTGTGCACGTCTCCGGGCTCAGTAGGATATTTTAGAAGCTCCTCAAAACGTAAAAGTATTGAAACACATTCTCAAAATGAACCACTTGTTATTTTCACTGTGTGGGCGCAACGCCCTGTAATAGGGTTATACATCTTCATTATCTGAAATCATCAACATATCCAACATCATAACACATCAACTTTATGCAAGTATGATAACAGGATAATTATAGTTATAGCGTGTCCATGTGGGGCCCGTAAGGTTTAAATTTGGGCTGCACATAAGGGTCCCATGGCTTTGTCTGCAGTTTCCACGGTGGCCTCACCTGCCCGTATGGGTTTCTAGTTGGATTATTCTCCATATAATAAATAGTAGGGTCATGGGGTTTTGATGGTCATTAGAGTCTTGGAAATGTCAAAGATTAGCAACAACATTGACTCGATTGCATTAGAAATGCTGCCATCCCAAAATGCATGGTTTTATACTGCAATGACAGTGAGATTAAAAAATGTGGTTTTCATGGAGGTCAATGTGGAATTTTTGGCCATGAAGGTCTCCAGAGGGAGTAATTGACACGACATGAAAAATACTAATGCAATCAAATCAATACTGCTGCTAATCTTTGACATTTCCAAGACTCTAATCAACCACCAAAACCCCATCACCCTCCTATTTATTATATGGAGAATAATCCAACTAGAAACCCATGGGCAAACACAGGTGAGGCCACCGTGGAAACTGCGGACAAACCCACTTGTGACCCGTATCTGCAGCCCAAATTTAAACCTTATGGGCCCCACATGGACATGCTGGCTGGCAACCAATTTTAAAATAATTAACTGAATTAATACAATTAACAAAAACATATTAACAAAACTATTTTAGATTGTATTAAAAGGTAAGACATATCCAGAGCCACATACAGTCCAGACACATGTTCTCCAGCTGAAGCAGGAGTCCTGATACCGATGTATACAATCAGAGGAGTTCCTTTCCTTTCACACCCAACAGGTGACAAAGGAAACTTTCCTCACCTTTTTCACTCACACTTTAATCTACTTTGGATGGGAACAAGACATATTTAGAGCCTAAAATATTGTGCCACCGTTTATAACTACGACCCCACCCTGGCCAGCGCATTGTAAAATGCCAGTATGGTATATGTGGTGAAAGCATGCGTGTATTTCCTCTGAGCTCAGCCATTCCCTGGACTCCAGCTGACCGCTCAGCTGCGCCTCTCGCATACTGCAGCACAAACTGTTTCCATATCTCACACACTCTCACACAGAAAGGTTACCATTAAGACCCCCGTGCGGAGGGATAAGTGTGTCCCGAATTAGCGAAGATGCCAAGACGAGCTGGGCTGTTGCCAGGTTGGGTTGCCAAGGAGGGTTGGGTTTCTGCCTTGTGGCCGCTTGCATGTCGGCAGTGTGCAGGACGCGTGTGTTGTGGTCTTCTCAAACTACCCAAGACACACACGCACGGTATGAAGGGGGGTATGTTATATATAGGTGAACCTCTTGAGTCTTTAGGCTCCATCTTAACCTTTAAGCTATGTGTTAATGTCTCTCTTTATGTCTTATTCTTCCGGTTTAATCATTCCGCTTAAGCTCTATTCACATTAGAGGGAATCATTTTACTTCACCAAATGGACTTCTACATCTCTGGCTGCATTATATTTCCTACAGAAAGAAGGCTTTAATTAAACTGGAGGCTGGGATTTTGAAAGATGTTGGGTGTTTACCAGGCGTGGAGGGCCTGACACACAAATGAGTTGCATTATGGGAAGCTTTATGTCTAAACACACCTCACAAGTCAGGATGTCTCGGCGTCTTCTGCTTCGACAACTCTTTATTCAATCTGCCAGGCTTTAACTCCCTGTGCTTTAGTGGGAGCATTGCCACCAGTTTCACACCTCTGCATGCTGAAAATGATTCTCGTCAGGTATAAACAACGGTTGTTTTTCCTGTGTCGAACAGCACACAGTTTGTCTCTGCAGATGGTGTGTGTGTGTGTGTGTGTGTGTGTGTGTGTGTGTGTGTGTGTGGGAGGGGACATTCCATCCATTCTTGCTCTTCCTGAGTAAAGAGGGAACGCATCACACTCACACAACTGCTGACAGCAGGCGGAGGGAGAGGTGCACATACACCCCTCTAAGGTCATTCACACATCCGCCTTTGCTTTCAGCTCTCCACCCTTCAAGCTCCAACGGTCTTAAACATCATTCATCAGACAGTAGATGTCATGTTGATAGCTGTAAATGCTTCTGTGACAAAAAAAAAAGGATGTTGATCTGAGTTTTAATTTAAATCGAGCCACATGAGTCTGCTTTTAGGAAAATTAAGATATTGAATTAGACATGTATGTATTTTCTCTCAGCTGTGAAAACCCACACACACATACACAAACACACACACACACACACACACACACAGCGGATGCCAACCAGAACAGTGGCTCCTTTAGGGTCCACAGGGGAAACTACGCCAGCACTGACGCACCGCTGCTCTCCTGCCAGCTCATGGTCAGTGAACACTCATAATGATTTTTTTCTGTTGGGTAGTTAAGTGGATAATATGTCTTTGTTGGCTCGAAGGGGGCTGGTAACTTTTGCTGATTCATTTTTTGTCCTACTATTTACTTGCCATCTGTTTTGAATCATCCACACCTCCACCACAGTCCTTAGTGCATCACACGCAATACAGTAATGATAATGCAGGATGCCTCCCTCACAGATAAATTAATCAAACGTATAGGCTTTCAATAGAAAGACAAGCTGAAGGATGGCTTTTTTATTATTTGGAAATATAAAGACCCTCTGAACTCATTAGCTAAACCCACACACACACTTGGTACATAAAGACTCACAGAGCTGCATACGGTACACTTCTGTCAGAAGACTCCTACATTTTACAGAAAGCTTTTTACAAAGCAAACATTCATTTTGAGAATGATCACACAGGCAGTGTTGTCATGAGAAATACAACATAAACCAGTTCGGCACAAAATTAATTTAAGCTCATCATTCATTCAGTCGCTGAACCCACTCATGCACAAACATATTCACACGGTAAACAGTCACATGGGAACGCTTTAGTCTGCAGCTCATTGGCTGAAATGTTCAAACTGCTCATCTGTCTTTTCTGCTGCGAGGCGACAATAAGTTGCGCAGCATTGAAAAAAAAGCCTGCAGAAGAATCCTTCAATGAAGGCCGGGGGTTTGTAACCCTGCGCATCTCTCTGCAAGGCTAAACGGTGATGTCGCTGCACCCTCCAAATCTCAGCGTGTTCCTCTTTGTGTCTTCCTCAGCGTCCTTTTGGTGACGCGCTCCACCGTGCTTTGAGGAGATCACTCAGTCGGTGTCTATTTCACAAGGGTTCGTTCCTGCTTTCTGTGCTCTGGCGTACAGCTTCTGGAAGTCCTTGTAGCGAGGTGCGCAGCCAAGCCAGGCTTTGCCAAAGTGGACCGAGCCAGTCAAAAGGTACTCGTCCCCTTCAG
The DNA here is from genome assembly GCF_023055335.1 of Clinocottus analis. NCBI lineage: Eukaryota > Metazoa > Chordata > Actinopteri > Perciformes > Cottidae > Clinocottus > Clinocottus analis. The sequence goes on along the minus strand of NW_027176009.1, from coordinate 3,759,594 downwards.
GCTGCACACTGCATTGTGCAGGTACATTGATACGGCCGCCCCAGCTCCGGCCTCTGGCTCCGCCCCAAGGAAACACCCTGCTCTTCTGGCGAAACAGTCGTCCCAGAGTCACCACCACAGGGGAGTGGTCGTGAGTACCGGATGCTACACTTTGAAAGATGCCACTGCCAGCTACAGGGACAAGAGAGATGAATAAAAGGAGATTCAATTAATTAATCAACCATGTTTGAAACCGATGTAAAACAATATTCCTCTTTGAAATCAAATAATAAGCAACATTACATAACATTTTATTTAGCTGACAACCATGAGTACAAACTAAGAACAACAACAAAGTACAATTTCTTCAATAAAGCCAAACTACAAAGTGCTGTAGGTTAGTGCTATTTAAATGCTACTAATGTGTTACTTTCTTAACAACAATAATAAAACAATGTTTTACTCAGTTTAATACACTCACTACACAGGGTTTTTAAGTTATGCCCTTACTTGGTCTGATATGACAAGTAGCTAAAGGTGGCTAATGCTGCTAACTTTCTAACTCGTGTTGCTGTGACACTACATTGTAGCTCATTAATATCACATAATGCCACCTCTAAACAAAAAACAACTTGAGAGAAACTTGGGCAATGTTGCAAAATTCAATGTGTCATTATCCTGTTTTGGCCACTGGTTCCCTCAATGGATCAGTTGAGTAAAGAAAGATCAAACAGTTTCTCTTTGGGCGTGAGTCTTTGGGAGATACATTTATTTGTTTTCTTGTCAAGAATTGGATGAGAGGATGAACTCTCTTGTCTGTACGCTAAATCTGTAACTGAAGCCAGTTAGCTTAGCTTAGCATTAAGGCTTAAAATAGTAGCTTCCTGATGTCCTGGCACATAGACATAACTAAAATAACACATCTTTGCTCATACACTTTGCATTCTGTGTGGATTTTACAAACATGTTAGTTAGTGCGCCTCAGTGCATCTAGACCTGTTTCTTCCTGTTTCCAGCCCTGATGCTAAGCTAAGCTGACTAGCGACTGTACCTTCATCGGTATTCTCGTCGAACTCTTTGGCGTTTTTGGAAGATATGAGTTCCTTTCTTGACAAACTATTCCAATAGTGTGTGTGTGTTTGTGCGTATGCATTTACCAAAGTCACTGGTACACACAGCCATAAGGACCTCTTCATCTGAACAGGGTTCACAGGTGACTACAATGGAAAACATGAAGGAAGAAAACATGAAACGTTTAATACTTCAGCATAAGAAACCACAGAAGTTCTTATTTTCACGGTTCATTTCCTTTCCACATCAGCTTCTACATCCCCATGTTTCACCCGTTGTCTGTGTCCTTCTCTTTTTCTCTGTACAGCCGGTGTTTATGAGACAAAAGAGACATCCAGAGAGTGAATGAAAACAGCAGGTGAGGGAAGAGATGTAATCACAGAATTACCCCTTGACCCTGTCAGCTATAAAAACGGCTATAAAACGCCCATACACACAGACAGACAGGCTTGGACAGGCTTTCTTCGCTCATTAGGAAAGCAGCCCGGCCTTTCTTCTCAACCCACCGTCCCTCCCTTCTCCCCCAAAGCTTCAAACATTCCCTGCTTTGGGGGCGGAGGTCTGTTCTTGATTGACAGTTGAGAGACGATTGTCTGACCTTTGTACTTGACCCTAACGTAACCTTTTGATTGGCCTGCTTGTTTTCATAAGTTTGACTGAGACAAGGGAGTGTGGGAGTGAGGAAGAGGGGGAGGAGAGGGTGTCAGTGAGGCGCAGCATGGAAGCGAGATGAAGAAACGGGTGAACCCGTAACGTGGCCTTTTGTCACCTTCACTTCATGTCAGTGAGAAGACGGCCTGTGTCAGGCATGAGCAGTTTAACAGAGCAATTTAACCGATTAAATTCATTTACGCAAAAACAAACAATTTGAAAACAACTTCAAGAGAACTGAAACTTACTGAAAAAAAGCTTCAGCCAATTATCACATCATATGTATTTAGCCGATCATAATTTGTACTCCACTATAGCTGAGGAGTAGAAACTATACACACTTTCATTCAGAATTGTAGTGGTATAGAGGTATAGCTTAAAATGGAAATACAAGTATCTTAAAGTTGCAAATAAGTATCATAAATATGTAAATAGAATTACATCTCTTCAACTGACATGTAAGAAAACATATTGTAGAACAGGTGAATCCCATCTTACCTAAACCAGGGTGCAGGTATGGGTACAAGTGAGCTCCGGGCCCCTGACTGGACACCAGCTCGTATTGGAAAGCTGTGATCCTCCGGCTGATGTCTGCCTGAGGGATGGCCTCCACAAAGAGAGCTCCGTCTGCCAGGCTGAAACAGTGCACTGTGCCCTGAGCCTGGTCCTTCTCTGCCAGCAGCATCCTCAGGTCCCCGTTATGCTCCAGATACACATGAGAGCCCTGAACATGGAGCGCCAGGAGGACACATGTGAGCTCCGTCCATGGGACGCGCCACGCCGACGCGGTAACATGCTGGTGTCATACTCTACCTGGGAGTGCGTGTGGGGTTTGATGCACACATGAAGACCCGCCGCGTGTCCCGATGCCGACTCTGTGTTGGGCCGCAGGTTGACGATGATGGCTCCTGTGGGGTAGAGCCACTCTAAAGAGCCCTGAGAGCAACGCAGGTAGACCTGCTCCACGTCCCTACGATGAGACTCATGGCTCAAACCACTGCAGAGGAGAAGACACATTTTCACATTGTTCGCTTCTTCAGATTAAGGCGCAAGAAACCAACAAAAAGGAACCGTGGCTTTAGAATTATAGAGAGAAACCTATAACAACATGCTGGAGAGTCCTTGTTCGGGAAACATGTGGAAGGGATTTAATTATGATGCCACAATCATAAGAGTAACTCTAGTGCAGCTGTCTGCCAAAAAAAACACCTCACTTTGGACGGATGTGGTTGCTTGTCTCTGATGTGCATAAGCTCTATCAACACCAGCAACTCAGTGGGCTATTGAGTCGTAAGAAGTCGTGGCTGGTAAACTTTACGACACAGAGTGGGGCACGGGCTTTCATATTTTATGACTTGGGGACTTGGAGGAGTGATCAAAGGGGCCATATAGCTGTATTTACTTAAGATAGGAACTGAAGCAGAGACATTCCTCTGTTCATACTTTTACAAAATCTCAAAGAGAGCATATTTTAGACGCAAAGGAGTGTCTCAAAAATGAAAGAATCCTCTGTCCAACTGATCTGTCATCCTTGTGATTTAATTGTCCTAATACAGCTATTGTGAATAACTGACTTCTTAAGCCTTAAAGTATCCAAGCAGTAAGTAATGGGACGCAGCGGCCAAACACATCTTGAACTGTTTCCATTGAGAATCTGCACCAGAAAAGAAAAGTAACTCATTGACTCTGACCTTCCCCATGATTACATTAAATCATAATCAAACATTCATGCGTCCAATTAATCCTTTAAGCCCTCTGAAACCCCTCGTAACGCACAGAGGAGCCACTTCAAAGACACAACCGCCCTCCCTCTCACACACGACTGAAGTTCCTTTCATGACTGCCCTGCATTTGCAAAATTCAATATCCAAGGATTAAAGTCAAAAGTTCACGAACGTGGCAGATCAAAACCGAACGGTTTCTATTTCCCTCTGAACTTCTTGAAGAAAGTTGTAACATGATGATAACATCTCTGACTCATGTGCTCTGGGTGTGTTTTCTTTGTTGCCCGTGATAACAGCATCGCCATAGCTGTAATGGAGTGTGATGGCTGCTCCTAAACCCAGATGCACACATCCTTTGTCCGGCTTCATCCTCACCTTCCTCTCCAGCTACACTGGTCGCTGGAGTACTGCGCCACCGCCCGACACAGGAGCACCGCTGTGATCCAGTGCGCAGCCCATGGCCGCAGCATGGTCCGGCCGACGGTCACCGAATCCCGCACACCGGACCAGCAAGTCACGCGCTCGGCTCGGCTGCTCCCGAACCGGAGGACCCAGTAAAAGAAAAATATCCAGCTCCGTCAGCGCGCGCACGCTACATGGCGAGTTCAGTCGAGGCGAAAGTTGCGTTTGTGGCAGAAACACATCTTGGCAAAGGTTTTGTGAGACGGAGTAGAGCGCAATGCGCGCGCTGCAGGACAACGGCGTGTTTAAAAAACGTTCACTCCGTGCGCTCCGCCTCACGTCACCGGGGGCGCGTGCCAGCTGCAGACTCCACTTGAGTGACACGCGAGCGCTCGCTCCAAACCCCGCCCACTCCCACACATCCCCCCCTGGAAGACGTGCGTGGAGCGCAGAGTTGAAACTGGACCTATTGATTGACTCACAGCGTGCAGTGTGCAGGAGGCGGCCGAGTGGAAAGAAGAGTAAATAAAGTTGGAAACGTAATCAATAGCAAGAAAAAATAATAATAATAATAAAAGAAACTTGACCCACGTGGCGAAATGCACAAATACAAATGCATTCAAGTAAAACCATACCTTTAAACACAAGTAAAAAGTTGTCTTTATGTTTCACAAACAATGCGCCTTTGATTTTTTTTTTAAAACCAAGTCCACATGCTTGCCAAGCTTTACAAGTTAATTTATACTCTATTCAGCACCCGGTCTTAGGATGCCATGAAAGAGACGGTACAAACGTGTTGCGTGTGTGTGCTGGCTTCATAAACAGATGGGTCGTATTATCGCAGTGAAAATTAGAGCAGCATGCAGTTCTGAAACAGCAGCACGACTCCCACAATCATTCACCAAAACCTCCGCAGCCAGGGCCAGATCTTAAACACTGTGTATGTAATTGTAGGAATATGTTTCGTTCATTCGTCATGTTACCTGACACAATCGTCACTGGGATTTAAGTGACTCTCCGTGTGGAGCCTGCTCTAATCGTTTAAAGAGAGCTGGATCATTCCTGTGCCGTTTCACTCGTCGAAAGGCTTTAAGACAGGCTCTGACGTCAACAGAAGTCACACGTGTGCTCTAAACGTCTGTTTGGTTCTCGGGCGGTTTTCCCGTGAGAAAACAGTCGGAACAGCAAGCATGTTACTGACTCGTCACATTCCCCCCACAGCCAGAGCTATGTCACGCATTTAGAGAAATACCGAAACACAGACACCCTCACACACTCCTCCATTATGTCTCTGTAGAAATGGGAATTTCCAATACTGCTGTGTATCAGGATGCATCCATGGAGCCATTCCTTTTATTTCACATGAATCAAACTTCCACTTTTTTTTTTATTGTCGAAAGGTTTAACTGAAAAACACTCAAAATGAATGAACGCAAACTGAATTAAAATGATGGTCCAACAAGTTGTAACTGATGTCTTTATTCATGACAATAAATCCTTCACTAATGTATGTGTAATACCATTCTGTACTGCATAATCACAGCAAAGTTAAACCTCAAACAACTAACCATTTCAGGGCTGCAGATCAAAATTAAAAAGCGTTTATGAATGGATTACTAACATTCACAACCGCTTTAAAGGATGGACACCGCCGATTAGTCATAAGCCAGCTACCCCAACTGATGGCTTACAACTGATCTAAGACTGAAGGGCGACTCCTACTGGCTCAGGTGAATGACCCGACGGGTACAGTGATTTTCCTCTCTCTCTCTCTCTGCATTAAGCACACTTTATCTGTGTCATGATACATTAACACATTTCCACCTATGAAAAACATAAAATGTCACCATGAACACGTCTGCCCTGAGTCTAATCCCGTCACCTCAACAGAGGAAGTCTGAGCTGCGGAGGTGCTGTTTGACCTCATGTGCTCCGTCACCATGTGAAGTATTTACGGAGCAGCATGGAGCCTCTGGCCTGCTCCCCAAACCCCCCTGCGTCACCTGGCTCCTCTCAAGCGGCCTGACAGGAGGAACGCTCCGGCTGTCCACACACTGCTTCCTCACGGAGAGAGAGAGACACACACACACACACACACATCTATAAAGAGATGTTGAAACAAAGGAATGCGGTAAAGTTCCAGGTGAATAAAAAGCCTTCAGTGTCTGACCTCTGTCAGCTCTCTTCGCCCAAACACACACTGACTCTTATCTCTGTATCTTATCAGCGACACTGCCGGAGAACACACAGCTGTCTGAGTGCATGCGTGTGTGTGTATTTTGTCTACTTATTTGACCAGTGAGGGCAAGAAGGCTCCAGGGTCAGGGTCATTCATTGTGTGCGTGTGTGTGTGTTATCAGGTCCGATGTCTGCAGCGAGACGGAGAGTAAACAGTGAGTAAAGCTCTGTTTACTCTCTTTTAGAGTCGCTCTCATAGATTCTCCATTAGAGCTCGCTCTGATCATCTACCAAGTGCTTTATCACGAGGGCAGAGTGGGTAAAGGAGACAGGATGTATTTAGACAGCGTGTGGTCTTACTTAAACAAATCACCTTGGTTCGTTACGATATAAAATATATGGCGACCATTTAGTGGACATTTCTCCAAAGCACCTTATAGCTCCGTGACTGTTTATACTTTCAATATAAATGGCATTGAGGACTTGTTTCACTCAAATATTTAGCAACATTCATGGTGAACAGAGGCGATACATGCGTTTAGTTTGTGCTTTGAGCTCAATGCCAACAACAATGATGACGTTACATGAGTTTGGGAGGCCTAACGTTGATCATGTTCACCATCTTTTCTTTCACTGTGTACATGCTAACGTTTGTTAACTAGCACTCAGCACATGTAGAGGCGAGGCTGATGGGAATGTCAGGCGTGTTGGGGTCATGGAAGAATGAGATTACCAAAGAAATTATAATTCATCCATTGGAAAACCAGTCATGTCTGCAATACATTTTGTGTCAGTGAGATGTTGAGAAGTTAGAGGATCACCTCAGTCATAAGGACCGTGAACGTCTGACCGTGTCGTACCACGCTGCCTTTAGCCTGAATGTGTGAAGAAAAACATATATTGTGCGTGCAAAAACAATGTAATCCTATGAAGTGAAGCAAAATGTTTGGTTGACTAATTGATCGATTAATTGAGTGGAACATGATTCTTATTATTCATGTAATTTTCAAGATTTGCATATCGTTCCTTAGTTTCAAGCTAAAGATTTCCTTTGTCGTACATGACCGGAAGCTGAATATCTTTGGGTTTTACACTGCTGGAAAGACACAACACTTTGGGTTCAAGGGAAATGTAATGAACATGTCGTACTATTGCTTGTTTTTTTTTAAAAATCAACACAATAATCATAAGAATACTCAATAACAACTATGGTCAGTTGCAACCCTGCTGTAGAGAATCTCACTTCTTGTTTCAGGGTTTGAAACACACAGAGGGAGATGTGTGTGTGTGTGTGTGTGTGGGGGGGGGGGGTCTAGGTGGAGGCCGAGTGCGAGGTGGATGTGATATTTTTCTCAGCCCTACACAGCCATGTGCTGTGGGTGGCAGGGGCTCGGGGCTTTCCACCTCAAACCCCCGGCTGAAGCAAACCAAACAGTCCTGCAATTTATCAATCTCAATGGAGTCAAGCGCTGCTATACGGCACAGAGAGTCTATGCATTCACACCGCTGTGCGACTGTATGCTCGGTTCATGATAACAAACAAAGGTGGAGAAAATACAACTTGGACCGACTTAAAGACCCCCTCCACTTGTTTTTACTGACACTGTTGTCTTCCTACAAACTGCTGCGGCCAGATTTACAGTAAGGCAGACCACGCCGCCAACCCAGGAAACACCGGGGAGATTTTGTGGGGAAAGGTCTGTTTACCTTTGGGCAGAGGAAACTCTACACTCGGTGAGGTAAAATAAACTTTTTGTGGGTGTTTATGTATCAGAACTGTGCTCTCTTAAAGAGGTTATTGTTCTTTAGATTTCATAAGAGACCCGGGGAAAGAAAAACAAATACGTGCAGTATCCATGTTGGTACATTTGTAGCAGCTGTGTGCGTGTATGTGATTTTGCACGGTTGCATCAGAGAAGGCTGTTGAGAAACCAGTGTGATTCCGGTCATAAAACATCCCACCCTTTTATAAGTTGAACCGTCTGTGATGACGCGCCGACTGCAACAACTTCCATTCCTTTCAACACAGATTGAAGTGTAAGGTTTGGTAAATAGCAATCACAGTCTACACAAGATTATAAAACACACAATACCATTTTATTCCTCCAATGCTCAACATTGGCACTCGTCATGTGTCCTCTTGAATATTACACATCTGTAATATCTGTTCTTTGTAATTCAATTACACAATCATTCTTCTACTTTTTTTCAACTCCAGATCAGGTCAAACAAGTGTGTTTTATTACTTTCATAAGGAATAGTTTGATTTTTTGGGAGTTACGGATATTCTCTTTTCTGCCTTTGATTAGACAAGACGATCAAGAGCGACAGCCAGGAGATGTTAAGCTTATGTTTTATGGGATTGCCTCAATCTAAAAGTCAAAAATCTCCCTGCAACTGCTTCTAAAGCGCATGAAGGAACATTTGATGTCTAGTTTGTTTGATTCTTACAAAAATCGTAGAGTAAAAGTAAAACATCTGGATTAACTGCGCCCCTCGACCAAGAAATAGTTTGGAATACAACCTCCACGATGTTTTGAAAAATCCTTTTTTTGTGAGTTTTGTAGGTTTCGTTCCCTTTGGACAGAGCCGGGCGAGCTGTTTCCAGTCTCGCACAACAACAGTAACTAGTGGAGACTTGAGGATTGGCCTGACGTCATCTGAACGTGGACGCATTAATAATCCACCCACCACCCAAATTAATTACTTTCTCTGATTTAGAGGCCGGCACATGCATGGACATTTCATTTAATTTGATGTATGAGTGTTTTTTTTTAACAATTTACTTTCATGATTAGAGAGGCTGCTCTCAGTCATTTGAATTGTTTCCATGGATGTAATATTGCCACTGCAGCTGTTCCTCATACTGAAATTCGGACAGCGTTTCTCACTTGCCAAATGGAAAATTAAGCAAAACACACACACACACACACGACACCTCCGCTGCCGTCGGAGTCATCTCGACCCCAGTCTCCTGAGAAGATGCAGCAGAGAGCAGCTCTTACTCAGCTATGTTCACATTTTGGAGAATGTAATTAATATTTTCCACATGTATTATTTCACATACACCATTAATAAGCCACACCCACCATTAATATAATGTTATTGCAGCAGATCTTTCAACTTTGACAACCTTCAATTTTCCCAGTTTCCCCACACAAAAAGCATTTTTTAACACTTCATTTCCATAAGAACGTTCTCTTTCCCTGCTCTTGGTATCGTCATTGACCCTGTCCCAGTGTTCAGCTCTCTTTACTATCACCTGCCGCTCCCTCAGTTTGTGTGCATTCGTCTTAGCCCGTTAAAGGTGCAGGGCTCTCGTTGCCTCCGTCACTCTCAGCACTCAGTTGAAATGGTAGAAATCTGTTCCTTCCTTGAGCAGCAAAGAGTTGAGGTTTTCCTCCAGAACGCCTCCCGTCATGTCCTACAGATGAAACAACAGGACCAGAAAAGAGGGCGGAAGGTTAATCCACACAAAAAAGCATATGAGGGAGAATGATTGTTTGCCCTTCCACTCTTTCACTTTCATTATCTTTTTAATGATTATTAATGTTTTTAACTAACTCCAGTTAAAGGTTATATACAGGCTTTATAGATTCAGACTCACCAACAACACAGGAGGTTTAACCATGAAACAAGTACAACATTTAAATGATTTGAATATTTGTTGATTCAAGTTATTTGACAACTTGGTACAACTTGGTGATTCAGTCCAGGTGTTAGTGTGTGTGTGTGTGTGTGTGTGTGTGTGTGTGTGTCTGCGTGTCATATGGAACGGGAAAGGGAGAATGATTGAGTCCAGGTCTCCTTGTCCTCTGACAATAATTACATCTCCCAATTCCCATAATTGAGCAATTAGTAGCCCCCGTAGGTGGGGTCAGTCTAGTTTTGACGTCTGAAACTGGCTACGTGATAAATAGGCAATTAGTGATTTGGCAGCCAGAACAGCAGAATGTGTGTGTGTGTGTGTGTGTGTGTTATTGGATTTTCATTTAATAAATGAATACAAAGATAAAGTTATTATCTTAAGACTAAGCAACAGCAATGAATATTGGCTGTACAAAACTCAACAGTGGAAAAAACAGCAGACGTTTGTATGAACGTCATGTGATCAAAGATCAGGCTGCTGACTCTACCCATTTCCTGAGTGTGTGTGTGTGTGTGTATTATGTCCTGTGCTTGGCACACGCCCTTGATCATTATGTTGTTAAATCAGATTACAAGACTTGTGGGACGGGCGGTCAGAAACACAAAACATACAACACAAAGTCTTCTGCTCACCAGTTTAACACAGATGATGAAGGGAGCGGAGGCGTCTTTGTAGTGCAGAATTGGGATTTTTGGCTTTGGTCTTTGCTGGAGAAGATTAAGAGAAATAATCATTGTTTGTAAATTAGAAATCTAATTAACTGGTTCACCATTCATTTATGTCTCAGCTCATATCTTGGCCTGGCTCACAATATAAACCTGTTGTATTTGGCATCCCAGTGGCTGGTCTCACCTTGGATTCCTCGTATGTGTAAAAGCCTTTCTGGATCTTGTTCTCGTCGACATCACAGAAAGCTTTCACCTGATGAATTAATCAGAAAAGCGGTGAAATCCGGCACACACTTACGTCCCGCGCCAGGAATTTCTCCACCAATTCTATGTTTCACAACCCGACTGCGTAGCGAGAGTGGCATACCTTCTCCTGATTGGTCGCGCTCAGGCTTCGGTACAGCTTCCGGCCCTGTTTCCCGGCGTTCCATATGGTGAAGCTCTCCCATTGGCTGAGAACTCGCTCCTGCAGGAAGTTCACTCGCAGCCTCCAAATGGTTTCCCTGAGTGAAGCATCGGAGGATGGACAGAAGAAGGTAGCTTAGGAATTAGAAAAATTGTCAAGATTGTTTGTTTGAAATGTACAACTTTTTATTATTTGCTATTAATCCTCTCTTTGAATTCCCTTTCCAAAAGTATTTGCTGAATTCAATTAAAATGAGAACCGAGTTTGGAAATACAAGAAAATTGGAAGAGAATGGTAAAAACGTGCCTGTTTTAAATTAGTTTGTTTTCCTGATGCCTGCACTTTGACTGATATCCACAGCTGTAAGGTCACACACACGCACACACACACACACACACACACACACACACACACACACACACACACACACACACACACGCACACACACGTCTTCACGCTTGATTCATGCTCTTAACCTCTTCCTCCCCCGTCTCTCTACCACATACACACACACACACACACACACACACATGCACACATGCACACGTTGATTGATTGTATGGACACATTTACAGGAGGCTCTCTGCTCTCATCTTCCGATGTGAGCGCCTCACTGGGAACAGTGGGCCTCATATGCCAAACAAACCCACCACCACGGCTGAGCGCGGGTGGTCTCCAGATTACTTTTCTAGACATTCCCTATGGGCTTTGATTCTAAGACATGGCAGTAACGTGGCAGAGATTGACTACACACTGTATCTGTATACACATGCTGGAGCCTTCATCCTCCTAACACCCTGCAGATCAAAAGGCTAACACACTTTCATGCACTTTGGTACACACGCTCACATGTATAAACACAGCCTTTCTGTGTCGAGAAGCCTCTCTATTTGGCACCATGAAAACTTTTTTAAAAACACACACCGCTCACCTTACAGACCGAGCCTTCAATGCATGTGTGTGCTAAGTGTTTGTGTGTATGTGTGTGTGTGTGTGTGTGAGGGAAGACAGCATGAAGATGATGGTTTTATTTGGCTCAAGAGAGGAAGTCGGTGGGCTGTGGATGGGAAGGGGTGACAAGAAGTGAGGGAGAGTGGAAAGTAGGCAAGGCGAGCTTGAAATAGGCATCCAAAAATAGACAGATGATAGATGAAGACAGAAAGGAGGATGATCGGTGAAGGAGTGCGTCAACACGGGCAGATATACGAGAAGTGGACAGATGCAGGGGAGGAAGGAAGGAAAGAAAGAAAGATGGGATGAAAGGAAGGGAGGTGTGAGGGCAAGGGAAGGCAGGAAGGACCTTCTCCTTTGGTGTGTTTTAACATTTGAGGCACTCGCACGCACCTGCAGACACTACATGACCTCGCTGAAGCACAGGCAGCAGCAGGAGTGTCAGACCCTTCACACCCTCTCTCACTTACACACACACACACACACACGGTTCACAACAAGATCCGATTCCCACAGCGTCTGAGAGATACTGAACATTCCACAGAGGGACGTAAAGAGGTTGAAATCTCTGGGAAAGTGTCTGGAATTCCACATCCAACATATTCTGAAAATCTTAAGGATATAAAATTATCCGTCAGTGTGCAGCCGTGTGCATATTTGTGTGTTAGAGTATCGAGCCTTCAGAAAATCTGGGATGCCCGCCGGCAGCTGTGAGTATGCAGAGGATCAACACTGTGGTCCAACAGGTGTGTCCATCATGTGTGTGTGTGTGCAGCAGGGGAAGGTGTGTGTCGTGAGACTGACTCTGTTACAGAGTGCGTGGTGGCCTTCTCATGGTAGCGGTACACCAGCAGGCACTGATCGACCCTGGCCACGCTCCCTCCTTGACGAAGACTCTGGTAGAAGAAGAGCAAATCCTCTGGGACTCCCTGGAGAGGAGGAGGTAGAGTGTGAGATGCAGGTTGACGATGACAGTTTATAACTGTAATACATTTAAAATGCACTGAGTATGTGCAAAAGGAGCTCAGGCAAGTCCAGGTGGAACATCCTTTTGTTCAATATGGTGACACAGTAGCTGGGTCCGTTGAGGTAAGGACATAGTTCAGATTAAGGGAAGTAAGAGCTGGTCCCAAAATTAGTTTTGAACAAGACTGAATTGCTATTTAATTATGTTTGGCCCCACACAGTGAGGAGAAGACATTGGTTGAGAAAGACGGTGTGGTAGCAGTTATAGGAGCAGTTAAATGTTCAATATTTTTCATCATCAATTTATACAACTTGCTTTCAAAGAGAGCTCGAACAATCCAATTTACACATCAACGTGTGTTTAAAGGTCTTGGGGAGAACTGTGAAATCTGAACGTTTGGGTTTGAAGACAACAAGGTGAATGATGAAATAACTCTGGTTGATGGAGCCGACGTCTCTGCTTGAAGCTAGCAGCTCAATGCTACTCTAGCCGCTACTAGCGTAGCACACCTAGTACTGTCGTCAGTCAAACTGCATTGTGGGTGATATAGGTGCACGTCTTGACATGAAGAATGCATGGAATAAAAAAGACAATATCTCTGTTTGTTTTTTATTTAAACTGTCCACTGTGAGTGGAACAATGTTAAAATAAAATTACATTTTAGATGTTTCAAGTAATATTTTCAGATAAACATGAACAGTAAAGTGAGGATGAGTTGGAGTGAAAAAGGCACAAGAAGCAGGATGAAAGAGCTTTGGGAGTGGTGTGTGCGTGTACGCTCACCTTGCCTCCCTCATCAAACGGTCCAACCTTCAGGTACCACGTCCTTGAGCAGAACCACGTCGGCATGACGACTGTGGGCCCGTGAGACGTATACACCTGAGACGAGAAAACAGATTATAACACAGAACATTTAGACAAACACAATCCAGGAATCACAATGTACACACACACACACACACACACACACACGTCGGCCCTTCAAAATGCATTCATTAAAAAAATAATCTGCTCGTATTACAGTCCGAAAATGGGAAAAATATTCTGAGCAAATATCTACTCGTGGGCAGAAGATGAGTTGAGAAACTTTGATTAAATCAAAGTGGAGTAATGTAATAGAACAGAAACATGAGGCTTTTGAAACATACGCAACTGATTTGATGTTGAATTAGAGCAAAGTGTCATTTTCCAGGAAATGTTGAGGACGGCACTGAGGAACAGAAAATATGACATGTACTCCGAAATAAGTTTATAGAAGTGAGATTAAAAAGTAACTACAGAAGGACCATTCCCCACACCGTATAGCCTGGAGTATACATATAGTGTTGTCATATTCACATACATATCTCTTCAAATGCTGCAAGAGTAACCAGGATATGTCATTTGATTCATTCTCTCTCTCACATATCTGTTGAACTCTGACCAGGATTCGGCAGATGGCTCGTGTGGAAATTTCCTATTTGGCTTTTTAGTCAAATGGAGAAGAAGAATTCTACAAAACTTATAATCCTACAAACAAAACAGGTCAAAGTGCAGCCACATGTGGTCTCTTACAGAAGTGTGTGCTTCCTGAAGTGTGCAGAGGAAGGACACACACGTCCGTCCTCTGCACATGATCTTTTGACTAATGACTTTGTTTTGGCCTCTCTTCATCTTTCTAACGACCACCTCTTTAATACTCCAGGAACACACAACAGCGCCTACATTTATTTATCTTTCTACCTCCAACTCATTCAATCCACGACCGCCCTCTTGTTCTTCCTTTCTAGTACTTGCGTGTGTTTTGTTCAGTGGTGTGTTGTTGCGTTTTCAATCTGAGGGTCATTTAAGGTTGAGCTGTTTCTTCCTTCAACTGTGTCACTGTGCTTCACTTGCTGTGTGCAATTGCATGTGTGTGTGTGTGTGTGTGTGTGTGTGTGTGTGTGTGTGTGTGTGTGTGAGACTGCTCTTGCTTGAAGTTAAACGCTGCATAACTGAAATGCATTTCAGATGAAGGAAATTCTGAAAAACATCTGGATTCAGCCGGTTGAACAGCTGGACGGAATCTAGTGTGTGTGAGTGTTTGTGTGTGTGTGTGTTTGTGAGTGTTTGTGTGTCTGTGTGTGTGTGTGTGTCGTGTGTGTGTGTATGAGTGTTTGTGTAGTAGATCCACCTACGTACATCTTCTCTCCCTTCTGTTGTAATATTTCAATATTTTGCAGATGTAAGCTGTTGCCAAAAGCATGAATAAGAATGAGTTCTGGGAAACCAGGGGACAGAGAGAGAGAGAGAGGGAGAGAGAGAGAGAGAGAGAGAGAGAGAGAGAGAGAGAGAGAGAGAGAGAGAGAGAGAGAGAGAGAGAGAGAGAGAGAGAGTTGGCGTGGATGTGAGAAGTCAGAGTGGAAGGTTTTAACCATATCTAATGTCCTACAGATGAACACTCTGGATCCACCTCTGGATCAAGTTAAAGGAGCCCCACCCCGAGTAAATCTCTGGTTTAACTCATTTAGATTATATTTCTTTACCCAGAAACTGGAAGTAAAGGCAGATAAAGCGAAGAAAAGAAATGGGAAGGGAAACGAGCCGTCTTTAAGCCTGCAGAATCAATGTATGACCTCATTCTCATGCTCCATGAAACTTAATATCACATAAATATCCAGGAATGCCTGCTAAGGAGTTATGCAGACGCTGTGTGTCTGTCTTTTACCCGTCTTGTGAGGACATACATTTGATTAGTCACATTGTGGGGATTCGCCTTCTTCTAGGGGACAAAATGCACGTCCCCATAACGTATATCATTACATCTTTGGGTGAAGGTTAGAATGAGGGTTAGGATTGGGCTGGTAGTGGTTATAGTTAGGGTAATGATTGCTAAGTCAATGTAATGTCCCCAAAAGTCATGAGAACACGAAGAGAATCATGACTATTCACAACTTCCCATCATTATTCATTTCAACATCTCACACAGCAGGAAACTCTACCTCATTTTTCTGTTTTGGGCCATTAATCATGTGAAACCCAACGTGGGTGAGCGGTGAAAGTGATGACTTTTACATTTTTTTGCCGTTTACATTTTGGAAATTAACTTTCACACATTGATGCAATTTACTATGCATTACATATCTAAATGTCTATAGCAGCAGCAGTTGAAACTGAAAAAAAGCTTGCGGTTCTTTTGCCTGCAAGATAAACGTTTCCACTGTCAACAGTTTCCACTACGGACGACTCTCAGCACACAGCTGGCAGCGTGACCCGTTTCCTCTGGCGGGACCGGGATGGGCAGAAGGGTCACCAGTGATGCTGCGTCCTCCCTACATGCCACCGCCACATTTCCGTGGAAACTGCGGACGGCAGGTATGTTTCCTGTTTCTGTTTGACCTGGCTGCTGCCTGGCAAATGACCTCTCACAGACACGTAAACACACAGCATTCAAACACACACGCTGTTTCGAGCCGCGGGGATTTACCTGCGTGAAGAGCTGATCCTGAGCGATCGTGTTGATCCAGCGAGTGTAACGCTCTGTCGATCCCTCTGGAACCCTCTGAACTTTACAGCCGATCAGCTGTCATGAAAACACACAAACACCATATGAGCATGAACAATATTTTCCTCTCAGGAAACATTGAAAACGTTTGCTGACATTTTAGAAACACACGGCTATGGATAACTAGTAAGTGACTAGTTTTGTTTTCATAGATTAATGTAAAGCTGCAAAAGATCTTCAGACTAAATGTGCTTTTAATATAGTCTCACAACAGCAAAGACACATCTATGTTCATATTCACTTAAACTCTTTGTTACATTTTTTTATGTTTAGAGCTGCTGAAATAATAATAATAATAATACATGTATTAGTTGATTGACTGAAAACTAATTTGCAACTACCAGTTGTACCCTTTTTCATACTTGCAGGCTAAATCTCAGAGGAGAGAGGTCAAGGAGAAGTTAAGAGGGACTAAAATAAAGAAGGAGGAGCTTATACAGAAGTGAATAACATACCACAGGACTATATTTCTATCCAGAACCATAAAATATTACAGCCATAACATAAAGAGGCGGGCTGTTTGTGCAGGGCGGCAAGCCCACTGTCTCCGTGCTGTCTCCCTCACTTCCCTCTCAAACTCGACCTTTGACCTCTGACCTGGCAGCCCACAGGAAGCATCAACACCGGATACTCACACTGTGCTGCACGCCAACTGCATGGCAGCAAGCGCACAAACACGCTCACTCACACAACCGTGGATATCTTTGGGGAGGGATTGGTCAGATGGAGGGAGAGAGAGAGAGAGAGATAGAAAGAGAGAAAGAGAGAGAGGGAAGGGGCGTGAAAGAAGTGAGGAGAAGAAAGGAGAGGAGGGGTGAAAGAGGAAAGGAAGGCAGTAAACAAATGCTTGAGGGAGAACTTACAGAGTTTGGGTGGAGGAAAGAAGCCTCATACTGCAGACGAACTCTTTGGGGCAGCATAACGTCATCCTGGAGGACAAAACATATGCAGTCAAACAAAGTCAATTAAAGAAAGCATTCCACATCATGTGACAACATGATTAAGTACAATAATAATTTACTTAATATGCTGTGCGCTGTGTGCCTGAAAACCTTTGTGGTGTTTTGTTTTTTTGTGGTTTTCTATAAGATCGTGCTCTACAAACACATTTGAACAAATATGTTATTCAAGGTTTGGTCCAAAAAGGTTTATGTCAGAACAAGAATCAGCATTATTGGCCAAGTTTGAGGATACAAACTGTGGAAATCTGTATATCTGTATGCTCTCATTGTACATGCACAGAAACAGAAATCCTGCTAAAAAACAGGACCTTTAGCTGTCATGTGCACAAATGCAAGAGAACAAATGCAAGAAGTTTGTTGAATTCTGAAAAAGCAATCTTGTTTTCATTGAGTATTTTATTCTTTCAGCAGAAAAGAGTCTTTGATCAACTCTATATAACTGAAGCAGTTACCTTTAAAAAAAAAAATCTGAACAGAGATCACAAATGTAGACGTTGTGGTTGACAAATCACCATTTCTAAGACAAGAGCTGCCACTCATATGAACATAAACACACAAAACCAACATACAGTATATCAAACACTGCGGTCAGCTCATTAGTCATGAGTCCTGACAGGTCTGTCAAACAGTCGCTGAACTGCTGAGGTCTGTGTGAATGTGTCCGTGTCCAGCATGTGTATTTGGACAAACCAATATCATCTAATTAGTGTTGACTCACTACTGTGTGTTATGAAATACATCTGGACAGTGAAATGAAACAAAAAACACACACACAACACACACAGACACTTACCGCATCCTGAAAGCACAAATATTGTCCACAGCTCTGAGTTATTGCCTTATTCTTTGCATATCCCACTGAAAATCAGAAGAAGTAGGTTTATGTTTCATTCGTTTGATATGCCTCTGTGTGCTAAATACTTTCATGTTGCGAAAGTAATTATTTTCAACGCCTAAACATAATGTAATGACATGTCATTTTTTCAAATGTGAGACCATACCAGTCATATGAATGAAACAGTGAATATTGTGCTGTTTTATGCTTTACATTATTCTTTCCTGGTTAATCAGAGGAATATAAGATAAAACCTGTAAACTACTAAATTATTAGAGACTCATGAGAACATATATCTTGTTAAAATAATAGCACATTTCTGGTACACATAAGATTTAAAGTGGTGCATTTGTTTTTGATACTTTAAAAAAGAGAAATCGTCTGTTCGTCGACTAAAAATTTTCTTTGGCCAACAGCCCTATCACATATCTTACCTACTGCTTACTACTTTCTCTGCCACTCCCTGAATTATGAGCCTTTTTGACAATATATTTTTAACTCGGGGTCCAATTACTTGAGCTCTTGACCTACTTTAAGAGGCTCACAGCTTGATACTTAGAACTCCAAAAACATGTCAGCTGTCTGTAAACACCCGCGCAAAACTGTAAAGGATCTAGTGGGAAGAAGTCAGCGTCCAGAAAGTTAGGAGCTATCAGTTATGAGCTATCTCCATCAAGAAGAACATGAGAAAGGTTTAAAAACTAGTAAGTAGACTTTTGTGTCAAATCAATAATACAAATGTTTCATTTTTTATATATATATATATATATATATATTATGGAGATGTATTCATCTGTCCTCTGTAGAAAATGGATCCGTGAGGTCACCGACCTCCTCTGGGTTGGGCCGCGTTGTGGCCGGAGATCACCACTGAGATGCCTCTCGCCTCCAGTCGGTCCCTCCAACTCTCCACCACTTTCCTGGAGTCATCCTAAAGACCACACACACACACACACACACACACACACACACACACACACACACACACACACACACACACACACACACATACACTTACTTTAACTGAGGGCTCAATATTTTGACACAAATGATATATATGCCTGTAATAAAGAAAAACACACGTACAGTGCTTGCATCGTCAAAGACAGAGAGCTCCATGGTTCCCGTGAAGTCCTGGTGCAATATGGCCTGCAGGCATTCATCCAGCCAACAGGACGCGTTGTACATCGGCATGGTAACACTCTGAGCACAGTCAGTGAAACAAATTATTGCATGAACAAGCAGCCATGATCACCACATACAGCATAACACAAACAGTTCACAGGGCGCAGCAGCAACACATAGCAGTGATACATATACATGAAAAACATGGTTCATGTTGTGGTTCATTCAATTGAATAGATAGCTTAAAATCACAACGTTTACACCTAAAGTGGCCCAATTGCTCAAGCTGGCACATCCTGCAGTTCACCGGGTTTGAGATCGGGTTATCTCTTCACGTGAGTGGCGTCAGAGAGCGCGTCGGTCCGTCACCCACCACATCCACGGCTGCCCGCTCCTCCTCCTCACGCGCTGCTGCTGCTTCATCCTCTGCGGTGCGGAGCCGCTTCGATGGGTTCATGTCAGCCTCCGGTTCGTAAATTTACACCCGAGCCCGCTGGATTATATCTGGGATGTAAGGTTTAAAAACACGGGCTCCACGTTATTAACAATGTCAGAACAATACTAATGTTTGAATTGTTCTCGGAGTAAAACGTATCAACGTCCACAAACGTCATATTTTGAACGGTATGCTGTTTTTTAGTGACGCTTAAAGTTAAATTATCAGCAAACGTGTCGTCCGAACTGGCAGCGCGAGGGTAACGGCGTCAACTTCCGTAAACATTGAATACCGGACGCTCATTGGCTCGTGGAAAACACGGACCGGCGCTGGATTCGCTGCAACTCCCTGTCAATCACCAGGACCAGTGACGTTTTCTCCCTTTGAGGATTATGGCAGTAAAAGAAGAAAAACAAAGTAATAATTATTGTTTTTCACCAGATAACAGAAGAAGAAAAAAAAAATACTATCTCAAAATTTTGACTTTATTTCTCAATATTATGACTTCATATCTATTTTTTTTCTTTTACTGTCGGAAATGGGCTTTCATAGGTTTCTATATGGAAAGTAAAAACATATTTTGACCTGTTCTCTCCAAAGAGTAAAATATTAAAAAAAATAAAAATAACAAAAAATCTTAAACAAAGTAAATTTAAAACTTATCATGAAATGTGAAGTATTCCCACGTTTAAACTGAGAAATCAACATGGATGTTCAATCACGATTTACTCTTTGGACAGTTTCCACAGCTTTCATCCACATCTCATGGCTTGCGTTAGCGGGTGGAATTTGTTCAGTTCTCATGGAGATTGTTCGGTTGTTTGAGACCCAATAATGGTCATTTATATACTAATACCTAAACGGGTGATTATACATGACAACTGTTATCTGAAATAATTAACCTTCAGGCTTAAGTATACATTTATATTTGTTGAATGAATTCAATTGAAAACATAAATCTGCCCTTTTTCAACATAAGAACGTAACAGAAGGAAATGTATTAAGGGAAATAAAGAAACATATGGTTTTCATTAAACACATACAGAGCATATATAGGCAACTACAATTTATAAAACACAGAAGGGCAACTGTCAAATGATATTTTTGATGACATGTAAAGAGTTCACTTTTTCATTTTTTGCAAGTTTTGTTTGGTCCGACTAATTGTGACATGTGACAGAACAGCTCTCTCTAGTTTCCCTTAAGTGTTGAATAGGGTATTCGATCAGTGTGTTTTTAATGTTGACAGCTGCAGCATTGGAGGGTTTGGTCTTGGTGAGCAGACAGAAAAACAGGATGGGCTGAAATATTGTTTTGGATCATCAACCAAAGAGCAACATCGAAAGAGATACTGTGTGTGTGTGTGTGTGTGTGTGTGTGTGTGTGTGTGTGTGTGTGTGTGTGTGTGTGTGTGTGTGTGTGTGTGCGTGTGTGTGTGTGTGTGTGTTTGTGTGTGTCCAACCAATAGGGAGCAGATTTAGTGCAGTGTGTATTGTTGTACCAGTTCCAGGTATTTTATCAGTACATGTGAGTCATTCTGAGTGACTAAGATACGTTTAAATAAACAATAACTGGTTACTGTGACAACCGAATGAGTATGAAATGAAACAACAATAAAACAACATCAAGTCCTGGATTACGAAACATCCAAACTCTGCTACCCATTAGAGCTGTAGTACTTCCAGACAGACGGCCCCCTATAATTGTCATATTAATCCATGTTTTTTTAATGTATTTTTTGTCCTGATAAAACATTTTTTGCAATAAAAAGCCTGCAGGAACATAAGCTGCTTATAACGTTAATGTTATTTTTAATGAGGAATCCTGTATTACACACAGACACACAATCCTCCTTAATCAGGGCACGATTCAGACAGGATGCAGTTTAGAGATCTCACTGGAGAATAATTGTTCTCACA
Source organism: Clinocottus analis (assembly GCF_023055335.1). Classification (NCBI taxonomy): domain Eukaryota; kingdom Metazoa; phylum Chordata; class Actinopteri; order Perciformes; family Cottidae; genus Clinocottus; species Clinocottus analis. The sequence goes on along the minus strand of NW_027176009.1, from coordinate 3,738,148 downwards.
TTGCACCAGCATCTTAATCGGACAAAGTTTAATTCATCACTCTGAATGCTTCTTTAAATTGCACGAACGCCTCACTCGGGCCATGAACAACAGCTCCAGGGGGGAAACCGACCACGGCCTGGATCAGGAATTTTTCTCTCATGCTCGAGTGCATGATGAATGGATCAAGAGAAAATCTGGCTTGACTATAAATGCAACAGCGCAAACACAACTGCTATACAGATAGTTTAATGGAAATAGCTAACAGAGGTATTATGGGCTTTCAAAGCGCTGGCTAATCGAGATTGATCGTTGCAGATCGCTGTATGCACAATTAACCATAAAGCAATTATATTGGATGTTTCACCCTGAGAGGATCGGGTTGAGGTTATGACTCCCACTGTTCTCACGGTGGATGTTAAGTGTGCAGGTTCTTGCACTGCAGGTCCACAGAGCCTGATATTGTTTTGCAACAGAAATTATTCCGCACTCAGTCTCACAATCAATCAACCCCTTAATCCATAGAATCAGCACCACATGGCGACATTGCAAATCAAATGTGCACATGCGTTTTGTTACTGTATCCGGAGGTCGAGACAGCAGCCGTTTAGATCTGTGATCAGACTGCACTTGTTTGGACAGAGATGCCAGACATTAAAGAGAAGGGAAGTGTGTGAGTGTGTCAGGGGGCACCACCATGATTGGATTTCCTTCATTCATTTAGTCTCGCTTTGGGAATGGTGCGTAATTGACCTTTTGAAAGAATTTGAGGTTGTTTTACTATGTCTTGTGCAGCATCAACTAGCAGTACTAAATCCATGGCAGTGTACCCGGAAGAATACAAGATCAATTTCCATGCCCCCATGGGCCTGGAACTGATGTGCTGATTCAATAAATCTCCTATGAGCATTGTGGGGTAATTCACTGTTTTTATTGTACTTTTACAAGAGGATTCTCTGTGATGTATCTGCATACGTGATGATGTGAAACTATTCTTTCCATCCCACGAGAGAGAAAGATTTTGACAGCAGAGTGTTCCCTTTCTTTGGAGAATGTTAGGTGTAGCCCTCATCAGTGAAAGCAGCTGCTGTATGCTCGGCTGGATTAAAAAAACACACATACACGTTGCAGAATATCGACTGTCACAGAGCAACACCTCAACAGTAATTGCCGTGGTACAGCTCTTGGTTACAGAAATCCTTTTGTATGCTGGCTGCTGCTTTGATTCATTAACAAAAATACTCATTGAATATCTAGAGAAAACGTCCAGGGAGCAAAAACAGTTACACGTTGTATCAATACTACCATCTAGTGGTCAATTATCTATGCCCTCGACTTGAACACTAAAATACAACATACACTATAACTCTTGCCTTGGTTCCTGTTAATGTTAGTGTGTTGTTTTCTTGATGAATGGTGGTGAACACATCAAACCTTTAATGTTAATTAAAATAAATTCAACCTTTCATGCTGTTTTTTGTGTGTAGAGAAAGAAAGAAAGAAAGAAAGAAAGAAAGATGTCCTTTCAGTCCCAGCCTCACAGACTCACACCCATACTCAACCTCACAGGTTGAGTATGGGTGCCATATGTCCCCCAGAAAATTGAACTAATAGTGTCATAAATGTCAACGTGAAAGCGGTGTAGTGAGATACACACACTGCTCATCTGAAGCTGCGGCTCCCGTCGGCTTTACAGTGTTTTGTGGCAGTTTTCGCTCATTGTTTAGCCGTCCAGCCGGCACATGTACTGTTTCGGTTCACTCTCACGGCTCCCGTATAGCGTGGTTTAAAAAACCCACTGTACACTAAGGTCACCTCTCGACTATCATTGACAGTTAATGATAGTCAATAATTCATCGATCAATCATATTTACACTACAGAAATTATAATTCAAACACCATTCATTTATTGGCATAATATTTTATAATACTTTATAGGTATCATTCTGTTAAATACATATGTACTACGCCTGTGTGTATCTATGAGCAGGCATTTCACATTCAGGTTCAGTGCAGTGATGACCAAACATCTTCAAGTCAGATTATTTTGTCCCTATAACACAGAAGTGAACACGGAGCAGAGGAAAGAAGCTACTTCTCATCAACACATCAGTTTATAATCTGTAATCAGTTTATCTTATTTCTTTTCATCTTTCTTTTTCCTCCTCCTTAATCTGTTCTCATCATCCTTCACTTGTATGCTCATACCTGTCATGTTGTTTTATCTGTAGACTAATGCTCCTTTGTATCGCCAATATGACCCAGCTGGAAATGCATTGTGGGTCAGCTGTAGAGACAGGCACGCGGGTCAGATAGCTTACAATCAGTGATCAGTTTAGGTCCAGATTTAGACAGTAGGGTTTAGCTTGGCAGCTGGTTTGAAACCACCTGGATCCTTTTGGGGCTACAACCACAAATAAGTAACTTAGGACCAGATACTGTTGAGCTCGCTCAGAACCAAGGTAATGCAAAATAGACATCCTTGTCTACATGTGTGGAGGAACACATGAGTCAGTTTGCTCTTGCACAGTGCTGAATGCTGTCTTGAATCTAACAGTAACACACTTCCAGGCTTTCTCCGGGTTTTCAATTGTGCCAACAAAGCTCAAGATACGATTGAACTCATCAGAAAAAGAGGGTTTATTTGAAGAACTAGTCTCAGGTGCTCAGCAGAATAGAATAGTTTGGAGTGTCAGGGGCGTGGGATGCATTCATGCTTTCGTCGGTGAAGCAGCAGCGGTAAGGATCCTTGTGAATCTTAGTGGACAATCAAAGTGTGTGGCTTCATCACGATCTTCTAAAGGAACCGTTCTGTGGTCAAAGGGTGCTTGGAGTTATCACTGTTGATGGGGAAAGGCATCAAAGGGGCTATTGAGATACACCCTGTTAGTTTATTAAGTGTGTCTGAGTGTATGTGTGTGTGTGTGTGTGTGTGTGTGCGCGCGTGTGTGTGTTTGTGAGTGAGTTAGCTTTTCTTCAAGAGTTCAGGGTATTTAGCAGCTGGTGTGGCTTTAGACAGACACACAAATACATCCAGTCCGAGTTTTGTCCACTTCAAGTGTGCACAATGACATCAGACCAGGATCCTGCTCAGGCTCATTTAAACTTGTCTTGTTGTAGCCGGCATAGATTAATCCAAAAAGAATCCATCCCGTCGTCTAACTCTGCAGACCATGCAGACCATGAACGATGCAGGCGGTCTCAGAGGAAGGGGTTGTGGCTGTGTGTCTGTGACTGGGAGCGCTGCGCCGGACGAGGAGAAAGAGGGAGCAGGGGCTGTGGGAGGTTGGAGGGAAGGTCCAGGAGTCCGGCAGGAGGTTGTGTGAGAGAGGAGGGGAGGATGGTTGGCTGGTGGGACAGAGGGAGCGGCAGCGACGGGCTGTAAGAGAGCATGTGTGGCGGCAGCGGGGATGTAGAGCACGGTCGCATTTGGTTGAGGGTGAGCCGAGGCTGATCGCAGTGGAAGGGGTTGGTGGGAGACGGGGCACTCAGACCTGAGAACACAGAACCGAGTGAGTGGAAACTTCTAGAGAACATCACAATATTGTGCCAGCGAGTACAGAACTTGAGTTAAACCAGTTTGTTACCTAAGAGGAAGGGGTTGTTGTGCATCTTGTTATGGGGGTTGGAGGATATCAGAGCGTCTAAATTGACCAACGAGGCCCCCGTAGGTCCCAGGAAGGCCTCTGGGGTTCGACAAACGCGCGCAGCTGGGCCGCTGAGCGGAGGTGCTAGCCGGGACAGGTCAAACATCTCCGGGCTGGACGACTCTCGTCCATTTACCTGGGGTTTCACCGCAGGGTCAGTCTCAAATGGATCTGGCCTGGAATCTGCTCCAGCAAATGGGTCAGAATCCTTTACTCCAAACAGCTCCGCATCTGCGTCAGGAACAGGGAAAAAGTTATGGGAGGAGATGCAATGTGATGCATGAGTGATACATTTTTACTACAAGTTTCAACATCATTGCATTAGATTGCATTAACTATTGCATTAATTATTGCAGAACAATACATCCACTAAATGTGAATCAATCGAGCACCACAGCGCCACCGGTGGTCACTGTGCACCTCCATTATGCATCTACCTGTTGTCCACAGTGCTGGAATAAGAGTTTTTTCCATTCCAACCACTGTCAAAAGGAGACTTATTGCTTCTGTAAGATCCAAATGTACAGTCCAATCCACAGTATTCCTGTCTCATACTACACTACCTGTGGGACTAGCAGGTTGAGGGGAGGACACTTGAGGAATCTCCAGTTTAGGATTCTCCTCTTCCTGATCAGCAAACGGATCTGTCCCATCACCACCTGCTTGTCAAATTGAAAACAGTATCATCTTAGCCAGTGTGCAGATCTTAACATGTATTGAACACTACAATGTACTGTATATGCATTATGACGAGGCTGATGTTTATGAACGGTACCTCCGTCTGTTGGGTTGTCCCAGGCATGATTGACAGGACTGGAGGAGACGGGTGCTGCTTCCCAGGGATCTGTGCGTGAGTCAGCACATGGTGCCCAGGGATTGGACGCGTTGGAGGATGAGGGAGGGGCCGTCCAGGGGCTACCACTCACAGGGGTGCTGGAGTGGACCGCTGTTACGAGAGGCAGGAGACAAAACTCAGCGTGAATTAAAAGAGACAAACTCACAGAATGTGTGTGTCCGTGATGAGCCACCCACCTACAGAGTCCCATGGGTCAGAGGTGATGTCATCGGCGGGTGGTGCCGAGTTCCAAGGGTCACTGGACTGATGTGGGGCCTCAGACGAGGGGCCAAAAATGTCCACCAGGTCCAGCATGGCCGACTACAGAAGGAGACAAAACCGTTCTGTGACTCTGTGTCAAACATTCACAGGTTTGTATGCGAGATGAAACATATCCAACCCGGTTGAGATCTATTCAGGAGAGAATAGGGACTGATATGGTTATTGTGATTGTAAAATATAATACGACAATAACTTTAAATCACCGTTTACATTCAGCTTGACAGGTCTTATTTAAATGAAGTAACATAGACAGAATTACAAGTAAATCAAGCAGAAGAAGAAATTATGAGATGTTTTCCTCATGCTGTGTCAATTTAAAAAGTTGTTCACTGTCCAATGAAAACCATGGAGGCTCTGTCATTGGTACAGCTTCATTTATAAAGCAATCCTTGGTCTGCTCCCAAACTACCTGTGTGTCTTCATCATGCAGAAAAGTGTCGGACAATACTCTTTGCGCTTTTAGGGCTTCTTTCTGCTCACTGTCCCAAATGCCAGAATGGAAATGTTTGTGTACTGCACCGTCATCATAGAAAATGATGCAGGATGATGTCAAACTCAAAGAACTGATATCATTGATTTAAAATCTAAAATGAAAGAAATAGAGGCAGGTTCCTAAAAATGTCAATGTTTCTAAAATTAACTCGGTTATGTAACTGTCTCTTAGCTTTTAGTTTCTTTGAACTTGTCTTGTTTGGTGTTTTCTGTCTGTAACTATGTGTTTCTTATGTTGCTGCGTGTCTTGGCCAGGTCTCCCTCGAAAAATGAAATCATTCTGAAAGCACCAGGTAGCCGGTACGATCCCTGGTCTCCTCCTAGTTTGTCAAAGTGTTTTTGAGCAAGACACTGAACCTTCAATTGCTCCCCGGGCCCCTCACGGCAGCACACTGCTCTTTAATTACTAAGGATGGGTTTAATGCAGAGACCTCTTTCCCTAAGGGGATTAATAAAGGATAATTTATTTTCTACATAAGACAGCTGGTGACTCTGATTGGCTTGTTGACTTGGCAATAAGTAAAGGAGCTGGTGTGCTACAAGATAAAGAGTGTGCTTTCAGGGAAATGTCATGCTGAGCTCAAGGTTAGACGAGTCAAAGTCTTTATCTTTCAGCACGTCGTTCTCCTCTCTCAGCTCTCTACTCTTTTACTGATCTACGTCTTTTCGTCTCGTTTCCTTCCCTATCCCACAGTCTGCACTATAAACTATGAACTTTATTCTCTAAATGTCTGCCAAAAAAATTAGAAATGCACCACCTCTCCACACAAACACACACTCATGTAGCATGCAAACACCTACACACATACTGTTCAGCGCACACTCGCACACGCACACGCACACGCACACGCACACACACACACACACACACACACACACTCGTGTATAACCCACCTCGTGTGTCCCTGACTGACTCTCTCTCCTGCTCTCATCCAGGGCCTTCTGTAACAGAGACTCGTCTCCTTGGCGACAGCACTGGTCCTGCAGGGGCGGCATCGTGACATCATCAACATTATCGCAACAGCTATGAGCGCGGACGCGCACACAGACACGCACGTACACGCCCGCGTTGGCGAAACAGTGTTTGGTTGGCTGGTCCCAGCAAAACTAAAGCTGGTGGCTTTTTTTGTACTGATGAAATATTTAGTGGACAGACAGCAGAGAGTTTAGAGCAAAGCAGAGATAGATAATGCAGAGGATGTGTTATAGAAGTTCAAAGATTACTCGTGGGAGAAAAGAGAAATGTATGTTTGAGGGCTCGTGGTAATGGAAAGGAGTACGCTGGCTCATGAAGGAAAAAATGTAGAGATTCATTGGATGGCCACAGATAAAAGCATTTTAGTTCGGCTGTGTTAACTAGATGGTTAATACATAACACACAAGACACCAAAGGGGAGGAGAGGTGTGTGTGTGTGTGTGTGTGTGTGTGTGTGTGTGTGTGTGTACCTGCTCATGCTCTTTTTGGCTAAGGCTTAAAGCAGTCTGTGGTTGTGTGTCTTCAGCCATCTCTATGGTAACAGGGGATGGAGGGGCTAGCTATATTGAGGTGGGCGAATGTTCAGAAGGCTTGTAACAACATTTTCTTTATTGGAATCATCAAGAGGCAATGAGACATGTGTGGCTGGAGTACAGAGGAAGAGTGTGCGTGTGGAGGGAGGGTGTGCTGTCCAACTAGAGGAGCGAGCAGAGATGACACATTATCATAATTTGTGTGTGTGTGTGTGTGTGTTTGTGTTGTTTTACCTTCTGACTCTCCTCCCGGCTCATGGCTAAAGCCAGCTGGAGCTGCAGCTCCTCCTCGCCGGTGGTCTGCGGTCGAGCCTGCTCCAGGTCTGAAGCGGCACGAGGTGACGAGGACGAGGCTGCAGAGGGAACAAGGGGGAGGGAGTTTGGGGGAGGAAGCATTGGCGGTGCTTGAGGAGTTATGGTCAGAATAACGTGGGGATGCATGAATGCATAGAGACTGTAGCACAGGAAGTGTGGGGCGGACTTGACTATGTTCAGGCCTACGCTGCAGTATTGATAATCTATGTGGTGGAGTGTCCAAAGTGCTGGGCTACAGCACAAAATGCATTTCATTATCAGCGTCTGTATTTTTAACACATCCATTTATAAATTGCCAACACATACAATTTCCTGTTCAATGATCCAGTGAAGTTCACACTCTAAAGGTGCTGTAGTTGAAATTCAGAGATATGGTTGTGCGGTTACCTCCATGCAGCTCTCAACATGGCTTTAACAGGTTGTATGCAACTGTTTTTTTGATCCCTTTATAACCTCGTGTCATTTTCAGTTAAAACACTCCTAAAAAAACCGACCCTGACTGTCTACCATGGATGAGACATTGTGACATTGAGGGGAAAATGTCCATTTCAACTCAGGGGACGTTTTTGTCTCTCCAGCCTGAGGGTGCAGCACGGAGCCCACTGCGGCTGAGCGCACTACAATGAAGCAAAGACGCCACACCGCAAAAAAAACACCTTCTAGATTAAGCAACACAAAGATAAAAATGTGTTTTCAAAGAGGGTTTTTTTTGGTTTTTACACTTACCCCTGTGAGGATGAAAAACATCAAGAATGGGTTATGAAAGCCCATTCCTGAACACTATACCTGCTCAGCACCAAGTAGCAGACAAAGTTAGCGACGAGCATTGTGAGCATTCAGCAGCTAAAGAGTCCGATATTTACAGGAGCTGGAGGATGTCAAACACAGAGCTGAAAGGTGAGAGAATATTGGACTTGCATTGACCGGGTGACCAACACCAAATGAATGATAATGTTGCTCTGTGACTGCTTGATGTGTCAATATGCAACTGTTTCCAAAGTTCGCCATATCAACATATGTTGACATGAATTGTTTGCCCTTTCTACAAGTGGCCAAAAGAAACAAGTTATTGCAGGTTTAAATACCCCAAACACTCACAGTTAAAGGATGATGGAGAGCCTCTGGAGCGGCTGAACTCCTCCCCGTACAGCACAGCCATACTGGGCTGGCTGGTGCGCCTGCCTGGATGGTAAGATGGAGGGATACCTCCATAAACACCCCCAACCCCGCCTCCGCCTCCAACCACGCCCCCTCCACTGCCTCCGCCAGCCATTCGCTCCTTGGTCTTTAGGGCTTGACTCCTCTCCTGACGGAGCCGGTCCTCGTCCCGGAGGAGACACACCAGTTGGCGAGCTTTTTCTCTCACATTGGCCCCCTGATCTCTGCCGTCGCGGTCCACGTACTGGAAGTCACGCAGCGTCTGGACCACACATCAAGAAAAAAGACGTTTGAGGATATTTTAGAGATGAACTTGAACTTCAAAATGCTTTTAGTTTAGGTTGTGGTTCAGAAGAGGCAGAAAACAAATATTGTGATCCTCAGGAATGTGAAGGTATCTCAGTTTCTTAAGAAAAGAAAACATAAACCAAGAGTTTACACCAGGGAATGACTGTCAGATTTATTTATTTTTCAAACTATGGACTCAAGGACCAAGATAACAGCTCGAGATGATGAATAACAAACAATACAGAGGATGTGTTCAGATGGCTGAGGTTGAAGTCCAGTACCTGAATAGTGAAGGCGTTCTCACGGCATTGTTGGGCCACTCGCTCTGATCCTGTCTTCAGCAGGTAATCCAACAGAGTCAGGGCCTGTAGTCAAAGCGCTGATTACCACACTGATACTCCAAAATACAAAAAACATTGATTCAATGAATTAATGTCCAATTAGATGGATACATAAAATAATGGTATAAGTCATGCTAAAGGCTAGGTGGGGCTGTAACATGCTTACAATGCTAACGCTAGGAGGTCATAGTTTAGCAAGTATAACGTTTACCATGTTCACCATGTTGGCTAATTAGCACTAAACACATGGTGAGGTTGTTAGGAACACCAACCCATGTTTAGGCCTCTGCTTGAAAATTGCATACCCAAACAAAAAAGGGTGTATCTCTGCATTCCCTCGGGCTCTTTGAGTAATTTTGGTTATAATGAAAGTCTACACAAGAGAGATTTTGTTCAGATGTGTAAATATCAGACTATATGTTACTGCTTAAGAGTAAACAAAGATGACACACAGCAAAAATTATAAGGTTTCAGGTCTGCCTCGAAAAAATGGAGGATAAAATCTCAGGATAAGTATTTATTTGAAGTGATGCAGCTGTGAGGTCCAACTCGAACCCAAATCACAGCAAAATATGTGAACGTTCTCTCTGCAAAGGTTGTCTTTGGTAAAGTGAAGCAGAACAAAGTTAGAGAGGGTTTAGTACAGAAGATTCAGCCGAGGTCTCATTGGGGGCCATTTGAGCTATTCGAATGCTATTTGAACCATATATTTACTTGTATATCACTTACGGTGTTCAAAACATCCAAAGACAACAGTTTTGAGCCTTTCATAAAAAATAAATAAATAACAAAACAACCTATGATTTACATATTTATGTAACAATCACTCAGCCCCTATAGGGGGTATTGGTTTTTAAAGGTTAAGAACGGAAAGGTCAACCTCATGGTGGCGCTAGGGGAAAAGTCTCAGTATCACCAAAGTCAGATGCACCTTCTGGGCACCATGGATATCTGAACAGGATGTTGTGCCAATCCATTGAGTCTAGTACAAACAATAGTCAAAACTTTGACCCGCTGGTGGCGCTAGAGGAAAAGTCAGATGATCAGCATATTTATTTAAATATATCCTCTCGAGACCTTGAACATCTCTTGTAAATCATAAGGCAATCCAACTGATAAATGTTAAGATATTTCAAGCTGAAACACGAATGTCACTGTCAAAGAAAAATCTGGAATCAATTATTGAAGCAGGGAAAGGTGAAAAGAGGGAAGTGATGGCGAGAGAAGCTACAGAAACAGTTAAGCAGAAAGCAAGATAAACACATTCACTGAGAGGAAATGGACTTCGACCACTCAAAGCCCTTCAACACAACTTGTCATAATTCACCCATTCATATATTGATGGCAGGGGCGACAATGCAAGGTGCCACCTGCCCATCGGGACTCTAACTAATCATGCATTCATAGCAATTCGAGCTTAAGTGTCTTGTCCAAGGACATGGAGTAGCGGAGTCGGGGATGAAAAGCGCCCATCCGCTGATTGAAGGACAACCCTCAACAACTCTGCTCTAACAATGAGCTGCAGCCGCCCAATGAAACTGAGCTGTCCAATCGGACAGAAATCTTTCATGAGGTCACCTTGTAGACGTGTCTCCAGTTCTTGCCGCTGTCGTTGAGGCGTTTCCACACCATGCCCATGACCTCAGCAAACGCCACCACATTGAAGGTCAAGTCAGCAATCTCTGACATGAGCGACGAGGACGGGCCCCATGGATCGTTGGAGGTGGCCTCGCGAACCTACACGTCACCATCAGAGGAACAGTGGCATCCTTTTTTATTTATGGTTACATTTGATGCATTTGATGTTATTTCTCAACCAGAGTATAGAAATTACATGTGGCAAAGCACATTTATGACAGAGACGGTCAGAAATAAGAGGCAGTTGAGAGTTTGGTTACGATGGGTTTTGAGTTGGGATCTAACACATGAAAGCAACTGCACATTGGCACCAAGCAGTTCATGTATGATACCTTGATCTCGGCTTCTGAATAGTTGTGCACAATATTCTTCACCTGCCGGCGCAGGGCTGAGGTTGTCATGGTGACAGGTGATGTGGAGCGTTCGAAAATGAAGAAAAAAAAAACACTCAACAGGTGAAGAGAGGGGCTGAAAGAGGGGGAGAGGGATTGGAGGAGGAGACGAGAGGAGAGGGGAGGTGCTATGGCGAAGAAGGCTCCTCTTCTCTGTCAGCAGTTACAGGACGTCCCTGAGAGAAAGAGATAAAGACAACATATAAATATGACTCCAATCTAAAAGTAACTTGATGTCATTCTCCCCCTTTAACGTTTGATCTGATTGGCTAATTCAAAGTCTCCAACCTGCTGTTGGGACATTATGAAACTCAAAAATGTTACTGATCGATGCTCTGGGATGTAAACATTAAGTATAATGTTGCGGAGGATTCATAGAGTAACGCTATATCCAACTTGAGGCCTGTTTTTTTTTTTTTTTTTACATTTGGTTGACATTTTTAAAACTGGCACCATAAAATCTACTAAATTCTCTATTAGCCGCTCCTGTTTGGAACGTGGCCGTGCATTTAGACACAAAGTGTCTTCATCCGGAAGCCAACATGAACGACATCCTCGGGGCCAGATTGATAGCATGGCTCAGAACAGTGAGTCAGGTTCAAGGCTGCGCTCGTTGATTTATTTCTTCGCTATGCCAATATGAAAACATTGAGCAATACAATGACTGATGACAGTCACTGAATCTGGTCTCCGCTGAGGAAGTGTGTCATACGAAAGCTTTGGCACTCTGGTGTCTCATGAAGCTTCATGCAGCTTAATTTATTCAGGCCAACATTTAAATGCAGCTGCCTGTGCGTGCACACACACGCACACACACACACACACACACACACACACACACACACACACACACACACACACACAACCCACTTTCTCCTACAAATTCATATTTCACAGAGGACACAAGGGAATCGATCACTGGTTCCTGTGATACTTATATTTCTGCCTGAGACTTCAGTATCAGAACATCTGTGATGGTCAAACGTAAAAGGGCAATATGAGACTTTTCATGGCCTTGAACTGACCATTCGGATGATTTAGGACTATTCGATATGTTCAGTATTATGATGTGGGTCGATACAGATGCCTTGCTTGTGGTTAGCTGGGCTCACTGTGAGTGTATTGCGGTCTTTTTCTCAACATTAGAGGCCTCCTCTATTTAATTATAACCAGATAGAAGGCATTACTTAATGTAAACCAAGTCCATGAAGTACAAGAATCATGCAGTTACAATGTGCGGATCTACTTCAAGTACATATGGGCAGATGTTCAGTGTAAAATAATAATGATCGGAGGCATGAAAACAATTATATACGGCCCCTCTGACCTACTGAGCCCTTAAGTTTGTAAGCTCAGTAATCCGACCACACAGTTGACTCTGAAAATAAGAACATTTTTAACGGACTGCTACAACTATTATCATGACCACTAACAATAATACATATATTTAACAAACAATAAAAATTAAAAACTCCTGTGCATTATTTCTCAAGTGATTTATTTTCAATGTCACTGTCCACTGCCGCTCCACAACAGTTCACAAAGGCTGTCACACTGGAATAAGTCACAGGATGCCGAACAGCAAACATCAGCAGAAGTGCAGAGGAATTAAGATGCAAACAGCAAGGAAGCAGACAGACAACTCTGAGAGGAGGACGAGAAGGTTGGTGTGCATGGGCAGGAGAGCGAGAGAGAGAGAGAGAGAGAGAGAGAGAGAGAGAGAGAGAGAGAGAGAGAGAGAGAGAGAGAGAGAGAGAGACAGGCAGAGAGCAATACAGAGAGAGACAGAGCGAGACGCAGAGAGAGAGAGCGACACATAGAGTGACAGAGAGGGAGAGGGAGAGAGAGAGAGAGAGAGAGAGAGAGAGAGAATGAAGGGCATGAAGAAGAGAGTGAAGCTCAGCAACTTCAACCAGTATCACCTTTCTGCAAGATCATCTTCAGCTTTGTGTTTGTGCGCGCACACACACACACACACACACACACACACACACACACACACACACACACACACACACACACACACACACACACACACACACACACACACACACACACACAAAGGTTATCACATGCTGCTGTTGTCAACTGCAAGCTTTGAAGGCCTTTGCCTGACCCTCAGACAGATAATTCACAATGTGAGTAATATGATTCTTTGTGTGCATGACGCATCCCACGACTTGACTGTGAGGGACAACTCTACTGAAGTAAAGGCAATCACACCCATAGAATCCATTACAAATGTTGACTGATGCAAAAGCATATACTTTTGCACTTAAAGTATAATATGAAAATGTGTTCTTCGTGAAGAGCGGCCCCTGTTAGCATTATATATCAATAGTTATGATCATACATCATTACGCTTGAGTTGTAAAGTGCAGTTTAATTTTGAACTACTTCATATAATGTAGTTTAATCTATATCAATGCATAATATATTATAAAATAATATGTGTTTGTCAAATCTTACAAGTGATAGCTGCTAAGTAAAAACTACAATATGTTCCTCTGAAATGTATGGCAATGTGACATATCAGTATAAAGTAACACATCAGAAGGAAAGTACACTTGTTTCAGAGTGATATGCACTATCACTCCTTCTGTCCTATCATGAATGCAACCAGCTGGCCACAGATCATAACTTCAGATAGAAACAACACTAACATGAATTGTAATGAGATTATTTGAGCTTTCAATGAACGAGGAAAGTTAAACGACAACAATAATGTGCAACAATGATTGTGCACAAACACCCTTACATGTTCTTTAACTTCAAGGGTAAAATCTCCCCTGAAGTATAATCAACAAGACATTCCTGAAAAAGTCTATTGCTCTACCTTTTTAGGTTTGGATTTCGTAATTAAAGTCACGTGCAGAGACAGACTATTATGTTAAAGTCATCCAGGGACAAACGGTTAAGTTGTGAGTAATGCAACAACTCCTTCGACACAATGATAGCACCCATAGTGGTTTTACTTGGATAGTCACTGATTCATAGCTGTATGACTCATCTGTGTGTAATAACTTCACTACATCAAGCTGGACCACCTCCTAGAAGAGTCACCTGATGAAATCACCAAGTCGTGATGCCGAACTGCAGGGAGACGGCGTCTGTGTTATCATGCACATCAAATACTTCCTCGTTTATGAGCCGACATGGCCCAGTATGATCCTCAAACATAGAGCACCTACGTCAACCCGTCATGCACGTTTATGGAACGCGCATGCGTGATGTGACAGCAGGTGTAGGCTACTGGATAGTTCAGGTGGCGATGGAGAGGAGGGCGCTCGTGGTCTACATAATGCATCACTCAACCACCCCACGACCACCCACACACTCTCTCTCTCTGTCTCACACACACACGCACCCACACACCCACAGTCTTGCGGCGGATCCCCTGCTTGTGCGAGCTGCCGTGTCTCAGAGATTCACGTGCAAGGCCAGCTGTCCATATGTTTGCGTGTTACGTGTCGGCAACACAGCCCAGAGGTTAAACAATATATATATGTGTGTATACACTCACGAGGTTATTATTGGTACAAGAAGAGCCATGGGACTAACCGGCTGGTCGTCTCAGGGTGCCGCTTACCTTGCCCATTGCTCGTCTCTCGCCATGTCCACGGAGCATCCTCCTCCTCCTCCCCCCCTCCTCCCGCCCCCCACCCCACCACCCTCCCGGAGTCCAGATAATATCCCCTCCGCTGGGATCAGCAAAGCAGGGCAGCCACGATTCTCCCCTCCGCTCCCGTATCCAGGCAAAACGCGAGAGAGGAGCCGAGCGGTGCGCACTCCCGTGAATGGGGACGTCGGCGTCTGAACCCCGGCCTGTACCCTCCTGGATGACGCGAGCTGCTCGGGCAGGCGGTGGTGAAATCCGCATAGGACGAGGATAAGCCACAGCAGCACACTCGCTCCCTCTCTCTCGCTCACGCGGGCAGCCTCGTCCACACACACACGCATCCACGGCACCGGCAGGCCACGCACGCATGCAGCAGACACGAGCCCAGCGGTGAGCGTGAACGAGAAGCGGGGACGGGGGCGATACGTTTGCAGAGTCAGCGGTCCTGTTAACCTACTATCGCCCGCGGATGACAGGGTGACAGGGTGAATGACACATGACGAATATCACCGCGCAGCCACTGTGCCAGAAGAGTAATCCGTTTATTGATTTCACAAGGAAAGAGGGTACAACACGGAGGTTCAGGAATCCTCTGTGACACGTTTGAAGTACATTTGCCTGCATAAATGCGGTGGGATCCTGTGCCTGCCTCTCACGTGGTCGTGTTACGCGTGTCCTGTTCGTCTCCCTCGTGAAGCTCATCCATCAGGTCACACAGGTTGTACACTAGGTCTTCCATCAGCACGTAAACCTGTCAGGTAGATACATATCCTTGAGTGTATTGATAGGATACCTTAAAAAGGGCACTGGAGTGATTTCATGCTTCATAAAGTTGAGGGACTCACCAGGACAGATTAAAAAAAAACAGTGATCAAAAAAAGAAGAGGCAGATACCTCATGACTTCTCATTTCTACGGATTAAGCTCCACAACAATGAATCCTACATGTCACATGCAGCCGCCGTACAGTGTCTTTTGTGAACAGTTTGTTTTTTAATTTAGGTCTCAAGCCCGACTTGAGATAACCTTGATGACATCATCAGGTTAACTTACCCAAACTTTAGAAATCTTCCCAGGCGTCAAAGGAGATATTACACCACTGATGCGGTTAGTATTCCTCCTGAGGAGAACCCTGAACTAATGTGAGAGCCCCTTTAAAATACAATCTGTAAGATGATTCAAAGACTTGCCTCTTTGTGCAGGAACCCTGTGATAATGCCCTCCAGGTCTACACTTGGATGCTGTTGACTGATGCTGTCTGAGGAGACATCGCTCAGTGAGGTCGTTCCCTTGAATTGCTTTTCCCGAGTGCGTTTCCTCACTTCATCCAATCTTCTCCCCTTCTTTTTGCTGTCGTGTACAGACTGTAGACAGATAGAACACACTTACATAATACATGACAGCTTTTACTGAGCGGTTAGTACGGTCAAATGTTCTCAGCGAGCGAGCTGGTAAACAGTTGTATGCATCTTATGGCGTGAATAATTATCGCTCACATATTTCACAACGTTTATTATATTGGCTGTCACGTGTTGTTTGAGGTAATAGCTGCACGTATATGTGCACCACAGATGATTTGCACTGGTCTAGGTGCTGTTAATTCACACCCTGGATGCACAGTTGGAGAGCAGGTGCACATTTTCACACAGTGTCCTGTTACCATGGTTCCCTGTGAGTAATAGGCTGTACCTTACCTATGACTCAACCATCATACGATGGAGAGAATTACCCAGCAAAACACACAGACACACAGTCTTGAGTCCATTTCTAAATATATAAAATGTACTTTTTTTCTATTTTGACAATGATGGCTGACAGTGGAGACACGAACCATTCGGAGGGAGATGTTGTAACGAGTCCGGGTGGATTCACAACCAAGACATTGTTTAAGTGATGACCAACTGAGCCCCCGGGACGCATCATCTCGTCTGCATTTGAGCAACACAGTCAGTATCCTCATTAAGACTCTCCATCCCGGCGCTGACGATGCAAAGTTGCTGAAATTCCGACTCATGAAAAGGACGATGCAAAGTGGGAGAGTATAATGAGGATGGGTGCAGGGTAACAATCATCTGCATGAAAATAGACGGGAACTAAGTGAGAGCTTTTGCTCATTATCTGCCTCGACCAGTCACACAGCCAAAACATGAATGGCCACGACTGTATTCTATTGCTAAGCGACTATAATGACTTCTCTGGGAGACAAAACACACTGGATGGAGAGGATTATAGCTGCCTACACTTAGTAGGAGGACTGAATGTGGAATGACGCGTTAACCCCTACATATCAGATGGTTAGCCAAGCACGCACACAAACACACTCACGCACGCACACAGACACACACGCACACACACACTAACACTGAAATCTATTAATAAATAAAAGGTTACTCAGTTGTAAAAGGTGACAAAGATGCTCGTCCTATAAATTAAACCAACCCCTTAGTGTTATGGAGAACTAAGCACACATGACATGAAAAAACGTTGTTTCAGAAAACTAAAGTGACATCAGATTGTAGATGTATGCCGCATTGAGAAGCCAGGTTGTGTGGAGGCTGTCTAGTAACAAGAAATCAAGAGTTGTCTTGTTGAATGGCAGATGAATGAATGACAAAATTGAAGTTGTGAATTTGTGTTTCATTCATGCTCATAAGCATATTTGAGTCTGCTGCCACTCAGTGGCAAAACATTTTATAGTAGCCCCTCAGTGTATTGACAAAGGTGAGTACACAAACACATCGTATGTCTTTTCTCCCCTCACCTCCACTGATTTTTCAGTTAAAGCTGACTGGGACTCATCTTTAATTCTGGACCTCGTCCCATTCTCGTCTGTAGCAGTTGCTCCTCCCTTGTTCTCACTCTCTTTGTCATCGGCCACATCTGCGGTGTAATAACACAGCAGTAAGCGGCATGAATCTTCACCAATACATCTGATTGAAGGGCTGTGCGTCTCACCAGCTTCAGAGATCGGGGGTTCCTCCTTATTATCGATCCACGTGTCTCTTTCTGGAAGGCCCAGCATGTTTCTGAGCCTCATGGCCTCAGCAGCCATCGTGTCGAGCAGTTTCCTCCACAGCTGCTCCCTGCAGGGGGCACCACACACTAGAAAATCCTGTATGCTTACCACATTGAGTGCAGGTGTGGCTCATGAGTGTGTATGTGACAGATGCTATAACAAGGCTGCTAGTGCCTCACATAATAGCTGCTGATGTTAGCTGGCGATGATTAAGTTGACAAGGTTCAGAAAGTTGCAGAAGCAGGGAGTTAAGCTGGGCCAGGCTGTTCTCCTGCACTGGCTCTTGCTCACGCAGAGACAGCACAACCTCAAAGAGAGAATAGACAAATGTATAAATATGTGTTTTTGCATGAACCAGGTTTTATCATGCACCATATCACGTTATGCTACCTGTCGGAGTGTACGGACAGAGAAGTCCAAGGTGCTTTCTGGATGCACTTCTTGCCACAGTCTCTTTAGGTCCTCCACTGGCTGATGAAGGTACTGCAACTAAAACAATGTATGTAGTTAATTATATGAGGAGTATAATAAACATGTGACCACAAGACTCCCATGTAGAGAAATCACTGTCACGCTACAGGATGATATCCATCACCGATAGTTATCCTCCTCTAACCACTATAATGCGTGTTATCATTTTTAATCACTCCTCAAGGGGAGAGAAGAAAATGTGTGTGCCACCCTGTGGGGTGATAGAATGTGATAACGTGAGAAATTAAGATAGCTGTAATCAACGTAATATTTTGAAATGACACATGTGACTATTAAATAAAAGTCCTACATTTATCCAAAATAGATGGTCCAGAATAAGATATAATATTTCAATTTCATGTATGGTTACTCTTAGTAGTCATGTATCCAGTTATTCCCTCCCATGTCGCTTGCTTTTGTCTCATATAGTTATCCTGAAGAGACTTTTAAGTCAGTCGTTAATAAAATCCAGGTTGGGAAAGGTCAGCCATAATGAGCGAAATGTCAAAAAGATCAACACTGTGAATGGGCCTATTAGCGGGTCATCATCTCACTTTGAATGAGGTGGTGCAATGAACACAAACACTCTGCACAAAGAAACATGTCTAACACATCAGTGAGACATGAATTTGGGCAACCCTGATGTATGATGAGCAATGTGTCTCAAACTATATGAAACTAACATATAGGTTGGATTGGATCATTCTCTGTTGGTAACACTGGACTCTTCAGGATAGTACAACAACATAAACTCCACTGGTGACTAAGATAAGTGTGAGAAGCTTTAAGAAGATTACCTCTGTGTTTTTGCTTAAAAACTCTTGCTCTTCAGTGACATATAGTTCTGCCGGAGAGCTGGGTCTCTCTGGGGTGCGGACCCCCCAAAGCACCTCATCCACAATCGACAGACACAATTTTACCTTCACTATCTCTTCCAGCTTTCGCTGCTCGTGCACACACGACATAAACACAGACAAAAAAAAGTTTCTGGTTACGGGGACCTCCATTCCATCGGCCCATGTGTTTTTTGGTGTCACTTTCATACACACAGGTGCATTATACCTCTATGAAAAGCCTCTGGTCCACAGTGTTGTCCTGGTACAGAGCCACTCCTCTCAATGTGACCTGCATGGAGGCTCCTTGCAGCAGCACAGGGTGGGTGTTAAGCTGCCATAGTTCAGTTTCGATGCCGGGCTCCTCGGACTTAAATAGAACCTCAATCCGCTGGATGTCACCTGGACGGCTCACTCCTGGATGGGTGAGGAAGCAAAAATTTAAAGCAGGAAGGGGCATTGCTGTACTGGTCGAAAGATACAGTATGATAGGCTGACAGGCCGCAGGTGTTTGGAAATGTTTGTGTGTACCAGAGGAGGAGTTGAAGTAGAAATGCAGACTTTTTGTTTGTGATCGCAGTAAAGGGAAGCTGTGTGGCACTGGAAGACGCTCCCAGCTGTAGAAGATAGCGGTGCTGCCCTCATTGTGCAGCTCCAGGTGCGAAGAGGCGCTTTCTCCAGTCAGCGCCTCAAAGAATAATGTGGCACTTAGTCCCACTTCTCCCTGGACCATAAGTAAATAAGAGAGAGAAGGTGAAACAAATGAAAGCACATTGATAAAAAAAAATGTCCACCTTGTTGTTTAGTCTTTTTTGTGTTATTGAGATGCATTTGTCATGCAATGGGGGACTGTATGTATAATGAACTGGATATGAAGTTCCAATTTCCATAACATGGGCCTCCAGCACCGTGGATGGTGTATATAAGTTGGTTGTCACATGTATCACTCAACACTTGGTCGACTCCACTGCAATAAGATTGATTTAAAAATAAGTACAGTACTGCCTTTTCCGACAGTACTTTTCCTATCTCTATTTGTAAATAAAAGAGGGAAAAGCATAAAAGATCACTTGGTATGTGCCAGTGTAGACTCCAAGTCCAACTACAGTCGAGGCTTTCTTGTGTGCAGGGTTTTGTTTGTAACTGGAGAACCAGACATAAATTAGGGCGACCTGTAACACGCAGAGTGTGTGCCCTGCAACTTGGACCCAAGTCATGATTTTGAATTCATACACACAATCCAACCTTCTTTTTAAATGTTGTTCCGTACCTGGTTAGCGGTAGAGTTTCCAGTCCAGCGAGCAAGCTGACCACAGAATCTCAAGGCAGGAATGAGCAGAGCATCTGACCGGATATCATCAGAGTGGGCCTGTGGCTCACTGTAGTCGGCAAAAAGACAGTAGAAGTACCACCAGTAAAAGTAGGTCTGGGACACAGACAGAGTCATTAGCTCTGTCTGTGTCCCAGACCTACTGCTCACCTCCCGAAAGGAGAGCTCCAAGTGTTTCTTCTCCTTGACATTTTCAACTTTGGCATCAGTAAGCTGCTCTCAACCAGGCAACAAAGTGTGAGGACCAGTGACGACAGCTACCGCTTTCACAACATGAGTTTGAAGTAAATGTAAAATTCTAAAATGGAGGACAATTGAGTCCCAGATAAATTGAAAATACCTGGTAAACAACATGTTGTATCCCAACTTAATTAAGCAACATTTAATTGATAGCTCATGGATTAACTTTTTTAGTGACTTTGAAATCAGTAAATCACAGCTTACAGGTTCTCCTTCCTCATATTCTCGTGCTCTTCCTCCTCTTCCTCCTTCTCCAGTAGTGAACCACGACACACTGAGACATAAGGGAATGGCTTGCTCGAGCCAATAACCTCCAGTTCATTGATTTCCTGTAATCAAAGTGACACAGAGTGGTGGTTGTGAACAAAGTGGTCAGCTTTGTATGTCCATTCAACATTCAGATTATCAGGATACGGCTGTCCTCTTCACACGCATCCAGAGCATGCAGCGAGAGAGGAAAAGATGAGGTATCTGATAAAAACCTTCAATATGACAGGGCATAGGTGTTGTAGAACACACTGTCCAGAGCGACAAACAATGCACATGCACTGTTCTCGCCCTCTTCCTGAGGCTCAAACGTTAACGTACGTATAAGTAACATTGAAAGATTTACTTTCTTCCACCTCGTTCGCCTCTTCCTCCTCTTTGTCTACTTACCTCCCTCTGTCTTCTTTTATAGCTCAATGAGCTCACCTTTTTTCAACCATTTCTCTCCCTTTGCATGTATGTCACAAAGTCATGGACAAGTCCGATGCTGACAGGACAATCTGTTACTGTTGGTGTGTTTGTCAGGAGGTTCTTCAGACTCCAAATCACAGTTGTCATCACATTCACCAGCAGCACGACAGAGCACTCTTCTACCATTTTTTTTATGTCACGAGCACAGATGTGTGTGGGTGTGTGTGTGCGTGTGTGTTTGTGTGTGTGTGTGTGTGTGTGTGTGTGTGTGTGAAAGAGAGGGTACTGCATAGAGAGCAGCAAGGCAAGATCGGTCTTTTTTCTGTCACCCTCCCAGATCTCATCAGAGCTACTTTATTACTGGACATGCTCCAGATTTCACAACTGTATCTTTTGTGGGCCCTAGTGTTTTTTGGAAGGGCTCCAGTTCCTCATTAATCGCCTTATGCATGTGTAAACTGAATGTACATTTTGCAGGTTATGAAATATATGATCACATATTGGCACAACAGCATGTGAACCAGATTACAGCCGTGTGCCTGCATGCGTATGTTCACTTCTGTGGCCGTGCTTGAGCATATGCTTGTCTGCCTTGTCCACGTCCTGTTCCTTGTACAGGAAGCTAAGCACAGTGTGCTCAAGGCTGGATAATCACAGGCTGTTTGTGAACACATAGATTGATCCTGAGCAGCAAGCGGCTCCAGAGACAGAGTGTCCTGTGGGTGTGAGCGGCTCCAGCGGGCTGTGTGGTTGGCCAATGAGTAGTCCAACAACGTAGTTGTTTGTGTTCAAACTAAAGCTCTATATCTGTGCTGAATGAGTTATAGAAAATTAAGTTATTGTACATTGTTAGAGAGAACTAAAATAATGTGTAATGGAAATAATATGGGATTTGGATTGTACCGCAACAACTTTCCGGTTAGATCATTAGTCCAGATGGGATGCTGGAGGCTTTGTACATCACATTGCATCAGACAGTACCCAAAGGGAATGAACACCTCAAACTTTGACATGTTTCTATGTTTAATGGAGTCTAAGGGAGCGCAGTTTAACTTGATAAAAATCTTTATGGGATCTAGGACATTTTACATTTGAAAAAATATAACATACATTATCTGTAGCAGTTATGGCAGAAAATTGGAATATTGGGCATTTATCATAAATATACATACATTTACATAACTTGTATACACACAAGTGTCTTAAGTCTAAGACCCCTTTTTAGTTTTTACTATTTTGAACTGTACCTAAAAACGTAATACTGTACCAGCACAAATACCATTAAAACTGTACCAGCATGCAATTAAAAAATTTTAAAAAGCAAATCAGTGGGGGAAAGGGCCAATTGTAAAGCTAAAATGAGATCAGTTGTGTTCATTATAAGCGCTACTGAACCAGAGCTAAATTCAGTGTTATTCAGTTTGTATATTGCGTTACCGGCTTTTTCATGTCCATGTCCTGTAGAACTTCTCCGAGCTCCTGACACTGGCGCTGCAGGTATGCACTCTGGTCCCAAGTCCGAGAGGCTGGACGCAGAGTCTTAGCAGAAATTAGTCCTTGATAATAAAAAAAATCCCACAGAAAGAATACAGTTACTCTCAGTTCAAAGTACTTTACCACTGTATTTCAGGTGAATGCACAATCGGTAGAAACAGTTTTGAGAACAAGGCAAAGGGGACAATTTGGAATAGGTGTCTGTGTGTACCTGATTCCTGGCGTATGCTGCTCGGTTGTGCCACGTGTGTGACAGGCTCCTGCCTGCCCTGCTCGGCCTGAGTCAGAGTGGCTATGATGCCACTCATTTCATCTCCATAACGGTTGGGCAGGCTCCAAAACTCACTGCCCACACGGTAACCCTAAGCCATAGAAGTAGCAGTAAGAAAATATGTGGATGAAGAAGCAACAGGTACAATTATGTCACTGTTTTGTAGAAATATAACAAATATGAGACATGATTCTAACGAATTACTCAAGACGCAGTAAACCAGAGAAAGCATATGTGTCATACATAACCAGAGTGGATAAGTGGCATCACTTGGTTTAGAAACTCCCTCTTCTCCTGAGTTTCTCTGAAATGGTTAGCTTGGTTCATCAGCAAGTTTTCGACTGGCCTGTCGAGCATGTCTAGAAAGAGTTAAAAAGGGCAGATGACAAAGAAAACCATGGATAGACAGAAATAGACAATGAATCCTCTATCTTTATCCTCTAAATTCGCTTAAAAAGAAAAACCTCATTTTAGATTGTGTATGAGATTCTTTAGCTCATGAATTCCTGAATCAGGTTAAAATCTAAAGTAATATATTCATTTTTTTTGTACTGCTCTATTATCAATGTTGATAAAACTACAGTGAAGTGAGTTTATTGTGGCTTCTCTCACATCTTTGCAGTTGTATACAAGTTTCAGACTCAGATGATTTTAATTCCCAACACAGGAAAATTTGTTTGGTCCAGTACTCCAGACATGAAGACACCATTAGCCCAAAGTAAAAACAACACAATTAAAAACACAGCAGCACAACATACTCATAATAAAACATATTTAAGGCTGGAATGCTGCTGCAATATGATGACTTTCTGGAGCAGGTTGCTGTATTTTCGGATCAGCTCACCAGATAAGAAGTTCTGCTGCTGCCTGCGCTGTGTCATATGTGTATGCCAATGCTGTAGAGCATTACACTGCACGTTTCTGTGGCCTGAAGAGTGGCCATGGCTGTTCTCCACAGCCGCAGAATGATGCGTCTCTGGGGCCTCGGATGGATCATGTCTGCTGGACTTTGGGATGCGCTTCACCAACTGGATAATGGAGAAGGAACCAGAAGGGACGAAACATAATACAGACAATGGATTTCAAATGCATTTGTTAGTTTGTTGACTTTTTTGGTTGAAATATTTGAAATGCTAAGATCCCATTATGTTTTCATACTTTACCTCTGTTTCCCCTTTGGCCTCCAGATAACTTCTGAAATCCTCTAAACTACCCAGGATGCTATGTGAAAGAACCATTCCTTGGTCATCTAACCGAAGCCCTTGTGATCCTGAAAAGAGAAAAACAGGACAGAAAAGAAACAGTAATTTTAGTCACACGGATGCATATTCTGAATTAACACCTCTTTTTTATCTACAGTAAATATTTGAATAAACCACTGTACAGTCTGTAATCATCCATAAGGAAAATGTATTTAACCAACCTGGGTAGTCCAGAAGTTGAGAGTAAGGGTCCAGATTCACTGGATGCACAGCATCCCTTACTTCAACAGCTAGCTGTGTTTTACGCACACAAGCCTTGAGCGCTGGTTTTTGACGATCCTTGGGTGGCTTTGGTATATGAATCTGCAGTCATCATCACATGTTCAGTTACATATTCAACTGCATTAAAATGAAAGCCCCTGTAAAAACATGGGTGCCACACACACACACACACACACAATTTGTATTTTATTTGAGGAAGAAAATAAATGTTCAAACTAATTGTAAATAATGTGCATTGATGAAGTGGGGTCACTTTATTGAGGTCCTGTGGGCGAGCCTGGATATCCTCCTCCGATGTTCTTAGCTTCTTGTTCTCTGGAGGAGAGGAGACTTATATTATAAAACGGCAACAGTTTGTGTGTCCTTGATTGATGCTATGTTGTGTCAAACAGAGTGCTACACTACTTCAAAGTATCTCTTTAATCTCTGCACACAGAGTTTATATGAATTCATGATCCTTTTTGCGAGCCCCTCATTCTACCATTTTGAAAGGTGAAAAGAGGTTCTGGTGCATTGTGTGCAAAGTACATCAGTGCTCATACAAAACCAAACACACATACAGAGACAAAGAGATTAACCTGGAATACTGACATGGTTATGCAATTCAGTTAACTTCACTTTATCTACCAGTGCCCGGTTATAGTTTCCATGGCCACACCAACAATGATTAATCCTTTTTATTCTGTAAGTGTTGTGCCTCGCTTCCTGAATGCTTTCCTTCACAGTTAGTACAGTTATTCAGATAAGCGCCCCAAGCAACAGATGCCCTTGGCCCTTGAGGAAGGAAATTGTCTTTACAAATTAATCTCTCTAAAGAATATGATGCTGTCATATCTTTTGGTTCAGATCTTGTGTATTACTTCCTGCCATTCAAGGCATCAAATCCACATTTGCTTTTCACTGTAATTCAATGAAAAGGTGATTAAATGCAACAAGTACATTTAGCGTTACCCAAGTACTTGAGTATTTCCATGAATGTATACTTTACACTTCTAATCCACCACGTTTTCAGGGGGAAATATAGTACTTATTTACTCCCCTAACATTTGTTAGGTAACTTACTTTGCAGATTAAAAATAGGTCATAAAAAGAGTAAGAGTATGAGTTCTGATTCTTTAGGTAGCCTACTGCTAACATTGTTGTACTGTAGGCAGTACTTGTAACAATAGGCCAGGCTGTGTCTCCACTGTGGTGTTGCTACTACTAAAGTACTTGGTAGAAGTAACGTTACTCAGATGTAACATCAGCTAAAGTTACTTCTTCTAACACGCTGCCTACAAAGAGGAAACGTTTCACATACACAGGGGCAACGTACTCGGAGTGTGTAATAGGTGAAGAGGTGGACATGTTAGCGAGGCTACATTCACTTTAGAGGGGACGACGTGAGGACAGAGGTGTAAGAGACACACAGGGAGTGAGTTGCGGTTACGTGAGCTGACCTGAGTGACGTCGGACCTCCATCTTCGGGGACTCGCTGCAGCTCATTTGGTCAAACTGCCGTGAAAGCAACCTGAAAACCAATGTTGCGTTTGTTAGCTATCAAGCTAACGCTGCTATCAAGCTAACTCCCAGCCCGAGTTGGGATTGTCTGGTGGTAGCCATGGCAACGGATGCCTTAACGCTACTGAGCAACAAAAGAGGCTTTCTTTATTATTTCTTTAATTTGTGTTTTTTTGTATTCTTTCTTTTTTTCTTTCTTTCTTTTTTTTTCTTTCTTTCATATATAAGCAATATAAAAATCCAAAAATGTACAGATACAAAAAACAAAAACAAAAAATAAATAAAAAGCACCATCGTATTAAAAAAGATACAAGAACCGAGGCAGGGAATAACATATAGCTTATACATGTATTTAAGCCCCTGATTTTACCTAAATAAGTTGTTAGTAAATGTTCTTACTTTATTTTTTCCGTCGGCGAGGGATATACGGAATAAGCACAATAACAACATACATATAACAAGTTAAACTAGTTACTGTAATACATGTTAACATAATAATATAGTCCGCATCGTGGATCTTCAACATGAGGAACACATCGGCCCTCTCTGTCAGTCAGCATGACGCGGATGAATCACGGGGTGGAGTACGGCCTATATAAAGACAACATCAGCCTTAGCGCCAGAGAAAGCTTGAGTGTGCCTATGAAAAGTTAGACAGCAGAATCTGCCCACTTTGTTGCGTGGAGCCAAGGGCCGACATCGCATTTAACGATGGAGGGAGGCAGCATCTCCACCGGACAACAGACCAGCCCCATCCCGGTTGCGCACCAGCTCAGCAGTTCCACCACTGCTCCCCAGCTTCATAGTAAAATGGACGGGCAGTGCGCTGGGTCCTCCAGAGTCTTACTGGCATACAAAAACGCGTCGCAGAATCTGAGTTCATCGGGAATTAAATTAGGACTTGGGATACTTAAAGTGGCCTCGTCTCAGTGGAAACAGGACAAGAAGACGCGCTCAGATGTAGCCGTACGGCAACTGTCCACAGCCAACAGCAGTCCTCTCTGCAAGAGATCCCCACTTGACCATCTGGCAGCTCTGGTTCTCCACGGGCGAACCCGGCAGCGCCAAATTGGCCAAGCGCAAACACCGACCAAGCCTCAGAACTGTAAGCGCATCGTGGTCCTCGGTGCGCCCCGGGTCGGCAAGACCTCCATCCTGAGAAGATATCTTAGGGACGGTTTTGTGGAGGAGTACAGTCCCACCTCCGAGGATTTTCTCAGGAAACTGTTTCGTATCCGCGGAGAGACATACCAAATTGACGTGCTGGACGCGTCCCGGGAAAGGGATTTCCCAGCCAGGAGGCGACTGTCTATCCTCACTGGTGCGTATTAGCTCATTAATGTAAACTCACAAATGCTTGTCATTTTTTATTTTATTTTTTAAAACAGAAGATTCGTTGCAATGTATATAGATGTATGCGTAAATGCTATTCGCCATTCGAATAATGCATTGATAAACATGTCAACGATTAGATACAAATAATACATTCTCTTTCTTCTTCGCAGGAGATGTTTTTCTCCTGGTATTCAGTCTCGATGACCGGAGCTCTTTCGACGTGGTGTGCGCCCTGCGATCAGAGATTCTTGCCGCAAAATCCAAGCTCGCCAAATCCTCTGTGCCAGAGCAGTGCGCGCAGCCGGAGGTTCCCCTGGTGGTCTGCGCCAACAAGGTGGATGCCCCAAAGTCTGAGAGAGGAATATCAAAGGCAGAAGTGCTCCGAGTCCTCGGTGATGACTGTGCCTATTTTGAAACATCTGCAAAGGAAAGCACGAATTTAGAGGAAGTCTTCGAAACTTTGGCAAAGCTCGGCGGGCTTCCGACTGAAACTGGCCCGTCTCAGCATCGCAAACTCTCCCTCCGTTCCTACCAGGCAATGCGGACAGGTCGTGTGCCGGGGAGGGGCTGCCAGACCCCGGGGCGCGATGAAGCCTGCGGGGCTCTGTACCCGCTGGCCCGTCGGCCGAGTTTTAGCACGGATCTCCGACAAGTTATTGGGTCTCATACTGCAAGAAAGCCGGGGAAAGCGCTGGAAAAATGTCGGATTCAATAAGAGAGAATTACAGTATCAACATAAAGCAAGGAATACAGTAACGTTTAATGTTGTACATAATATAATGCAGTATCGATGTCTAATTCAACACTTGAGATGATGTTTTCGAATTAAAATATTTTTGAATATCATAATGGCTTGCTTATTTACCCAAGAAGTATATATGGATAGACAGACAGACATACATACTTTTATTAATTCCAAGGCAGAATTGTTTACATTTGTTTACATAAACTAATATTACATATATCGATGCCCAATACATAGAAAAAAAACAAGGAAAAAAAACAATAGTGCAAGATGTATGGATCTATCTATCTATCTATCTATCTATCTATCTATCTATCTATCTATCTATCTATCTATCTATCTATCTATCTATCTATCTATCTATCTATCTATCTATCTATCTATCTATCTATCTATCTATCTATCTGTCTAAGTGTGTGTGTGTGTGTGTGTGTGTGTGTGTGTGTGTGTGTGTGTGTGTGTGTGTGTTTGTACCTTTTCAACTGAAGGAGAACGTAGGAGGATGTTGAGTCAGGAACTTCATCATTGTAGTCATGACTGTTGCATAATCTAAATTCATATTCGATAGCAACTCCTTCTCTCGCCCACTCTTCTTTTTTATCTCTCTCTCTCTCTGTGAGTGTGTGTTAACCTGCAGTCATGATTGCCAGCCTCAACACATCCTGAACAATCACATTGCAGCCGAGGTTTCCCTGTTGGAAGGCAGGAGTTACCTTCCGATCCTAAATTACTTTAAAAATGACCTCTCAGGCAGCCCTGTCACTCAGTGGGCTTCATGCCTGCCAACAAATGAACTTTCACACCCATGATGACTCACTCTTGATTTTGTGAAGCTGCAGAGGCCTCTGTAAAGGGCATAGTACAAAATCATGAGGGAGAAGTGTTGATCTGTTCAGGCTACATCTCACCTTGAAGCTTTGTAGCACCAAGACATGACAACTAACTCCAACTATGAATGAATGAATAAAAGCTACAACGTTACAGTGTATGATGTCTGTGGCCACCATTCATTGAAATAGCTTGGTGTTAATAACAAATCCACTCTGCAGTTGTTAATGAATTGGATGTTTTTCCTCTGTGTGCTGCACTTTGTGAAGGTCGTTCGCTCATCTTGCTGGAGGTACAGAGCGTTTCCATGGTCACTGCTTTTTAAGTGTATATCCAGGCGAGGGCTTTACACTTACTATAGACCTCAAACGATCCCTACCAGCAGCATTTGTAAAAAGAAAAGAAAATTACACAGTGCAATAGTAAATGGATTGATAGCGCTACACGCCCACACTGTCACCTAAAAATAGTGACGACTCTTAAACCGCTTCTTACGCATTAAAGGTGATAATCATGCCATACCACTTGCTAGATCTCGTGTGTTTTATTCTAAAAAAAAATGTGAGAGTACTTGTTTTACTCACAGAGCTCTAATTGGCTGCCTTTAAGATATTATAAAGATGTGTGGTGTGTGAATGTGAGTCCCAACGCCAAGGTGAGGCAGAGGCTCAGGGATAGTTGGGGCCCTCAAATAAGACCTATTTAAAAAGAGAGAACTGTTCCCAAGAAGTTTAAGGTCAGGGCATTGAACCCTGAGGTCAGAGCATCCATATGTTTAGCTGACGGGTTGGTTCTGGTGCTCATCTTCATTGTGGAACTAGTTGATGATCAATCACATACTCTTCTTCAAAATGAAATAAAGACTTCTTCCTGCAAAACAGAGGTTAAAATGTTAAAATGTCACGTGGTGGGAATGTAAGCGTGTCTACAAGTGTACGGAGAGTAGCGCCTGTCAACACTCCAATCAGTCACTATTTCATAGCAGCTGGGGCGAGATCATGCCACAGAGATAAGGATGAGAGGATGCAGGTGGCTCGTCACGCAAGTGATGGAGAATTTAAATGATAATGGTTGGTGGAACAAGCACACACGCACAAACCTAAAAAGACACCTGCCGCTAGGTTTTGGTCCCTAACTCTAACATTAACTTCTGATTTGGCCTGTTCATTTGGTGTATCCCATAAATGCTCTAGAAGTAAAGAAGGAAAATGTCATTACATTTAACAATAGAGAAAACGTTGAAGTGAAACCTGGAGCGTAGAACAGTTCAACATCCTTGTTTTAAGACGGTTTGGTGTGGTCTGATTGTTGTGCTTTAAGTAAGTATCACCTGTCAACATATCAGGCAGGTGAGCAAACGCTTGTCAGGTGCGTTAAAAAATATCTGTTTTAATGTGAGAAGGTGCTCAGCCTGTTTCATGATATAACCAAACAACGTAAGGCACCATTTAATTTGTCATTTCTGATTTAACCAAAGCAATGAATTGCTTCAATAGATATTTTTTCCTCTTTTTCACTACTTTGTTTTTGACATGCGATCCCTGAGCCAGAGATGTTGGGCTGATCACGTTATGTGCTCTCTGCCAACACCCACATAAAAGTACGCGATCGAAAAGGAAACCATGCCATTGGTGCAGCGTGTCCATCCATATGGAGCCCTTCAAGGGACAGAAGGTAATAAAAGGTTACCAGTCAAAAACACGTCTGCTGATAAACTAAAAGATGTTAATTTTCAGTATTTTATATACGTTTGTTGTAGCTGTACAGTTATATTTAAGATATTTAGGTTTAGATGTGAGGCTTTCTGGTTGTCTCATAATGTGGTTGTAGTAAAACAATGTTTATGAGTTTAAACGCTTTCTTTGTGTTGTGGTTAAGCTGTCTAACATATAGCAGCCATGCCCATATACAAACCTATTCCCAGAGCTGTGGACAGCCTCTTTTGGGATGCACATTTTCAGACGTCAACTAAAGACAATACTAGGAAATAGGAAGGCCCCGAGCAAAGGGCAGGCTTCCAGAAGTTTCCCAGAATGCTGATGTCTAAAGTGAAGCCACAGAGCTTGTCTAAATCCACAACTCGGGCCTGGAACAACGCATTTGACCAGGGGGCGACTGGAAAATATAAATCTGAAGTGATGGCTGAAGGTAAGACAATCTATGTGACTTGTGTTTCAACGAAACAGCAGAGATCTTTTGGTTTCTGTGAGACGTGAGACTTCCTGTGACACTGGTGTCACTGTGACGCTAAAAGTGCCCAAGAGGGACATTATAAAAATGTAGACTTTGATAATGATGTGCTGGACTAATTGTGGACTTTGTTTTGTGTCTCTATTTTCTTCTCTATATTTCTCATCACAGAAATACCACTGCGAGAAAAGAAACAGAAAACTCTTCCTCGATCGGATGGGTGTGGTCTGAATAACTTTGACGGTATGCTCATTCATTATCTCTCATATCTGTATACCATCTACTATTAATGGAACACTTTACTTAAACCCTTACTAATGGCTTTTTTAACACAAACAATATAATGCTTTTAGAGCCGTAACACCTTTAAGGTTGCCAGGTTGTAAAACAACCCTTTATGGTGTTCATTCCTCTCTCTCTCTCTATATTATAGCTCTATCTTAGCTTCTATGGCTAAAGTCTGTCTTTAATTTTCTAACATATATAACTAGGTACTAACTTTTTGCACCTTATAATGAGAATGATGTTTTCAATGGTCATTCATAAATTGTTTCTTCCACCACAATAAAACATAATAGAGTTTAATTGTAAAGAATAATTGACTAACATAGTTTGGGTCCTGTTGTCCTGCAACTCCTTCCCAGGTGGTAGTGGTTGACTGCTCTTCTATGTGAACAAAGTCATGTCAAATTCAGTATTTTTCGCCACTTTAATTCCTTACTTCTCAAACATTATATAATATTTCTTTATTATGCAATGTTTACATAAAAACATGTGTTTTAAGTTCTGAATTACCGGACTACAGGATGGAGGCCAGTCATTTGAATGAAAATCACTTCGCCAAACGCACGGACTTAAGTGTTTCACCTGCTGGCTCGGCCTGCGTGGTCACACTCATAGACCTGACATTGGGATGACGTCGCAGACGAGATATATATTCTAGGTTCAAGTTTGACCTCCATTATAATTGATAATTAATCTTAATTGCTTGCTGGCGGGTTAACTCTGTTTTTTCTTACATCCGTGGTTTACAATCATGTTTACACGCTGGCAGCATTCATTTGACCTTTGCTGGCACACGGCTTTACTTCTTGCACATCACTGCCACCAACTGTCCATCAGTTGTACTTCTTTATGCATGTGCCCAATAAATAATTGGAAAAACATTACTCTATGTCACTACTCATGGTCAAAACTTCAACAGGTTGTCTTTTTTAAGAACTCAGCAAAAAAAGATAAAGTAACTTACACTGGAGGGTGATGCGCTCCTCAAACAGGTCTTTCACAATCTCAGCAAGTGGTGGCCAAAAAAAAAAAATCTCTTTTGCCTTGTGCTCATTCGTTGTGCTTCTGCTGTTACAGCTCTGGATTTGTCCGGAGGGTTGAGGATAGTCCTGGTGGGCAAAACCGGATCGGGCAAGAGTGCATCAGGAAACACCATCCTCGGAAGAGCCGCCTTCAAAGAGGACCCGAGCCCTGAGTCTGTGACCAAGCACTGTGAGACACAGAGCGGGGAAGTGGACGGGACTGCTGTCCAGGTGATCGACACTCCAGGTCTGTTTGACACGGGCATCACAGAGGAAGAATTAAAAACCAGAATAGAGGAGTGCGTCAATATGTCGGTGCCCGGCCCTCACGCCTTCCTACTGGTGATCCGGCTCGGCGTGCGGTTCACGGAGGAGGAACGAAACGCTGTGAAGTGGATCCAGGATAACTTCGGAGACGACGCCTCCATGTACACTATCATGCTGTTTACATGCAAAGATCAGGCCAAAGCTGACAATGCTCTGAAGGAGTGCAAGGAGCTGCGGAGACTCTCTATTACATTTGGACGCAGGTACCACGCTTTCAACAACAACGACGCAGAGGACCAAGCACAGGTCAAGGAGCTGGTCACCATGGTCAAGGAAATGATACAGGATAACGGGGGGAAGCACTACACCAATGAGTTGTATGAGAAAGCCCAGAGGAAGCTGAGAGAGGAAGAGGAGCGGAAGCAACAAGAGGAGGAGGAGAAGAAGGAGGAGGAGAAGAAAATGTGGGATGCGGAGAGGGAGAAGAAAGAGAAAGAGAGAGAAAAGGAGAAAAGGGTCAAAAGGAAGAACATACGCGTGGCCTCGGCTGTCGCAGTTTTGTTGGTGGCAGCCGGGGTGATTATAGCCCTGGGAGCCGACACCACGGTGGCGTTGGCTCTAGGAGCTCCTGTGCTGGTCTTGGCTGTGCTCTGTGGTCTCGCTGCTTTTTGCTTATGGAAGGGCATACGATGCAAAGCCAAGGCAAATGTTCCAGTGTAAAAATGTGGGAGGCAAGGACATCTGCAGGATGTGGCCCTGAATATACAGTGGAAGTATTGCACACTTTACTGTTTAGAGCTCATCAGTGAATGGTGTTGTTATGGCCCTTTCTGCTTTCTGCTTCCATAATTATAAAGTTTTAACACAACATTTCAAAACCAGGAAGTATGTGATTTTAACGCTGACAGTAAACGTACGGTTTGAAATGTGTTTTCGTTCTGTTCTTTCTTCCACTCATTTATTGTTTGGAGCTTAAAAATTACACCTGCATCATGACTATGAGATTCCTCATGAGTACTGTTAGAATGTATCGCGATATTGTGCTATAGATTTCATAAAGTTCTTCAGTACATTATTTTTGCACAGTTTATACGTTCTCAACTTGTGATAATTGTTCAAACAGAATATCCATACGGATTTGCTCATGATCCTTATTTAGTCTGTGATGGGCTGTTTGGCGAGCTTTATTATTAGTAACATTACTAGCTCACTTCCCTCAAGGAAACGAGAGACAATGGAAAATGACCGCTGATCACATTTCACTGCGGAGGCATTGTTAACGTAGCAATCCCTGCTAGCCACCAGCACATATCTACCTCACAATAACCAAAAAGGCTTTAGAATGATTAGTGGAGGCCCGTCTGAGTCAAGCACATATTGGTCAAAGTTGTTTGAAATGTTGGGATCAGGCTGAATTACATTTCTTCACTAACTGTTTGCACAATGATAACAAACAGATGAATGAGCTGATTTTAATAAGACCTTCGTAGTACTTGAACTGCATCATTCAGTGCTTAGCTTGCTTTGTTAGCTTTAAACACGTCGCAGGTCTGGCAGATTGAGTCTTCATCCATAATGGAAAAAAAAACATTAATAAAATGCATTAGGTAACTTAGATTTACAGTTTTCACATGGTTTAAAACTCTTTTTTTAAAGTTGTCTTTGTAGTGATTTTTCATTATATGTGAAAATATTTTAGGTTTGCATCCATCACATCAATATTTTAACCTCAGAACGGTAACCTTCTCTCTTTGTGCCTTCATACGCAAATGAAACGATCCCCTCAAGTTTACTTCTTTGTCCAGTAGAGGTCAGAGTTGGTTCATGTTTTCAAAGACTCAAATTGATTATGGAAGTGAAAGATGTTCGATACCGTATTTCTATTAATATAAATGCCAAAATGTTGCGTAACATTTACATTTCCCATTTGTGATATTAATCTTTTATATGAGTCACCTTTACATTCAAACCTGTACATCGGCTGGAGCTGTTGCCTCGAAGCTTGAAATGAAACATACAGGGGACAGGTTCGACATTCACACTAAACAATTGATGCCTTTCCTGCCTGGAGTACCGAATATGACAAGCGTTTACAGTAAAAGCAGGAAATGCACTGCAACTGAACATCTCAAAGTTCAAAGCTTTAATCTCACTGTATTAGAATGAAATGCAAAACTTAGACAAACATTAGTCAACAATAACAGTCTCAAAATAAAATAAAACAAGAGTCTAATGTGATCAGATAAATTAATAAATATTTTCCCATTCATCTGTATGTAACATGCAGATATACTGGCAGGATGAGTGGTGGAGACCGGACGAAAAGTAACTTTTCTGTTGTGTAAAGTTACTTTTCACATCAGAAAACCTTTCATTTTGATCATTTGTGCTTTTAATGCCAGACAAGCAACTGTGCAGAGCTCTGGGAGCTTTTGTAGGAATTCTTGCTTCATGTAAAAAAATATTTGTTAAAAAAACAAACTTTGAAATTGTTGTCACATTTGTTCATCTTTCCGTACAAATCAAACAGAGCAATTACAATACTGTTCTCCAGACAATAGTCGGAATAAAAGGTTAATGTATCAATGTTTAAAAGATTGGTCATAAAAGGTTAATTTAAAGTTTTGCAAAAAAATATATGAAACGACAATGAAAATTATGACCCCGCAAGTTTCTCAGCTGTCTATTGTTTAGGGTTTCACCCACCACTCGATGGCTTTAGTAAAACCTGCACCAGTGAACACTGTAGCTGCAGAACCAGGGGCGGCAACAGCTGTGACTTGTCCTGTCACGAGCAAATTATTACTTACAGTGTTCAGATAGCCTGCACATCTACTCCATCTTTCTTTGGACTTCTTCTTTCTCTGGGCCTCATCGTACATGATTCTGGTATAATTACCATTTAGGTTCACTATCTTGTCTATCTTTTCTAACAGATCAGTAACCTGAGTGTAATTTCCCATGCATGTGTTGTCAAACACATGTGTGGTCTTCCACTCCGCGCTGGGGAGTGGAAGACAGGGAGTGACGTTTCTGAAGCGATGTGTTCCTGTAGAACCAGTTGTCCCATGTTTGATCTACAAGGCTATGGTTATGTTTCTCTTCTTAAAATATCTTTAAATAATGTTAAATATGCCTGTGGTTACCAGGATCAACTGTGATCAGTGTGTTCCCTTTGCTTGAAGGAACATTTGAGTCATCATGCAGCTAAAATCACTTCCCACTGTGCAGAGTATGTTCAGAAAACCTTTTGACCTTTTACATAAAACATACCTGGTAATTGATTAATTATACCTGTAATGCTGAATGAATGTTGTTTTACTGCATCATAATATATTATTTATTATGCATGCAATGCATTGTTTCTTCTGCGCTGAAAGGAACACTTTGACACTGGAAATTACTCTTTTATATTTATTTTCTTGGCGAGCGTTAGACGAGCAGATTGATAAATGCAACAGTTAACGTGCCTTTGTTTTAACTTATGCTCAGTTGAAAAATGCATTTTTATCCATCTATTAA
The DNA here is from genome assembly GCF_023055335.1 of Clinocottus analis. Lineage (NCBI taxonomy): Eukaryota > Metazoa > Chordata > Actinopteri > Perciformes > Cottidae > Clinocottus > Clinocottus analis. Next base: position 3,702,143 of record NW_027176009.1, on the reverse strand, counting down.
ATAAATTATTACATTTTATTGCACAATGTGAATTTACCTGTAGTTGGTAACAAAAAGTATTACAAATATTACATTTTCTTTTTTTCTGAATATCACCTGGAGCTTTGACTTGACACTGATGGCTGATAACTGCAGTGTCATGTAACTGCAGTTGCTAACTGTTTGTTTCTCAGCTTACATCTTCCCACGAGAGATTTTAAATTTTAAGCATGAGCCACAGTGGTTCTGTCTCATGAATTCACTGGAAATCTAGAAGCTTTTGTTGGAATAATGTTTGCTTTCTTAACCTTTTAAACACCGAGCCTCTTTTTAGGTTTCTGCTTGAAAATGACATACAAACTAAAATGGCTGTGTCTCTGTGACCACTAGAGCTATTTGAATAATCTTGGAGTTAATAAACAAGTATAATGTTAAGTTTTGCTCAGATGTGTAAATATCAGTCTAAGTGTTACTGGTTAAGAGTAAATGAAGATGACACACAGAAAGGAATGTAAAGTTTCAGGTCCGCCTAGAAAAAAAAGCACTTTTAGCATGATTTTTACCTTGAAATGATGCGTTCGTAAGCTTTTAATGTTTGCTTTCTTAACTGTGATGTCCATGTCATGCAAACTCGATACAACATCAAACAAGACTTTTTGAAGCTTTTATCCCATTTTTATTTTATTCCTTTCAAACAGAACAATTACAACAGTGTTCTCCACGCAGAAGGATATTCAGGATACGAGTGTACAGCATAAACATTTTACGGTCGGTCGTAAAAGAGTCATTTTAAAGTATGCAAGCTGTGATTAATTTGTATGCATGTACAATAATTAAAAGAAAGAACGCAATGCAGCTTTGCCAAAAAAAAAGGCTAATTTTAATTTACTGTAACGAAGGCAATCAATGGAAGGACCTCTCTAGTTTTCTTAAAGGATCATGGCTTCACATCACTCAACTCTCTGTTTTAGGTTTCATCCACCTCCCGATTGCTTGAGTAGCCCCTGCACCTGCAACTAATAAAGCTGGTCTAATTACTCCAATGGCTGCTTCCTCTGCCATAAAAGCAGCACCAGCTACAGGGGCAGCTGTGAAAACTGCTGCCCCGAGCAACTGAGTACTTACAGTGTTCACATAACCTGACCATCTACTCCATCTTTCCTTTGACTTCTTCTTTCTCTGGGCCTCACCGTACATGATTCTGGTATAATTGTTACCATTTAGGTCCACTATCTTGTCTATCTTTTCAAACAGATCAGCCACTTGAGTGCGATTTCCCACACATGTGTTGTCAAACACAGTGTACCTTTCCTTAAAACCACTGATCACCGCCTTAAGATCAGGATCTTGGTCTACATACTCCTCAATAGACTTCTCCTTGAGCATGTCTCCCCAAGTGAAGAGCACCAGAGTGTAATTGGAGAAGTCCTCACCGAAGTTGTCTTTAAACCACTTGACAGCATTCTTCTCCTCTTCAGTAAAGCGTGCATCCAGTCTGATCACTAGCAGGAATACATGGGGTCCTGGGTCACACAGCAAGACACTTTCCTCTATTTCCCTTTCCAAGCGCACTTCTGCAATCGCCTTGTCAAAGACTCCCGGGGTGTCGACCACATTCACAGTTCTTTCATCAAAGTGGCCGCTTTCTTTTCCACATGTCTGAGTCACAGAAGAAGGAGACATCTCTGAGGGGAAAGCCTTTCGTCCCAGGATGGTGTTTCCTGTTGCACTCTTTCCTGATCCAGTCTTCCCCAGCAGGACAATCCTCAGGTCACTGACAACCGGAGAGCTGCAGTCTGTGGACAAAACGACAGAGAGACCCGTCAGTTGAACCTCTGAGAGCTTTTGGGTCAGCTCACATGAGAAGAGCAAAAGGCCTGCATTACAGTATATTCCTACAAGTAAAGACACTCACCTTCTGTTGAGGTTAAACCCATCGTGTTGTAGAAAATGAAGTAAACAAGTCAAACCTTAACCTTTCCTTCCAACTCACAGTTCAACTGTACTTGTTTGCTAGTGATTTGCCAGTGAATCACTCTCTCTCTCTCTCTCTCTCTCTCTCTCTCTCTCTCTCTCTCTCTCTCTCTCTCTCTCTCTCTCTCTCTCTCTCTCTCCCCACCTCAGTGGTTTCCAGGAAAACGAAACTACAACTTTTCAAAACTAGGGGATAGAAACATGAAAAAAAATTAGTTTGGATGGAAACTTCTTACATGCTAAAACAGGGAACACCGTGTTAATTTCTTCTAGATCATATTAGTCTGTACTGATAGTTATTTTTTTCTCTTTCTCTCGGTCTCCGAGTGTGAAAATCGAGGTTGTGAGCTGAGAGCGTTAGTTAATGGTGATTCTATCTGTATTTCCTCGTGAAAATGGTGGATGCAGTGTATAATATAGTGTAGTGTCAAACTGGTGTTGTGGGGTTGTGTTACTGTGTGCACCTGTGGTGTTGTCTAATTCTTGTTTGTGTGCAGCCGACCAGTGACCGTGACTGTTGCAACTGAATACTTATAGTGCATAACCTGCACATCTACTCCATCATTTCATATTTCTGCCTTAATGGTTAACATTTAAGTGCTCTATCTTGTCTATCTTTTCAAACAGATCAGCCACTTGAGTGCAATTTCCCACGTATGTGTTGTCAAACAGTGTATCTGTACACTGTCGTGTACAGTGTATGTTTTTATATGACACCAAAGTAAATACATTCACCTTCTACTGAGGTTAAACCCATTGAGGTGTATACAATAAAATAGCTGAATTTGAACCACTGTGTCTGTGCATCTCTTAACCTTTCCTTCACAGTTCGTCAAGGCTCAAGGTCCACTTCCAGGAGCATTAAAGCATAAAGGATTGCCCAATGCATTGCGGTTGCCGCCCTTCTATGCTGCACACTGACAAAATTCATAAATAAGACAAAGACAATACATTTGAACAGACATAAACTTGCATTAACTGATTATTGCCACTTGAGGATCAGTGGAAACACAGATAGTAATCAACAAGTGTGTCAGCATGAACTTTGATTCCAAACTCTGCTAAAGCTTAACTGCTGCCCGACATCTTACCGAGCAGCTTAATGTCAGCGCTCCTCTTTTAGGAAGGAGAACGATGAAAGTAATAAGCACAAGCGAGGACACGTTGAAGCCAGTGTTGGATTGGTGGCAGTTTCTCTATTGCCATCTAGTGGATCTACAGAGCAATGTTCGATGTACCCACCTGCACACTTTGTCCTCCCTAACCTCACTAAAATAGTCCTGCGTTTTCCCACAAAACAAAGTTACAGTCTTCAGTATAATATGACATGGGAGTTGTTTCACGTACTGCTTCTCAGATCTCCTCAACACCCCAAGCTCCAATCAGCTTTCATCTCCTCCTCGGTTCCATTTGTTGCCCCAATATGGTCCCTCACACGCCAAGAAATGACAACATAGTAGCAATCAACAATGTTTGTAACAAAGTGTCCTTGTGCTGTCATTATCTGAATAACTATCTGTGTGCGTGCGTGTGTGTGTGTGTGTGTGTGTGTGTGTATTTAGTATGCAGCATTACACGCTGCTGCCCTCCCACACCCCTGTGTATGAGATCCAAGGAGACAAGCTGGCCAGTCATAACAGAAGAAAGACACCAACAACTCACATCACGCGACTACACCACCAAGAAGCGCACAGAGGATCATCAACCTGCCATCTGTGGACATCTGGTTGCTTGATTGGTGATTGAAAGGTATGTTTTATGTGAGGGAATGAGGGAATTTATTGAAGCAAAGAAAACCATCTGAAGCAAGTTGAATCCACTTATTCTTATTAACGTAACTGTTTTATTGTACTGGTTAAAAAACAACTGTCACCCGCAATTGGCTCAGCTCTCAAATTATATTAGTTCATTCAAATGTGCTTCTGTCAGGTAAATGTGTTGAAAACTGTCATCTTATCATAGGTTTTGCTCAAGAAAGACACTGAGGAGGAGAAGGGGACCCATCTCGAGATCTCTCAATCCCCTGACGTTTTACTGGATGACTGAGAACATACTGTGGGAAACTTTGACTTTCATCGACTGAGAGCACAGTGACCTCCTGGTGAGAAAGACAAGAAAGAAATCTGAAACTGTTTTGTTTTTCATCCCGCAATTGCGCTAGAGGAGCTTCTTCATCGGCCATGGCATCAACAGGTCTTCAGCTGCTGGGCTTGGTGTTGGCTGTGCTGGGTTGGGTGGGCGCGGCGTTGGTGTGCGCGGCTCCTCTGTGGCGTGTGTCCGCCTTCGTGGGAGGAGAGCTGGTGATCGCCCAGGTGGTGTGGGAGGGACTGTGGATGAACTGCCTGTCTCAGACCACAGGCCAGATCCAGTGCAAGTCCTATGACTCCACCCTGGCTCTGCCCAAGACCGCCCAGGCCGCCCGGGGCCTCACGGTTCTCTCCCTACTCCTCTGCCTGCTGGCCCTCATGCTCGGGGTGGCGGGGGCCAAGTGTACTCACTGCATGGGGGACGGTAACCAGGCCCCCAAGGCTCGGCTGTCCAGGATAGCAGGGCTGCTCTTCCTCGTGGCTGGCTTGGCCTACTTGATACCCATCTGTTGGACGGCCCATGCAATCATCAGGGACTTCTATGATCCGACTGTTGCAGCGCCCTTCAAGAGAGAGCTGGGGCCGGCCCTGTACCTGGGCTGGGGGGCCAGCCTGCTGCTCCTGGTGGGGGGCTCTCTGCTCTACGTGGGCTCCTCTCCACCAGGAGTAAGAGCATTGCCGGTTTTCGGCGGAGCAGCGAAGGACAACCCACTGCCGGGGGCGTCAGGGGAGGCGAAGCAACAGGATAAATCTTTTGTATGAGATGATTTTATTGGACATGCAAGGTCGAACTACAAGGTCATCATTTATCAGAGGACATCAGTCTGTGTTGTGTTTACTATCTTATAATATTCAAGATTGAAGATATTTTTATTGTCATATGCACAGAGAACAGAAATTTACTCCGTACAATGAAAAGCTTAATTTGCTAGGTTCTCCTGACACACAGAATTGCAATAAACTTAAGGTAAAAAAACATAGAATTACAATTAAGAATGACAAAAAAAAAACATTGCTATGAATGCTAATAGTATAATGAAGTATTATAAAGTAGAGAGTTTTGTTTTTGTTTATTTAAATCATAATGTGGATTCCATTACACTTTGGTCAATTATTATTTTACATTTATTAATTAAATTACACATTGAGCTACTCGGCTGAGGGTTTCTAATATAATTTATATAATTGAATAGCTGTCCGTCAGAGTGGGATTTTACATGAATTGTGGGAGGTTTCAAATGTTTAAACGTTTACTAATGTGTGTGACTTACATTTCTCAAATTCCAGCCTGCCTCTGCTTGTGTGTGTGTGTGTGTGTGTGTGTGTGTGTGTGTGTGTGTGTGTGTGTGTGTGTGTGTGTGTGTGTGTGGGCAGTCTGTGTACAGAAGGCCAGTGTATGTGGCATATCTGTGTATGCTCGTGTGTTCACTGACAACATGTGTGGGCAGTCAGAGCGATGCTTGTTTATTTTCTTTTTATGAAAGTAAATTGTTGATGAATGAGTATTTGGGGCATTTAGCAAATTTACTCGTAACATTTTATTTTTCCTTTTTCATTTATTTCTTCATTCTTGTTTATATTTATTTGTCCTGTAGTTCTGTGCAATGTATTTTATACTGCACCCTTTTATTGATATCAGTTCAAACATCCCTGTTGTCTGAATATTACAGCTTTTTTAATTTGCCTTCATTGGAGAAAATATTATTCATGTTTATTTAGTTTTATAGTTTCCAGAAGTAGTAGTTTAGTTTGAATTTATTTTCACAAAAATAATGTGTACAGTTACACTTAAACAGTCTTAAGTCTGGAGATGTAAGTCTGATAATGTTTCCTTCAGCATTTACCACGGTTGACTTACACACACAATATACATTATTCAGTACATACGTGTGATATTTCATTTTCCACCTTTAGTTTTTTGTTTTGACTGTTGTTTGTATGATTTATAATCACTTATCCATAATAAATATGTGTTTGTATTCCACTACAACTGTTTTTAATTATACTTTAGAAGTAAGCCTCGTCATGTTTTAAAGGTCTGTGAAACACATTGATTACTCTCGTCTTCTTAGTTATCATGTATATTATACCAGAAAGATATATTTGCTGTCATCTATTTTTATGAGGTTGGGGAAAGTGGTTTCAACGCCTGCACACTCACTCCAAAACAAATGTTCATTTACATTGACACCGCTGTGATCCTAGTGGGATCATCCCAAACCATTATTCAACCACTTTGAGTGGTAGAGTGGTGACAGCAGACATTGTACACTTGGGGGCAGTAAAAACTCAGTAACTGATGTGCCTACCTAATTACACACACACACACACACACACACACACACACACACACACACACACACACACACACACACACACACACACACACACACACACACACACACACACACACACACACACACACACACACACACACACAGAAGGCAAGGACATCTAAACACTTTGTTATGTATTTGAATTAAGACAACAATAGCAAAAGTGCCAGATTGCAGCTTTTATCAGCCTCGTATGTTGTTGAATAAATAATACTTGATACAGACGCTGGCACAGCAGCAGGACCTCTGCCTCAAAATAAAACATCCACTTTTACTATGACAAAAGAAACTTCCTCAAAATAAATAACCTTTTATATTTGTCTCGAGTGTGTCATATCTTACTTGCCAAATGACAAATTGTAATAAACTCAACTCAACGTGTGTGTGCGTGCCTGCGTGCGTGCGCGTCCGTGCGTAAACCATAAAACCTACATGTCGCAATCACGGTCGTTTCACGGTTAACTGGATGAAGTTTTTGCTTGAGAACGTCAAGCATTCTCCTCTTCCTCTTAAAGGGACAGTGTGGTTATTTCGACTCCACCGCTGCAGGAACGGTGACACGTATAACTTTAAACCTGGCGTGACAGTTCGTAGAGGTGAAGGTGGCCGCTGTGTGTGACTTTGCTCGGCGCTGCTCGGGGCTTTAGCATTCTCAAACCCCGCTCTCGACCTTTGGAGCTCGGGTCTCGGGGCGGGTAGGCAGCTCCGCCGTCCACGGTGGCAATTGGCTGCGCTCTTCTCCGCTTCCTATTGCACACGGTGGCCCAAGCACACAGCAGACAAGCGCACACACCTCGTGTTTTTTTTTTTTTTTACAGTGCACGCACGTTATGTGGCGCGAGCGCGCACGGTGCTGCAGGCGCCCAAAGTCCCCCGGCGCTCTGCTCGTAATGATTGAAGAGTAACGAGGTCGCTCGTGTCCACTCGACTCGCTGCCGACAGTTGTGCCCTGCGAGAGCAGCCAGGAAGCCGACCGAGCGGGCGGACAGCACGTCTTAGGCGGCCCGGGGAGGAAGAGAGTCGCCGCTGGAGCAGCGTCGGACCACGGCAGAGCGCGCAGCCATGACCGAGAAACGGATGTCGCGGTGGTATTTCGGGGGTCTGGCGTCATGCGGAGCTGCCTGCTGCACGCATCCTCTGGACCTGCTGAAGGTGAGCCGAGGGCAACGGATGGCTAGTGTTTGCAGGCGCGAGGCCTGCAGACCAGGCGACAGCTGTTTCCAGCAGTAGACCCTCAGCAGGGTGGATTACAGTTATTAACCTCCTGACTACTCATCGTGTTACTGTTATAGATCAGCGTGCGTGTTCGCTGCAGTGAGCTTTGAGAGTGCCGGGCCATAGTCCGAGGTATCACATGTCTTCTATGGCATCACTGTAATGTGCATCAGGATGGCCAAGGCTGTTCAAAAATAGGGCACAGGTTAGGACAAGTGATAGCTTGTTAGCCCAGCTACCAGTGACCGCAAATTATGGAGGGAAGTCATTGCTGTATTCTTGTGAAAGTACACAGAATAGCCCAATCCAGCCATAGTTTGCTATCCAAGAATGTTTTATTGAGACAAATAGCCTACAATGTTGCAATTGACCCTTCGCTAAGCCCCGCCCCCAGCGGCAACTCTGTCAAACCGTCAGATGTTACTATCAGTACCCACACTGCCACTAAGTGCTGCAAATATTATTTTTTTTTCACAGAGATGCAGACTAAAGGATTTCCTATATGTGTTTTGAGGGATATATCCGGGATGTCAAACTAATTCAGCAGCAGTTTAAAAGATTAAGATTGAAGCGAAAGTCTAAAGATCATCGTGTGAAAATGAAACTCATCACCTGTCGATCCAGACGGAAGATAATGACGTTAAGGAACAACAAAAAAGCCAGATCGCCGTTAACTCACTGTGGCAATTAAAAAAAAAAAAAAAAGCAGAAACGTTTTAGAAACTCACGTCTCCTTCCAAACGCCCGAGGAACAAGTGTGAGTGTCACTATTTCAAAAAGTTTTACCATGACACGCTCCAAATCACGAAACCAGCCAGAAAATGAAGAAAAGCAATTGCATGAGTTCATAGAGCATAGCTCTGTGTGTGTGTGTGTGTGTGTGTGTGTGTGTGTGTGTGTGTGTGTGTGTGTGTGTGTGTGTGTGTGTGTGTGTGAGAGGTCGTGCATGTTCACTCTTGTTAATTTTTGCCTCGCTGTGATGCACAGAGGAGGAGGAGTAGTGTTTTATTCAGTACAATGAGTAACTCCAATATACAATCTAATATGCAAGATGCACAGACGACTAAATCAGGACGCCAAATGGCAAAAATTCTTCCTAAATTTACTGTCCAGGCATTTGAATTGAAGACCGCTGCACATGACTCTTATAATGCTAGAGGCTCCTGAGGCAGTCATGCTGTGGGTAATTATGTCGACGAGGCTGCTAATCATCACATTGTAGTACAACTCTTCCCTGTCTTTACTACAGACATGATTTCAACAAGCCAGTATCGCTCTGGTCTCTATCCTTACAAATATATTAAAGAATAGAAAAAAAGTTCTGATATGCATCACTTTCAGATCGTCTTAAAATCCAAGACCGACTTACATCGGCTTAAAGAAGAGGATTTGAATTGAAACCACTGCAGTTTGAGCTACATTTTGCAAATGACATAATTTCAAATCCCTAAAAATTAAAAAAAAAAAGTTCCTTCAACTTGAGCCTTGTTTTTGGAAAATTGGCACCATTAACAGTCGGCAGAATTAGCTACTAGCAGCTACTAGCAGCTCCTGCTAGCTGCGTACTTGTGTCTGCAGTGACACCTATCACTAGATTACTTTGATACTGAAGAAAACCTTAAAAAAAATACAATGTCAAATGTGTAGAACTTGTCAAGCAAGTTCTACACATATAAGGAGTGTCTTTTTTTCTCTCCATATTCCCTCAATTTATATATTTACTAAATGAATAATTCCAATATGTTATTTCCATGGCAGGAACCACAGAGAAAGTCTCAAACGTGTGACGTCGGCTCCATATACAATGCATGGGAGGCTGTTTTTTGTTGACTCACAGAATGGATGTTTTCTTTTTATACAAAGCATGTTTCTACTCTATTATAATGTTCTTAGTTGTGAAACTGAAGAACATTCTCCTGGGTTCTCCATGTCTTCCAATACATTTTTCACTATTTATTATCGATGGAGCAGCTCCACTCGTTATATCAGATGACATCACACATTTGAGTGTGAACACTCTAGTTTTTGGATTTGGGAGGGAGTTCATGTGTACTAAAAACAAGTCAAACTACAATAAGTAACGTTCCCTTCTGCACCTTACGCAGTATCTGAAGGCTTAGAGTCAGCACTTGAACCTCAGTCATTGTTTTCCTTCAGGTCCATTGTGCTGTACAGTAGAGACCCAGTAGAACAAAGAAATGTGTCACTGTCCAAATACTTAAACACTGCACCGGTCATGTGGTTTTACCCCAATCAAACTGCTTCAGTAGCAGTCAGATGAGGAATGTAACAATGTAGACTAGTCCTGATAGGGATCTATCAGGACTAGTGCTTTCATCCGGGTGCGCTTTAGTTGGTAAAAGGGAGTTTCCAAAATGTGAGAATACGTGAAAGACTACTGTGCAAACAAATTGAGAACTCCTCATTTTACGTTTGCATAACGTTAAGCAAATTTCAGCTGCTATTGCAAATTTCTCCGTGCCGCAAGCGCGGTCTGAGTCGCAACGCCTCTCATCACTGCTTGAGCAACAACGGCTCAAATGATATACAAAACAAAGGGCGACATTAAATGTTAAATTCGGATGACGATGGTTAAGTTGTTTTCTGTAAGCAGAAGATGACTTTGTAGCAATGGCCTCCGTAATACTGCACAATTATCACATTCCTGTGAGAGTGGAACAGCAAAGCGTCACAATTTAGAGGGACTGAAATGTAATTTAGAGGAGCGAGATTATGCGAATATGGTTTTCAGCAGGGAAGTAGGGATTAACCAAACAAACATAGCGCATGGCAATGTTTGCCGAGTCATGGTTTATTGGTTTCTTCTTTTGTGTTAACTCAGGTAACCATTACATCAGATAAGCTGCTCTATTGCTGTCTTGAACAGGACTAGTCTGACCTCACCTGAAAAAACTCTTTTAGCCAGACACCTATCATCTGGGTGATATATTTCACCATGCGTCTGCATGTGTGCATGTGTGTGCGTGCGCGCTGTGTTCCTGTACTCAATTTGCTGCTAAACAGTTTGTGGTTCCCTTTATACGAGTTTAACAGAATTGCTCAGAGTTATAGCAGAGTTTTTACTCAATATGTCTAGATTATACTCCCTTAAATATATATATATATATATATATATATATATATATATATATATATATATATATATTTATATATATATATATATATATATATATATATTTATATATTTCTTCCCCCCACAATGTGAATCCTAGCTCAAAATGAGATTGTGTCTTATCACATATCATAGACAGTTTCAGAGGAGTACATTTTGGAGGATTTATTACTGGATTCTTAGCCACGATAGCTCCCAGGCTTGTGGACGTACATACATGCCTTTTCGTCGGTCGTAAACTCTTATAGTGACATTCGTGTTCCTTTGGACAAGATGAAGGGAAACATTATGTAAATATGATGCAATAACATTTTAAACATTGTAATTTGAAGGATTTAGTGGCCTTAAAACCCAAACAGATTAGACCAGAGGACAAAGTCCACACTGTAGCGCTGCTGACGACAGTGGAGATTAACAACATGTTTGTGTGTTATAACATATTAATTAACTTAATTAACTCCTTTTTTTTATTCTAGTGGTCAGTATTACGCAGCCTGTGAGAACATTTCTGTGACCCTGAAGAAGCTCCTTTTTTTATTTTCTGAACTTGCGTTTCAAACAGGATGTATGGAGTTTGAAAGGCATGTGTGTTTACTTTAGACAGCAAGGGTCTAAGTACAGATGGCATTGAGTTGCACTATGGGAAGTGTAGGATTCGGTTTTATTTATTTTTTTATTTGACCCACACAAAAAAAAGAAATCAGGATATCTTCTTCCGTCAAGAATGTGGCCATTGTCTTTTTTCATTTGTGTCCCAACATTATCAAAGTGCAACACTAAATCCATGTGCCCTTTTAAAGACATGACACATGGAGCCTCTTGACACATTTAGTTGCCCAGCTGGCGTCTTACCCCGTAAAAAAAGTTCCTGAAGGTTGTTGCGTCTGTGTTGATGTTTTCTTAGCCACCACAGTGTCTTACTTGGTATTGAATACATGGCTGTCCTTCCAGGTACACCTGCAGACACAGCAGGAAGTGAAGCAGAGGATGATGGGGATGGCCATTCATGTGGTGAAGAGCGACGGCGTGCTGGCTCTTTACAGTGGCCTCTCTGCCTCCCTGTGTAGACAGGTATGTGTGTCTTTGTGTGTGCAAGCCCAAGACTGTTTTTAAGCCTGTGTATGTTGTTATATTCATTAGTTTGTAAAGTACAAAGATCCAAAGAAGAACAGGCTTTTGGGTAACTTTTCTAATGCCATTAAAGAGGATGTATCTTTTGTCTTAGTGAGATAATATCAATTCACCAATGGGCTGTTTTTTTATGAATCGTAGGAGGACAGCATAGTGTTCAGCAGGTCTGTATATTGTAGGAGAGTCAGTGCACTGATGTGAGGAAGAAAGAAAAGTTGTAATCACAGCCGCTGTATGAAGAAGAGTAGAATACGTTTTATATATTTTTAAATAGTGCATTATGTTTGGTTTCTGCTCACAGACCTTTTTAAATGATCAAAACTCCTCTAAAACTTTGTTTTCGATGAGTATAGTACAGGTTGTGTTGTCAAAGGCTCCTCCTAGTGGTTGGAAAAAAAGACAAATTAAAATAGTAAGAAGAGTAAGGATACTCATTATTTTCTCTTCTCCTCTCAGATGTCCTATTCGCTCACCAGATTTGCAATCTATGAGACAGTGAGAGACATGATGGGCAGCACAAGCCAGGGCCCAATGCCTTTTTACCAGAAGGTCTTGCTGGGAGCCTTCGGTGGTGAGAACACACACATTCTGCTTCACTTCTCTTTTAAAACACACACACGCAGACGCACATGCACACACAGACACACACAGTTAGTTACCTATACAGGATTGTGTGCTTTCTCTACAAACAGGTTTCACTGGTGGGTTTGTTGGCTCGCCAGCAGACTTGGTGAATGTCAGGTAATAGACCGTGATAACTTGAATCATCATTAACATGTACACAATTCTAATTATTCAAAACAAACTTCACTTTTTTTCTCATTTCTAGGATGCAGAATGACATGAAAATGCCACCAGAACGGAGGAGAAAGTGAGTCTTGTTACTCACTGAAGCTAAAATGTTTGCTGTAGACAATCTAAATCTGTTATTGTAATTTTACCCTCAACCTTCTTTCTTTCAGCTACAAACATGCCATCGACGGCCTCTTCAGGGTCTTCAGAGAAGGTAAAGCCATATAGGCAATATTGTGTGTGAGAGACCTCATGTCAGGCAACACAGTGCCGTCGTATCTGACCTGCGTCTCGGCCCACAGAGGGTCTCAGGAGAATGTTCTCAGGAGCCACCATGGCATCCAGCAGAGGAGCGATGGTCACCGTGGGACAGGCAAGTCACCAATGTTCAAAGCGTCCCCTTGAATGCCTGCAGGGAAGCGCCACGTCTGTTTCTTTACGTTTGTAATGTAGTTTATTCTTCCTGGGCTGACACGATCACAATTTAGATTCCTCTCGGAACATTACGGAGGTATTAATTGCGTAAAATGGTATCAGAATCCAGCGGTGAGTCTTTTTTTTAAAAAAGATAATGAGAATACATTGAGTTAAATCAATTAAACATTAATGCTGAATCAATTTCCAAGATGAATAGTTTAAACAATGCATTAAATCATTGGTAAAAATCTGTGCATATCCACAGGACATTTACTCCAGCGTGTAGCACAGATACATCCAATTAGTTTGATGTCAACGCCTGTATATGGATTAACTGTGTACTACACAATAAGGTACAACATAGATCACATGTAATGTAAAATATTACAAGTTGATTGTTGCCTACAGACTGTTTTAATGTAACTGCAATACAAAAACATGTCAGATGTCCCCTGATTGTATTAAATGTTATAGTTCTTTCTTCAAATGCCAGAACATGCAGCTTTGTAGTTGTCCGTCAAAATATTTCTGACCTGTGCATAGAGAGAGAGAGAGAAAGAGAGAGAGAGAGCTTCAGTCAGCTTTGGGGTGTAAAGAGAGGAGATTGATCATCGGAATGACACAAATCTTTCCTTCCCCCTCTTGTGTTTAGTTGGCGTGTTACGACCAGGCCAAGCAGCTGGTGCTGGGAACAGGCATGATGGGAGATAACATACTCACACACTTTGTTTCCAGCTCCATTGCTGTGAGTATCAGGTTGTATTTGTGTGCCCCGGGAGCCTCCTTGAGTCAGTTCTGTCAACTGATACCTCGTTCCTCTGCAGGGAGGCTGTGCTACATTCTTGTGCCAACCTCTGGATGTCCTAAAGACGAGGCTGATGAGCTCAAAGGGAGAGTACACAGTGAGTGGATCGACCCCTCTGGTCATCGGCTGCTCTAATCCTTTCATTAGTCTGTTTCTGTTTGCCCATCCTCTTCATTCCTCAGCGTTCCTTCTAATCTCTCTCTTCAGGGGGTGTCACACTGTTTAAGAGAAACTGCCAAGCTTGGTCCCATGGCATTTTACAAGGTACAACAACGACACACTGAGGTTATTTAGAGGTTAAGAAAGCAAGGGAAAAACATCTAATCCAAACACTATAAATATATTCAATGTGAAATATATTAAGAAGCATGGACACTTGTCTCTTCTTTTGAGCTGCAGCACTTTGAGCAGCTTAAAAACTCACAATGGTCAAGATTGGATGCTAAAGGGTTTGATCATTTCTTCCTCTAACGCCACTGATAACATGCAGATGGCCCACAGGGAGGGATTATTTGCTTCAATAGTGTATATTTACCTTCAACACAACCACATGAGGTGGTGAATTTTATATGTAACAGCAAATCTGACAAATCACATGAATATTTTTAATAGCAAAAGTTGTACTTTAACTTTAAATTAAAAGCCATGCTGGCTGCATGTCAAGTGTGATAAATGGCCTGCTTTTACAGCGGCGGGCAATCCACCTTTATGATGAAGAACCTGTTTTCTGCTACAGTACAGTTAGGCTCGGCAGCTCTAAACTGATAGATGTGATGTGAGAAAACTTTGGTAATCTAACGCACATTTCTGTTGTAGGGCCTCGTCCCCGCAGGGATCCGCTTGATTCCTCACACAGTGCTCACCTTCATCTTCCTGGAGCAGCTCAAGAAATACTTTGGCATTCGCATCATCTCCTGAGCACGCTTTGTGACGAGCCGCTCTTCGACCCCCGCCCGACATCAACACTGCCACCCAACAGCCCGCCGTCACTCTACTCCTGGCTTTAACAAGAAAAGAAGGGAAGAAATGTGCAGTTTATTTTGGACATGTGCATGTTTTTCTTCTCCTGTTTGCTCTACCTCCTATGATTATTATGAGCACCAACCGATAGAAAGAACAAACACTAGAACTAACTATTTCCTCCTTAGATTATCAATATAAGAACGAACGTGCTAAATGTGAAGCTGCTTCAAATGGGGTATGAGGGTGACCTGCCGGATTTAGAGTGAAGATAAAATATTATCTCTGGCGGATGTTCAATGTAGTTAGACTTATTGAGATAAAGTGCTAATTTGAACTAATTAAAAATCTGATTTTGTGATTTAACTTAAGCCCAGTTCACCAGCGGTGTGCGGCGCCTTCGGGGCTTACAAAGTTAGTGTCATAAATGTGTTTCCTCTGCAACGCCTCGTTGCTGTCATGGAAGACCAGGACAGAGTTTGAGATATAGCAGAACTACAAAGTGCAAACAAACAATGTCGCCTTTTCATCAGTGCCATCTTTTCCAATCCATACTGTTTCACAAAAATATGACTGAAGAAACGTACGTAGTCACATAGTAATCATTCCCAACTGGTAAACCTATGTGATGCACCCTGAATTAAACGGCTCATGCGTTTGCTTTTTCTTCACTAAATTCACATTTTATAACTGTAAATCAACTACGAGCAGGTTGAAATGTGGTTACCTTTGACCCGATACTTCATTCCGAATTCCTCTTTAATTGTTTCACGCTTTAATCTTTTACAGAAGAGGACCAAGTTTGTTTTTGTCTTGTGTTTTTAAGTTAGGAGGGAGTTTGTGGGGAAACTGTGAAGCGTAAAGAGCAGACTGGCAAAAGTACATTTGGTATTATCTCTTTTTTTCCAGTCCCAGTGAAATTCTGGATGACCACTTTAACTCTTAAAAGTTCTTATGCTGTATGAATAGAGCTGCTTGTAGAGGACTGCTGGACTGTACGAGTGTACATGTAGCATTTCCAATTTGCAATGTTACTGTTTTATGTTGCTGAGTGCATGTCAGACTTTATGACTCAGGATGCTGTTTTATAAGGCACTTTATTAATATCCTTGACTAACCTGCTGCATACTGTAACGTGCTCTAAAAGTAAAGAATGAGATGTGTTGAGTTCACAATGTCACTGGTCCCAGTTAGGGTTGCAAAGGGGGCAGAAATTTTCCAGTAAATTTCCGGAAAGTTTCCACGGGAAATTTTGGGAATTTTGAAAAAAAAGAAATGTGCCTAAGTTTTTTGCAAAAGCATATAACAGGGACCTTAAATGTAGTTGAGAACAAGACTATGTAGGCCGAGCTCAGCTGGACCCTGAATGCATCTTGTTGGACGCATTGTCCGCCACAAACATAGATGACAACATAAAACGTTGTGTTTTTAAATGTTTTTGTCATCAGTGTCACGTCTAAACGTTTCAGCCTGATGCCTGGCAAGTGTGAGAGCGCAAAGTTGCCTAGAGGCTAAGAGCAGTATTGCAGACACATATTTCAATTACAGCTCGCAATATTTTGAAAAAAACAACTGAAGTAGTTAATTTTTTGCAGCTGTGAACTTAGTTCAAAATTTTTAATTATGGACTATGAACTGAACTAGTTCATGTAGAAAATCAACTTTCCCAACACTGTTTGTCATGAGCATATTGATTACTTGGTAAACTGAAGCCATGTTCATTTTAATACCAAGTTTATTTGTATACAGTGGACTTGTTACAGCAGTGAGAGTAGGACGTATGTCAATCCACACAAAAGTACACCATCACCATTATTCGCAGCTTTTGGAATGTCAAAAAAGTAATTTTTAAAAGTTGTATTATAAATGTTTGCATGCATGTCTGCTTATGACGAGGTAAATACAGTTAAATTACCCCAACATTTCCAATTAATGTCCAATAATTCCCGTATATTCCCGTTAATTCCCGTGGAAAGTTTCCAACTTTGAATATTCCCGGAATTTTGCAACCCTCTTCCCAGTTGAGGTCAATGTGTAATGTGTTTGACATGTTGAGTGCCAGTTATTGTCCGATGAGTTACGCCTTGGTTCAGTGATACAAAGCATTCTCTGTACTGTGCCTGCTGCTCTCTTGACGAAGACCTCGTCAAGTTGCCTTACAGTGTGTGTCCTCCAGGGGGCAGTGTATGCCAACCACCTCAACTATGCTCTCTTGGGAATACTTCAAAGCCCTGCGCCTTCAACCAAGGATGCGTTTATAAAAAATAAGAGCCATATGCTGAGAGCAACCTTATATAATGTGACCCTGCATGTTGTAATGCTCACGCGTCCCTCAACACTGAGGTACTGTAGATCCGCCATGACTAATAACCCAGCTTTATTCATGTGCACTGACATGTAACTGGAGGGACCCACAGATCTGGGTGATGTGAATATATATTTTGTAGACTACTATTTGATTTTGGAATTAAAATACTAATGAAAAATGTTTGTGTGGTGTTTCAATGTCTACTTTGGTAATAGTCAGGCTCTACGCTTATTTTGGATGTAAACTCCATATTTAGAAAATTAGTTTGACAATTTCTGTAAAGCAGCTAGCCCTAATCGGTGGTACATCATGTAATGAGAGCCAACCGTGATCTTTGTTTTCTGTAGCCGCAAGCTCAACTGATGCTGAACTGAAGACTAACAGCTTCACCAGGATTTGGCCTCCGAACAAAGACACACTTTAAAGTCAGCTCCGCTGGTCTTTTTCACCAGCCAACAGACCTCTGTTCTTATTGTGCAGAGTTAAGGCCTCCCAGCCTGCACCCTGTGACATGACCATCCATGGTTAAGAGGTGGTATTCAGCTGTAATGATGAATGGTGGCCATGTGGCTCTGTTAATCCACCTATATGAACATTGTTTTATTAATACCATCACATGCAAAGTATTAATGACAGTGCGCTCAATTCTACCATCACATGTGCGTGTGGGAATTTCTGAGCTACGCCGCCTGAGTGCAGTGAAAAGGAGAGTCGGGCTGCGGGCCTTAAAAAGTCTTTTCAGAAATGTGCCTTGATTTTAGGAGGAACCATCATCCTATTAACCACATTAACAAATCAAGCAAATCAGGTTTCAGGAGCTGAAATCATATTTTCTCATGCGAGAAGGAAGAATTAAAGATTTTGATTATTTTGAGTTTAAGTTCAGTCTGAAAACAAACCAGTAAAACATGTTGAACTGGAGAATACATAATCAACATTAAAAAAAAGATACAGCTTCTGTGATACAAACTCTGAAAAGCATCTCAGATTTCTTCTCTAACAGAGAGAGCTACAACTTTCCGGCTGAAGACAGAATTCAATTTCAAAAGTGATTTTGACTTTTTGACTTTATTGTACTGTATATTCAAATTACTAAAACACAAATGCTTTATTTGCAGGTGCCTGACAAAAATGTTCCCATTTGGTATAACAAAATGGCATTACCAGTATTGAATCAAACAAGAACATAGAAATGGTGCTGCAACTTTTAATGTTAGAGGCATATTTTGTTGAATACAAAAACACACAGACCACAGATGACTGAATTCAAAGAGGGTTAGATCTTTGTTCAGGAGAAGGCAATACGAACACTTGTGCAATTTTCACTTGGCAGGTGTCAGTGTAATTTAGTTGAGTTTAAAAAGGCAAAGAAAAACATTTTACATTTACTGCTACATGCTCTGCCTAAAGTGTCATCACATCTACAAATGTTTAATTCCTGTTCTTCACCCTTTTACCAACAAGACTCTGAAGAGGGAAAAAAACATTCCCTTATTAACATGTTTGAGCTCCAATGAAGGACCGTACCACAGGGTCAGACATGAGTTTCATTCATGTTGTTAAAACAGCTAAGCTAAGATGCAACTTTGACTAAAGGAGGAACACACATGGCCTCCTCAAGATTTTAAATTCAGCAGTTTAAGTGGGTGTCAAACTGTGAAATAGAGATCAGCTGTTTAAAGTCAGTGATGGAACATCATTAGTGCTTAATCACCTGAAACTAAGAATGGTTACCTGAGAATGAGCTGTTAATTTCTACAGAAGGAGCTGGTCCTCTTTATATTGTTTCTACAGAAGCCCAGAACGGACAAACCAAACACTAGCAGAGAGAGCCTGAAACATTTGTACGTACCTGAAGGCCACTGTAGCTTTTTTTGTGAAACTGCTTGTTCTTAAAATAATGTTATTAAAGTAAGGACTTTCAGCGAGGCAAGTAGCGTTACCACAGTATTGCACTTAGCAGCTCACGCTATTGCAGTCTCGGGAAATGAAGAGCGATTGAAAGGGTGGTTCGTTGATCCCAATCTGCAACCAAATTGCTAGACGCCACCAAATATGTCACATGTACCTTTGAGGTCATTGGGATAAGGTTTTGTGTTTCCCAGTCTTCTCCTTTGTGTTACCCTCTCGTCTGTGTCTGTCTGCCCCGTTCGTTCATGTGTGTATTTTTGTTTCCCTGACTCAGCTGGCGGCCCTACTTTCACTCACCTGCGGGCTTCATCATCGCTCCGCCCGTCCGGCACACACCTGCCTTCCATCAGCCTCATCAACCACAGTGTATAAACGCCGTGGCTCGTCTCTCCCTCTCTGCCGGTGACGGCCCTCAGTGGTAATCTGCAGCAACAGTCTTGCATGGCCCTCAAGTGTCGCGCATTTCGGTCTTAAATCGCGCCTTCCCGCCACACATCGTATTTCTCAAGCTGAAAAAAACCTCCAGGCTATTTAACGTGCCGCAGCGTGCAGGCATGGCCTGGTCGCGCGCTGCCCTCACCACGGAGGAATCAAGCCCCCCATGAGGAGCTACTCATCAGCCAATCAAAAAAAGAAGAAGAAATAGGCTACAGCCAATGAGAAAAACATATCTTTTGTATCCGGGTAAGATGTAATGCCAGGCGGGACTCGAGCCGTCCGGCGGCGCGTATTTGTCGTCGTCGCCCCCCTTTTAATTTACAGTTAAACTATTTAAACCTTTCCCATCGTGTCCCTGTGTTCTCCTTGAGTGTATAACCACCCCTCACCTTTTAGAGTAAAATACATTTCTTACTTAATTATACTCAATGTGCTTGTCAGAAATTAAGAGTAGCATCATTAGTTCAGCAAGAGCATGGAAGTCCTTCTTGTATTAGCTAATCAGCACCAGCTGTTTCCAATAAACTTCACAAGCACTGATAGAGATTAAAGACTTTTACTCTTTTTACTTACTCAAGTTTGGATGAGTCACTCAAGTTGGGTTTTCAAGTCACTTTATTCGAGTAAAACAGAGACAGATGTTATCAGAACTCCAGCAGTAACAAACGAGACAGACCAACACACTGAGCATCAAACAACTCAAACCAACTCTGAGGTAAAGAAAAATGATTCAACCCTCAGTACAGGCTGGTAATTTAATGATTGATCAATACATATTGAGTCAGTTAACTACTTTAGAAGGACATATTCAAATTCATGGACGTTTATTAATGACCGCGGCATGGGACTTGTAGGTAAATGAGTCACAGCTCGTCTCAGACCTTCAGCTCAGGGCAGAGGTCGGGCTCCGGCCCCGGAGAGCAAATACTGTGTTGAAACAAGAGCCAAAGTCCAGCCTCACCCACAAAAGATGCAGTCACCTATTTTTTAATGTTTTAACCATTTCAAGGGATTATAATTAAAATGTATTTCACCTCATGCTGATGATTAACTATGTTTTAAGGACTTTTATATAGTCTTGTGGGCTTGTTATTCAGATGCAATACCAACAGTCTCCGTGAGCGGCGGCAGGACGTTTGGTAGCCGACTGGAAATCTGCTTTACGCTCCTATTGGCTCTGTCAATATATCAACTTCCCAATGTTGTACTGTCTGCTCTTATAACCCTTTTATCAGGTTCTTTTCACCTGTTAACACTTGTATGACATGCATATGGGAGAGATAATGTGCTTTCAAAGGTCTGCCTGTCTTGATTATAAAAATACAAAAAGTTGTATTTCCCTAGATATATAATACACAAAGGTAAGTGTAGCTACAACTCAGTAAAAGCTCCACAAACCAATATATATTGTCAATTTTGCAGAATGTGAAAGTGGTCACTTAATAATAAATACACAGAGAATTATTGACCTCGGACCAACAGTGAGCAGACAGTTAGCTTTTAGCTGTTGAACAAGGTCCAAAATGTAACCGTAGACTGTTATTAATAAATTATAATGTGATTAACTTATATTCAGAGATCTTGATAGAGCATAACAGGTCATCATGAAGTGAGAAAAGCTGTGTAATGGGACTCTGTGAACCCACAAATATTTAGCTGCCTGGTCTGCAGTTCCCCTCAACTCAGAGCTTATAAAGCTTCTTCTAGCGTTTTTTCTGGCCCCACAACTACTGTTTGGTTCACTTTCACTGCAGCTGTGTGGAGTCTGAGAGCAAGAGCTAGAAGGAGAGAATATATTGGACTTAAACTCTTCCGATCACCTGAAACAATACTCAAAATGAACGCTGATGTTGCTCTACTGGATGTCCAAATAGGAAACTGTTTGCTGTGCTGTATCAACTAAAAAGGGGATTGTGTCAGTGTTGTGATCACAGCCTGCTGTTTTCCCCCCAAGATAAATCTGAGCCAATTACGGCCAAAATGAAATGGGCAAAAGCTGGCTTACATTTGATCGCATTAAGCCGGAACACCACCACAACGCTTACATCCTGATCCTCCTATGTTTCTGTTTTATCTTTTTAATGTCCATTGAAATAAGGGTTATCTTTATTACTTATGCTGTGTGTTTTACATCACCTAGTTGCCTTTGTATATTTATGTGCTTTGGTTTGGTTTGGTTACTTTATTGGTACCCGAGGGTAGACTTGGTTTGCAGGAATACAAACAGTAGAAAAACAACAAGGCATCCACCTTGACAACCACACAAACATGATACAAGTACTCAGAGCTCCAGGTCAGTGCTGTAATAATTATAATTTGTTCACCTGCGTGATGGCTGCTGGCACAAAGCTGGTTTTATAGCAGTTTGTGTGTGTATATATACACACACTCTCTCTCACACACACACACACACACACACACACACACACACACACACACACACACGCATACATTAAATGATACTTTGTAGCAAGGATGCAGTTGTTATTGAACACAACATGTAAACATGATCTGACATCAAGACACACACGTGTACCTCACATGTAAGACCCTGAAGACGGACGGAGTTCAACCGGCTGTCAGTTCCTGCTCTCATTATTCTGCTCACATGGTCATGACTTAAGTGATCAATAGACTGAAAGACAGAGATATTACAACTTTTGGGCAGATGTCATTTCACATCAGTCAGATGGTTGATGAGGACGCTTTGCAGACACATCAGTCACCAGGAAATCTGTTGCAGCCAGTTGGAAGCAACCTGGAAAGTTTTAATTGTTTTTTATGGAAGCTTCTTGGCGGATATTTCCTCCATTTTACTTTTTAACATTTTTTTTATTGTGGAATGTATAGTTTTATGTTGGTGTCAGCATGTATTTGATAGGAATGGATATCCTGTGTTTAGTAAGAACCATTGCAGTAGCATCAGGCCTAAATCTTTAGGTGCTCAAAGCTAAATTCAAATTATATCTATTGCCTTCACACGGCGAGAAAGAAAGAGAATCTGAATCAGAAATGCTTTATTGATTACCAATTGGAAATAGCTGCGGAGACAACTAAAAGTTGGAAAAGAAAAAGAAAAAACATCTTTACCAGAACACCTGGGAGTGAAGTGCCTGTTTCAACCCTCAATGTAATTAATTATACAGAGTCCGCACCACTCTGTGAATAAACAAATTAATCATAAATTGCAATATTATATGTTTTTTTAAGAGATGCCGTTCACAAAACTGAAATCCCACATCACCTTCATGTGTGATTTCCCTTGTGTAGGACGTAGAAGGATCAGAAAGGTTTACATGTGGAGGAAGAAAAGAAAATAACATAACTGCAGAAAGGGGTGTATCAGACATATTTATTGTTGGAAAAGAGTATATGAGAAATGCCAGAGGGGCAGTGTGTAACTGAGTTGTTTCTTTCTCTCACGCACACAAACCAGAACCCATATTTCACCCCACACTTCCCTGACTTCATCACAACCAATAAGACTGATGCTTCTGCCAAAAAACAGTGTTATAAATTGGGTGTACGACAGGGAGAAAAGTCTCTATGACATACTCTCGTTGTATTTCTGCCGGGAGGAATATGTGAATGATCATAACTCACCCTCTGTGGGACAAACAGAGGGGAGCTGCAGATGTTAGCCGGCACTGAGTGTGTGTGTGTTGTGTGTGTGTGTGTCACAATGAGTTATTTTCTGATCAGCGGTGTTCGGATGGATATCAGGTTTGTGGTTTATAACCTGGGAGAAAATCCCTCTTGACCCGGCAGCCACACACCGGTCGCTCTCCTGTCACCAAATCCAAAAACAACTGACACAGGGCTTCAAGACAAATAGTTTGATGTAATTACATGCAGGTTTTCTCCTGTGTAACACATATAAGTTGTGTGTGTGTGTGTGTGTGTGCGTGTGTGATTATGGTGAATTAGTGTGTTTTAGGTGTGGGTGAGTGTCAGGAGGATTAGAGGGATTGGCCGAACAGACGAAGAAAGCGTGACTGTGTCTTCGTGGGCAGGTCCGATACACATGCGGGTGCATACATACCTCTATGTAAAAGGATATCCAGGCCTGATCTACGAGTGCAAGCTGACATTAATTAGGTTTTCTTCTTAAGTGTTATTGAAGTGATGTGTGTCTGTGAAACTTCCATAAATAACTGGGTGCTGGTGTGGTTTCTCAGCCTTTCGCTCCCATGATTTTCGTCTCTACACTCGTGGTTCATGGTTATTTCATTGTCTATGTTGTAAAGTGACGTTTGGGGAAATGTGGACTTAAAAATTGTTGCCACACTGTCTCACGTTAAGGGCGTTAAAGCAACACAACGAAGTGCTATTAAAAACATATTTCTTAGAAATGTGAGGAGAGGGGGAACTATACGCCAGCTGGACAAAAGGTAAGCGCAGAACATTTGCATACAAGGATTCCCATTCACGCCTGTTGGCTTTAGATTCACTTGCTTTACCTTCAAGGCAAAATAATTAATTGGAACCGTATCACACTGTATGGCAACAAGCCTGAAACGATGGTTTGAAAACATCTCAAGGGAAGGCCTTGGCTCTATGAGGAATTATATTCTAGTTTTACTCAGGAATATGCAACGATACACCCAGACAAAGATTCTGCTGACCAGTTGCCCTTGAATAGTCTTTTTTTTCTTCTGTTGTTCGTCTGCTCACTTCCACAGAGCACATACAGCAGCACATACATCTGGGCTCCCAGCATGTACATCCTCAATGAGGCCCCGGCATCTTTTACTACATCCATTATCGCGCATGTACAAATAACTGAATCAGCAAGTAAACATATGCATCTGTAATGGTTGTTTCAGTATTAATTAGGTAAAAAAAACTGTTTGTAACATATTTAAGTCTGCATTAACTGAATTCTCTGCAAGTTTCTGCCCTTTTTTCTCAACAAACTGGAACAAATGTGGGACATTTTCACGTTTTCTTAGGTTCTTCGTTTGACCCTGAGCATTTTACTGAGAAAGGATTACTGTGTTTCTTAATAAAACTGAAGCACTACTTCACTGAAATGATGCTTTATTTGCCTCATTAAAGTAATTTAGTAACTTTAGTAAATCAGGTAATTGAGATAGAGCCAACAAGTTTAAACTATCATCAATCAAGCGATAAAAAGGATTGATGAAAACAAGCATGAAACACATTAAGTAGATAAGAATAAAGTTTCAGGGCAGTTTGGTTAATTCCATTTAAAAGGTGCATGGTACCTACAACTCAATTATCCAAGGTTAGCATTCACCACATGGATTGTGTCCTGTAGTTCAATCATCCTTTTCCAAGGCCACCCAGTAACTGCATGCTCTTAAAGACATATTTTTCTTCATAGATATGAAACAAGAAACAGTTTGTGTTCACTGCTAAACTAGACAAAAAGACATCTACACATGCAAAATCACACAACTGAACTGCATTTCAAGATTCTTTAGAAGCGCAGAGAGGTTATCGAGATCGATCAGAATGTTGTAATCTATTGATTTGTAGGGACCTCACATCTCATAGTGATAGACTGTTGGAGAGAGTTTGGCGACACACAGCCTGCAATAAACAGACAAATCTGGCTTTATCAATATGAAATGGTTTTATGTTAAAGTCACTGACAGCGAGTGACAAAATACATCCATGGAGAACAATACAACAGATTGTGGTGTGCTGAGGAAGGAGAGACATCATGGTGAAGCTGATCATAACCATTGGGGTGGATTTAGTGTTTCCTATTTTTCTGCTGTAATGGACCAGAAATCCTTCACAATGTGAAGCTTAACATGGTTAGCGGATGGACGAGCGTACTGCAGCTGCAGCGATGCACACTCGTATTATTTCATTATGTGTTTTGAAAATATCACACTGTGGAACAAGCAAAAGAGTTTAGAAATGTATTTGTGTTTGGTTCGTTTTGATCAACTTGCTGTTAAGCTTTTTTTTAAAAGTCGTAATTGAAGAAACAGTACTTTTTTAATACTTACACACACACACACACACACACACACACACACACACACACACACACACACACACACACACACACACACACACACACACATTCACATAATAGAAACAACTTTAAGGAGGTTTCATCATAATTGGTGAGGGAAATCAAAAATAAATTAATTGAATGGACAGATGGTGACTGAGAGTCTTGTTATTATGAAGATCTGCAGTTGCCATCTGCACAATGTTTACACATTAATTGCCCAGATATGTCTTTATGAACTCAAAGCATTACTGCCAAAATTCAGAGCAGAGCTGTCAGTCTATCACAGCAGGACTAGAGAATGACTGGCGGAGAGTTTTCCAGTGATAACTTTCCTAAATAAGCAACAATTGGTCGACAATAAGCACCATATTACTCAGTAAATACCTTCTTTGTTCATTCAACAAAATGCTGAATTGATGCTTCAAACTCCCAAGTCTCTCTGAACTGTGACATTTAATATGATTTCATCTCTTAAATCACAATCGCAGTTTGTAAAGTTATACTTGAGGACATTGACTCCAACATGCATGTGTTTGTGTGTTTGAATATTTGTATAAAAGATGGTGGACGTGTCTTCTGAATGCCGTGTTTCTGTACAACCCTTAATGGCTCTGGTCTGTGTTAAGCACATACGAGTTCAGAGGTCACTGATATTTCATTGTATTTTTCATTAAGACCACCTGCAATACCACAGAGAGTGATTAAGAGGTAGCAAGACCACACTGGGACCATTCAGCATCTGACCTGAGATCAGATTTAATCTAAGATTTGCACATTAATAGAATCTCATTTATCTCTCAAATGAGATTCAGAGAGCCCTACTTTATGCATAAAAGGCCTCTCTGGTTCACACTCTTTTCAGAATAAACAAATAAGATTCTGTTTTTTTCAACCACTTCGATTCCACTTACATGATGCAGAAAATGTGACACTTTACAGTCAGAAAGATGTTAAAGGCCACGTTTAACATGAGTATCAGAGCCACTTATTTGGTTGTGAAGACAAAGGTTATTATATTGCATTCGAAGCCATAATAAAAAGTAGAACCACATCTGTAAAAGGTAATAGGGTTTGCATAATACTTTAATTTTGAAAGGGTTCACAGGGGGATTCATTCACTCTCCCGACTCGCCTCATTCTCAAGTCAAGCTGTGCCTCGTGGCTCTTATTTATTTGTTCCTGTGGACTTGTATATCAGTTCCTCGTGGTCAACATCCCTGATGCCAACATGCAGCCAGTCAACGCCCTCCATCACCTTTAAGACGTCAACTCAGATCACTGACGATCAGTGAGGTGATGCTGCCAATTACAGCGCACTGACCCTTAAGGAAATCTCTCTGAGCAATGGTGAATCACATTGTCTTCTTATTAGAAGCATGGAGATGCGGATGCTTGTTGAATAATTAAAGAACTCAACTTCTCCATCACTGACAACAGACAAGACACATGGCTTACACAAAACTATCTTTTAGCACACAAATAAATATGCTAAAGAAATGATCTGTTATCTGTGTTCTTGTACAATCAGTGTGTACTGTGTCTGTGTGAAAGTTGAGAACTGACGTGATAAAATTAAGCAATTCTATCAAATTTAAACATTATTTGTAATTCATGTGAAAATCATGTTTGACAAAAATGATAAATATAAATACTAAAAATCCTCGTCCTTTTCCTTTTCAAGAGTATCACTGAAAAGCTCTCAATTTGGGGTTTTAATTAGCCATGATATTGCATAGAGAGTAGATTGAAGTTGTAATATTCTGTTGCAGTGAACTGTTTGACTGGGTGGTTTCATTGTAATCTTTCATATATGTGACCTTTTTCCCTTTTTCTACAGGGTGAGAGTTTCATGACCCAGTTTACAGCTGAAAGTCATGAGACTGTCGTCAGAGAACAGATAACAAGCAGGGTCTTCACTTTGTTTACCCCACGAGTCTCATTGCTTTATCAGCAGGTCACGGGTGTGTACGAGGACTTCTGGACCTATATGCAGACACTGGCATCCAATAGGTTGTGGAAAAGAAACTTCACAAAACCAATGTGTTGTTTGAGTCCGGCTTCCTAGAAAGTGATCCAAACAAGCAAACCAATCCAGAGAGGCACGGCAATCTAAACAAGATGCAGGTATCAGGAACCTCAGGGGGATGAACAGGAACAGGTACCAATGGCTGGTCCACAGGTGCACAACATGGCGGCATTATGAACTGGGAAAGAGCTGGTGGGAAGGAGAGGATGTCAGGCAGGTGGGGTTGATTTCATGGCAGGTGATCTGGTCTTATATCTCTGCATATTCTTTTCCCCCCCTTTACAGACACAACATCTATTTCTTTAAAAAGCCAAACAATATCCAAAATAAAATAACTTTCTATTATATTCCTTTGAATTGTAAGGAGGCCACTTCCATTAGTCAGACAGAAAACCTTTTTAATGACTAAGCCACATTCAATTATCAACACCGACTTTACCTGGATAAAACTGACGGCACTTAGAATAATCTTACCGGAAGCTTAAGTGGTATTTCAAAATAAAAGTATAAAGGCAGGGCACCACAAAAAAAGTTAAACACGGTACTATTTTTTTTTCCAGCACTGTCCAGACGGTGAGGACTACAACTTCCTGAATTGAAGGCAAGATCAGCACACAAGGTTCTTTACATGCTACTTGCTTAACATCATGATGTGACGTTTACAGAAGTGGAGGAAAACTAACTAACCTCTGCCTCGTCCCTCATTGAGTCAGCAAAGAGCACCAACAAGGACAACTTCAAGGGTTTTACATTCCTGAGCTCTGGACTAATCTGTTCAGCATCTGTCGTTTTCTGTCAACTTTAGGGTTGTTAAATATCTTGTTATAGGTTTTGCTCATCTGCTAAAACAATCGTGGTAATAATGTGTTTCAGCTCAACTAAACACGTACGGAAGACTGCAGCTTATGAAATGAATGTTTACATCCAGACATATCTTCATATTCATTGGCCTTGCACTTAAATTTGTTTTACAGTAAAAACATATTCTCATCAAAAAGATGAAGGCATTTTGCTTTTCTTAGAAGTTGTATTTTTACAGACCATCTGTTGCTTTTTAAAACATGATTCACTTTTACATCACATATGCCTTCTCCTGCTACATTCAAAGTCACTTCTATTGTACAATATCAGTCCCAAATAGTAATATCGAAACAATTATTTGTGTGTGTCATACGTTATTTTGTATGCAATTACTTAATTTCCCAATGTTAGGCTAATTATAAGGGCATCGCAATATATTCAATTTTAACATGGTTATCAATATATGGCAGATACAGATTCAAATTGAGATCAAACACACACACACACACACACACACACACACACACACACACACACACACACACACACACACACACACACACACACACACACACACACGCAGTGCATCATCTTCAGTACAATCTCGCTCCACGTTCCCCATGAGTTTTATTTTGAAGGTTTCCACCGGAAGTCTCCTCTCCATACTGTTTGAGGCGACAGGGCGCGCGGGGCTCCAGCAGCGGAGCATTCAGCCTCTCCGCGCTTCAGTCCAGTGCAACACGAGCGAGACTCCTTGAGAAAAGTGACTTACAGACAAAACGAAAGTGAGCCTAACTGTACAGGGGGAAAGGTGAAGAGTTCACAAGTCCATTATTTCTCTTTTATTTATTTGTTTTCATCCTAAGTCACCTTGTTTTTTTTTAAAAAATTAGTCTCCCTCTACCTTCGGACACGGTGATGCGTGCCGGCGGGACTCTCCGGGCTGAAGGCGGTGATGGGTCGGGCATCGAGATGAGCGGCGGGCGGTGTGGGGGTGCCGGGCGAGCGCGAGCAGGTCTGGAGGCTTAGGTAAAAACTGGTTTTGTTCATGTGTTGCTCTGTTCACATGTTCACTCTGATATTCCATAAGCTTGAGAGGAGATGTGTGTCTGCTGGCGGATACAACTTTCTGGTCCCTGCGGTCCAAACACTGTTTCATTCTGTGAGAGAGCGCAGCCTCAACTTTTTGAGATGCTTCAGGAGCTGTGGTGTGTGTGTGTGTGTGCGTGTGTGTGTGTGTGTGTGTGTGTGTGTGTGTGTGTGTGTGTGTGTGTGGGCGCGCGCGCGCGCGTACACTCTCTCTTAGCTACGTGAGCGCGCGATTGTCCTAAGCTAAAAGGGATTTATAGAGCTTAAATAAAACAAACAGTTCTGTCTGTCATATTTTAAAGTGCACGAACAGCAAACCGAGTTCACTGTGTCTTTATTCATCTGCTTGTCCCCTTTATGCCATAGTGATCCATACCCCATGGCACACACTTTATAATTCACATGTGATTCATTACGGGCCATTGCATATAGGCTGATGTTTTAATTTTCCTAAACTCATTCAACGTTAAACAATTGAATTTCTCTGAAATATATGTGTGATTTTGTTTTAAATTGTTTAAACATTCTATTTTAATATATATATATATATATATATATATATATATATATATATATATATATATATATATATAATATTTGTATATTATTTTTCTTTTTTGAGCTTTAGTCACACAATACTTCCACTGTGTTGTGTAGACAACTGTGTAGGATTGTGTCTGAGTAAATGTGTAATTGTGTTTGATCATTGTGCTTGTTGATGACCGAAACATTGAGGCTGTTTGAGACATTGGATGAGCTGATAAGAAAGACAGAACATATGGATGTTATGTGTGTCACAGCTCCTTTGCTCATGGGGAATAAGAGGCATATGATCTCTGAAATTTAATTATGAAAATGTTGGAGTATGAATACAACTCTCTCCATGTTTTTTTCATGTCCTTCATGTGAATCCAAGTACAGCTTCTTCTTGATGTATACCAGCTTCTTAAAGATGTGTAGTGTGATATAAGGAGCTGCAGAGAGCTGCTTTTTAGGATTATGTTACACAGTTTGATTTGAACATGATTTATGAAGTATCGTTTTTGTTGTCATCATGCAGTTTTTCATCTGAAACAAACAATGTCCCTCTCTTTATCTTAAACGTCTTGTTCTCAATGCGTGAAGTTGCGTCAGGCTGCGCTGGTTAATCAGCTAGAATCAGCAGACATCTGGACAGAATAATAATTATTGCCTAATGCAGCTGCAACCAGAGTCCCCGTAATATGCCTTGAGGGGCTGAGAGTGGCCCTACAGTCATCATCAGTTAGTTTACATTGCTTTATAGAGGCCACATACGATACAAATCAATGTTATGTGAGGGTGTATTTCTTGGGTTGCTGCTGCAGTGAGATCTAATTACTCAATCAGTTAGTTGATCAGTAACATTCATTTGCAACTGGCTTGATAACCAATTAATAATGTCTGTCAGTTTTTAATGCAAAAAAACCCCCCCAGCTTCCAGCTTTGCAAATGTGATGATTTGCTGCTTTGTAATATATAATAATACAAAGAAAGTTTTGGACTGACTGTCAAATCAAACATGCAATTTAAACAGATCACTCTGACTGAGGGAAACAATTCAGAGGAAACAATCAGCATATTAACTGATGATGAATATTAGGACGTGCAGCCCTGTAGGACAACAACTGTTACACACATGGGCTCTCTATTGCTTACTGTAATGTCAGGCAGTTAATTTAGGGTCTTTATATTTGTACGTGTTCTTTCGTTAACCTCACTGTCAGAGAAGTTGACCTGGACTCTCGTTCCGAGCCATTTGAAAATTGCTGGGTGCTTTTTAAAAGGGGATGAAGGAGGCTGATGTGATTGGCCATTAGCGAAGCCTGTCTCACCCACAGTGTATCCATCCCATCTCTCCTTATTCCAGATTTGCACCATGAGCTCTTTCTCTCCCTCCGTGTCCTTTTGCCCCTTCTGTGGTTTCTTTCACTCTCCAGAAATAATATCCTACGTTGTTCTGCCTGAGGGCTCTGAGGTTTCTTCAGACCGCTTTCTTTTGTAATGGTATGATGGCCGGAGATTGGATTTGCTTTGTCAGGACGGGTCGACTCACATACAGGGAACATTCACAAAGAGCAGATTCTCAGACGTTGGTCTTCAAACATGCAAGCAGGCAAAGTAGGCTAACTTCTTTTTTCCATTAACTTCCTCCCCCTGACACTGTTGTCAAAAAAACTTGAGGTTCCACTAACCAGTGCTTTTTCAACCAATAAACAGACAAAGAAGGAGAGTGGTTGGGACACAAGCACTATGGATGGAGCCTGTGGGGGGCATTGATGCAAGGAAGCGCCGTTGTTGTTGAATGGTTGTCTGTTTATGTATTTAAATCAGCCCTGCATTAGTCTGGCGACCAGTCCAGGGTGTACCCTGCCCCTATCTGATTGCTCCGTTATTTATTCATGAGGTAGGGCCGAGGCTCATATGAGAAGCCTCACGACAGTCTCCCAACTTTATTCCACTGTGTGAAACCACATTATTCTACACTTTTTGACAGGGGATAAAAACAAAGTGATATGACAGTGGAGCATGTTGAAAGGTGTGCTGCATCTATGTGTCTGTGTGTGTTTGTGTGTGTGTGTGTGTGGGTCTGCTTTATAAACACAATTGTTTATTTAATCAACATTGACCCAGGCTAGTTTCTGACGCAAGCTGGAGTCACACACACACACACACGGACACACACACACACACACACACACACACACACACACACACACACACACACACACACACACACATTGTGAGCACATTAGGAGCAGATTGCCCCTGCCTGGTTAAACAGAGACATTTTATGTGTCAGCACAAATCACATTAACTAATCTCGCTCTGATGCTGATGTCATCAACGTGCGATCCTCATGTGGCTAATTAATCCAGGATATGACCGCAGATCAGCAGGACACAAGGCTGCACATCTTTCAGATGTTCTAAATTGCTGATCTTTCTCTACGGACACAGTAAAGTGGAACGAAAGGCACGTTTCAGTCTCACGCTCTTACATGACTGAAAAAGAAAAAGGTGTTGTCATTGTGGTCGACAGTATGCAGTTGACACACATAATCAGGTGGAGGGGGAAATCAGACGGCAACCTCCGGTTATGAAAAGTGAAGCCAAATTCGGAAAAGGAGAGGGCTTGACTCAGGCCGTGTTCGGCAGAAGAGGAGAACTGTGACCCTTGAGGATATTGTCAAGTTGTGGAAAGAGCACTTTGAGGAACTTCTGAACCCAACCAGCACATCCTCTGTGGATGAGGCAGGTCTGTTGGAGGGGTCATGAGAGTTTGCCCATCCCTTCGACATGGGTTTTGTGGTCTCGGAGAAGGCTTGCGACTGTGTTACCTGGGTATTCATGTGGGGTAGTGCGGATATATTGGGTACTGAGCTTGTTGCTACAAAACATCCGGTCATTTTATGACCAAAATGAGAGATGTGTGTACTCAGCATGAAGTCAAACATGTTTTCAGTAAGTGTTAGCCTCTGCCAGGTTGTTGTCCCTAATGCTGTTTGTGGGTTTCATTGACAGGATCTCATGGCACAGCCTGGGGGGTGTCAGTGTGTAAATTTGTCTCTGCTCTCTGCAGACGATGTGATTCTGTCGGCTCCTTCAGACTGTGACCTTCAGCATGCACCATATGGCGGTTTGCAGCGTGAGTGTAAAGTGGTCGGGATGAGAGTCATTACCTCCTCGTCTGAGGCCATGGTTCTCTGCTGGGAAACTGTTCCCTTCATATAAAGGGTGAGTAATTGTCCTAGCCAGGTTAGGGGGTTCAAGTATCTCAGGGTCTTTTTCCTAAGTGAGGGTGAAATTGAGAGGGAGAGGTGGTGTCAGCAGGGCTTCGAGCATTGTACTGGACTGTTGTTACAAAGACAGAGCTAAGTCTGAAGGTGAAACTCTCTATTTACAAGTCCATCTGCGTTACAACCTTTGGTCATGAGCATTGGGTATTGACCAAAAGAATGAAAGTGCGGATACAAGCGGCCAAAATTGCTCTTTTGTTTAAAAAATGGCCAAATGAGGTGGTTTTGCATCTGATTAGGATGCCTCCTGGAACTCCTTCTTTATCGGGCATGTCCAAATGATGAAATCCACAGGGTCGAGCCAGAACACGCTGGAGGGATCATATATCTCGTCTGGCTCTGGAACACCTTGAGGTTCTCCAGGAGGATCAGGAAAGCTTTGCGAGATAGAGGTCTGTCAGGAATTCTGCCTCCCCCATGACCAGGCCCCAGATTACATTTCATTTAGCTGACGCTTTTATCCAAAGTGACTTACATTTTTCCTTCTATACTGTAGACACAGCAACGGGGAGCAAAGATGGGCCAACCACTGAGGCACAGTCGCCCGATAAGTGGAAAGATGGATGGACTGACATCTTTGGGTTCACTTTATTCGGCTCCGGGCGACTGATGTAGCCAGTCCGAGAGAAGAACCTATTGTTATTGCATTATTTTTCCGTTGACATTTTTATTTTAGAACATTGGGCGCATATTTGTGTTACGTGTCATATTCAAAAACTCACCAAATTTTGCACGCATGTCAGGCCTGGTGAAAATAAACGTCTTATATATCCTACAAGCTTGGTCCGATTCATACCAAACTTGCTGTGCATCATGATTGGAGATGTATCATCAAGACTGAATTGAAGGCCTGTTGATATCCATTGCGTTCAGGAGATATTGACCAATGAACCTCTTAAGGAAGTGTCTTGTTTCTCAATAGTCATAACATTGAAACTATTTGGACTAATGGCTCCAAATGTGCTGTATATGTGCACATTGCAACATGCATTACATCTTTTGTGGGATTTAAATATTAGGGGACGCTACAGTAATTCAGCCAATTTGGGAATTTTGGCCATGTTTGAAATGTTTTGCCGTTATTTGCATTTCTACTATTACTAACTCCTCCTACAATAATTATGGGATCGACTTCAATTGTGTTCAAGGATGATCCCAAGACCCTTATGAGTCTAGGCTGTGCTTTCTGCGATGAAACTGAAAACCATGAATGAGCCCATCACATTCAATTTGTGTGTGCGTCATCCCGCACTCAACCACCCCCTCTTTCTGACTTCTCAGTGTTGCTGGCCTGCATCAAAATCTGTTATCTCAGCTATTTCCCCCATTAATGTGAATAATACTTCCTTTTTCCCCCTGTCTGATAAGGGAGTCAGTTAAATGTCCTTTCTTGTTCTGCTATATGTCTTTCTACCTCCCCCTCCCCCTTTTTATTTCACAATCTCCTCACACTGTACATTACTCCCTCTGTTCGCCCCTACATATATCTCCCTACACTCCCATTACTTCTGCATACTCACACTGAAATTGCCCTCGTTGGATCGCTCCATATTTTTTCACTCTCTTTGTTGAAGCGTAAAATTGAACCTCTACCACCTCTGCACATTCCCCCAAGTCTGCAACCTTGTGTGAGGAAAGGGGAGAATAATAAAACAGGAAAAGATAAGAAAAAAATATATAAGTAGAAGTGAGACAAGTGCTAATCAGGATATTTAACTACTAGAAACACGTTGGATGATGTAATTTGACACTGGGAGATATCTTCTGTAGTTAAAGCTTAAGATCTCCAGTTCCTCACTTGCACCAACTAGAGGCCCAAGGGCTTGTTGGATGATCATTTTGTCATCCACCTCTGAGGTCCAGGCTGAACTATCTTAACATGCATTGCCATGACATGTTGTGCAGACATTCCCTTTGGTGATCCCTTGACTTGAGCACTAACATCAGGTTAGCGCTGCACAATCCACTGAATATGAATCACAATCTCGATTTGACCTTTCCACAAAAACATAATCGACTGCAGTATTGGCATTAAACATGCATGATCCACCTACAGAAATCTCATCTGCATATCAAATCAAACACTTCCTACGCTAAGAGCCAGCCGCAAGGGGGCGATCTACATGTTTTGGATTACCCAGGTAGCTGTCATGGTTGCATCTAATGTTCAGAGTAGAATAGTAATATGTATATTATACGGACAAAACAAAGCAAAGAAGAACGTTATACTGAGTTGTATTTTCACAAGGGAAAAGTGAGAACAGTACTATCTATTTAAATGCGACGGTCCAATACGAAATTTATTGTCCATTTATTGTCCCTAAATTCAATTAATAAGAGTGATGATTAATCGTGATCAAAACAATTGAAGTCAAAATAACCACAAGCTAGTCATCAGATTGACATTTTTTTTTTTTTTTTTTAATATCTTGGCACATTTTGCATTGATTGCCATGAAATTTGATACAGACAGTTTCCTGGACATGAACCTAACCCCAACCCTTGCAGAGTAGCGATAGCATGGCTGTCAATAAAGATGTAGTTACACTTCTCCAGGGAGGTGCTTCACTGCCGGACTCTGAGGTGTACGGCTACAACCTTCACTGCGTGGGTTGGCAAATACATTTAAAGGACCAAATGAAATTCATCATAAATATAGGGCTTTCAAAAAAAAAACAACCTTTTATTTATTTTTTTGCTTTTTAACTTAAAGAAACAGAGATTGAGTGGCATTAAGTGGTGAGGTTGCAGTAAGCAACAGCGTGACCCTCTGCGCCCCCTCCCTTTTAGACAACTGTGGTGGCCTTCAGGTATTGTTATCTTTAGCATTGTATCACTACAAGGAGCTACTTTTATCAAAACTCCATCAATACATTTTCATGACTGATGGATCACTTTTACAAACATTTGGATTTACAAAATAAAATATATTCAGAACAGGATTAGAGATTATTCATTATTTATCCATAACTTAATATTGTTTCAAGAGCAATCACAGGGATGTTTACAACTGCAACGTCATTAATAACTCACTGGAAACACATCTTAAATGTCGATGCATTAAATAACCTTCACGAGTGAAGATTATGAATGATAATCATGAAGAACACAGACATCAGATAGTATCAGGCATTCCTTTTATCCTCCTGTTTTCTTT
This sequence comes from Clinocottus analis, assembly GCF_023055335.1. Lineage (NCBI taxonomy): Eukaryota > Metazoa > Chordata > Actinopteri > Perciformes > Cottidae > Clinocottus > Clinocottus analis. Next base: position 3,665,772 of record NW_027176009.1, on the reverse strand, counting down.
GTCTCAGCCAGCAGAGAAGTTTATAGGAACAAAATAGGATAAACACTCAGACAGCTTCTGTTTCAGCTTGTTTGTAAAAAAAAAAAATGCTTTGGCCATCGTGCGTCATGTGCTTGTGTAAACATAGCAGTGGATAGATGAGAGCAGGCGATTAAATTACGTTTCACTTTCGTTCATATATTAGTGTTGTTAAACAGTTGTATTGATAAAATATGGCCTTTTTACTGTCAATTTGACTATTCTTTACTTTACCAAGTCCACTTCATCACCGCGGCATCTTTGCTTGCTCAGATCAATGGAAATGCTTCAGCGTGATATTAAATTACACCAAAAAGCCGTTGTGTTCGTTAGTGTTTGTCCAAGTTGATATTAATGGCCTTTTCAAAGCTCAATAAAACATAACGGTTCTTAGTATCAGGTCATTATACATTAATTAAATATTATGCATATTATGTTCCATTTCTGCAAATGAATCCCTCCAAATGTTAGACTCTGCTCCTTTAGCCTGAGTGACCAAGATGGTTTACCTGCTCTGAATGTGTGTGAAGCCAGGAAAGTGAGCTTTTCCCACAGCGCTGTAGGTTTTTACTAAGTGCAGCAAACTGAAGCTGGCCAGCTGCCCCTGAGCGGATCCATTATACATGAGGTGCTCATATATAATGTGATCTAGTGTACACAGCCGTGAGGGAAGACAGAGAAAAAGGGAGGAGAAATGGGGAGGCTCTGTGGACGGGGTTTGTCTGTGAGTCAAACGAGACATTTTGACACATCAACACAGATCTGCTGTTGCTGCTTTTTCCTGACCAGGATGAATCCCAACTGACAAACTCGCTACCTGACTCATTACGTACTGGTCATACATTTACAGAAATACTGTACTATGAATTAACTGACCTATATTTCCTTATTTCCTTTCCCAAAAGGGTGTGGCCACATCCATGCATTTTTTTTTTTTTAGCAAACGCTTAAATACACACACAAACACACACACACACACACACACGCACACACGCACACATGCCCATACTTTCAGGAATGAAAGACAATACTGAGGATGTGTCCAGACTTGTAAAGCCGTGATCACACCGGCAGACCAGTGATGTCCTTCTGAACTTTACTGAATGAGGTTTTGTCCGTCGATGCATTCTTTGTAGTGCGTGTGTGTGTGTGTGTGTGTGTGTGTGTGTGTGTGTGTGTGTGTGTGTGTGCTGTTATGTGGAGACAGTATCTATAATTAGACGGGTGCACATATATCCTCTTGGCTATCACTTACCCCTCGATGTCTTTCACCAACTCCCAACTAATGTTTTAGTCATGCAGCTCTGCTGTCGTCATGACTCCTGTTGTTGCGACGGCCCTTATTCATCCATCATGTTAATGAGCTAATGTTGGCAGTGAGGAACGATTAGAGGATTGACAATTAATGTGAGAGTTATGAAGTTTAACAACAGCTGGTTTAAGTACAACAGTGGATTCAGAAAATGATGACTGGGAATGAAGTAGTAAAACAGTGTAAAACAGTTATCTGGATGTAATTGGATGCATTCTGCCGAGGAGCCAGAAATAATGAAATGTGCAAACTTCCTTTTATTGTAAGGAAAGTCTCGACATGACTGGGAATGAAATCAATTTCAGTTAGAAATGATTCATTTTGCTTTATAGCCAAATTGCATGACATATATCTCAACATATTGTGTGGATTTTGATGAAACTTTGCCCAAACATTCATGTTCCTGAGGGGATAAATCCTGACTTTGATGATCCCCTAACCTTTTATTTAACACCACCAAGTTCACAGTTTTGTTTTCTTGTGAAATTTCTCAACAAATAGAGGATGTTTTGCCATTAAATTTCATATCGACCTTTATGTTTCTCTCCAAATTAATTAAAACGACTTTTCTAGCAACATCATCACATTATGTCAGCGAGACATCAATGTTGTCATTGCTCAAAGCTTGACTGTAGACTCCTCAAAGCACTTGAATTAAAACACAACACACCTTTTCAATTTAGATTGACATATTGTCCTTCAGGCGTGCATGAATCATAAAAATAGCCATCGATCACAGGATGACAATATGGAGGTCTGGGAATCCTTCAAAGTAACATAAAACATCCTTTTGACAAATCTCTGCCTGTCTGATTCTCAGTGGATTTCAGCACATCACCTGAAAATGAACCCTGACAAAACTGAACTAACTTTTCCTCCCAGGGAAAGGCTTTCCCTCCCAGGACCTGACTATTCCCTGCGACAACTCTGCGTTAGCACCGACCCGACTGCCAGGAACATCAGTCTGACACTCGACAGTCAACTCTACCTGCCAGCATCACCGCAACAACACGCTCCTGTAGCTACACGCTGCACAACATCCGCAGAATCACCGTCTCCTTCTCACGCAGAAGTCGGTACAGGTTCTGGTTCAGGCTCTGATCATCTCGACTCTTGACTACTGTAACTCCCTCCTGGCAGGTCTACCTGCTAATGCCATTCAACCTGTACAGCTCAAACAGAACGCAACAGCTTGACTGTTCTTTATCATCCCGAAATTCGCCCACACGACTCAGCTCGTCCGCTCTCTTCACTGGTTATCGGTGGTCGCCCGCATCCGCTTCAAAACATTGGTCTGTGCGTACTTTGCTGCGAGCAGACAGATCGGTCCAGTCCACATCCAGGACATGGTAAAACCCTAAACCCCAGCTCGTTCACGCCACTCAGCTTCTGCCAATCAGCTTGTAGCTTCGTCACTGCGAGCTAAACACTCAACAAAGTCACGGCTGTTTGCTGTGCTGGCTCCTGAATGGTGGAACGAGCTCCCCATTGACAGCAGGAAGAAAGTCTCTCCATATTCCGCCGCAAACTAAAAACACATCTTTTCCGAAAATATCTTGAAAGAAGAAAAAAAACCCACTTTAGTAGCACTTAAATGGCACTTACTTATAGCACATTCAATTAGGAGGGACTTGTTTTAGAGTTTAACAATAATTTATTACAATTGCATATATTTGAATAGTGCAAAGTCTTTGGCGATTGGACTCCATCCTGAATTTGGATAAGCGAGGGGTAGTGATGCTGGTATCTGCGAAGACAGAAACCCCCTGGAGTCCAGACACTGGTGGTGGTGTTGTTGAGCAAGGGAGTTGCTGTAGCTCGATGATAAATGATGTGCGGGACTGAATGCTGACTGGAGGTGCCAGGAGTGGAGGAGGGTCCCATCTGTTTGAGCTGAAATGACAACTGAGAGCAAGCAGGGCGGAAAAACAATTTCAAAGTTTTAAACTCGGTGCAGTTTCTGTAAGCCGGCGCAGTTTTCATCAAGCCAATCCCAATCACAGTGACAACAGTGTTGTCACTGTGATTGGCTTACGGAAACTGCGCCAACTCCGACTGGTTGGTTCATTCAACGTACACGCCCCCAATCAGCTGATGGAGTAATTGCTGCTTGACTTAGAGACTGAGCTTATGAATGAACTGGAGAGTAAAGAGTGTCTTTCTTACTGAACTTAGGCTTGAGCTTCATTTGGAGTTTGGCTTTCTTGAAGAAATTGTTCATTCTTGATTCTTGTTGTTCTGAGTTGAAATGCTCTTATTGTACGTTGCTTTAGATAACAGCATCCGCTTAATAAAATGTAACATGTTTTTTGTTTTCATCATCATATTGACTTTCATCGTAGAACGTATATTTTTAAATGTGGTATATGGAAATGCAACAAATGTATTTTTTCTTTTAGCATGAAGAGCACGGAGACAAGCTAGGTCTTACATTGAGTAAATAGAGGAGGCTTTATGTATGTGAGACTGTAAACGGTTAATCATACATGCAGGCATTTTGTGAAGACGAAAAATCACAACATATAAACATATACATCCAGAAATCTGGTCTCAGCAAAGCCCTAATGCAAAAGAGCTATCATTATGAACATTGGGATGCTTTTTAAAAAAAAAAGTATCAGATATTCCCGAGATATCCTCATGTGTGACATAGAATTATGTGACATTTGAAGTCAGAGATGTCACTTTTTCCTTGAGTTACCATAGAAAAACCTATTTTTTCTGGATCCTTCTTCTTTTCCATGTTTCATATGAGATATATGGCAAAATATTTGAAAGCGGGTAAAAAAAACTTTCCAGGTTCCACCAACTATTATTTCATTGTTCTTTTCACTCAGCCCGAGATCTTTTGATGAAATAATTTCCAGACGCTGACTCCGTTCTGTTATCATCACTGGATAATTTAATTTCACCAGTTTCGGCTCATTGATGTGGTAATCCTCTGATTGAAGAACACGCAGGTTATTTAAAGCCGCCTGCCATCAGAGCAGCGGCGAAGGAATTCATTCAGCGGTGAGTGTGACACAGAGCAGAGTGGATGCAGCGTGTGACCAGTCAAGCTTGTGACACTACAGGATATTTATGAATGATTCCTCTGATACGGGCCGCCGAAGCATGAACTGGGAACAGAGATAGCTCTTGAAGATTCTTAAAGCGATTTCTCTGTCTCTCAGTTTCATTCTGGTTTAGTATGCAGCTTTTTTCTGTCTTTATTCAGAAGTCTTTCACTTTGAGAGCATGAGTCATTATTTTCAATTTTCAGATTGTATACTTCCCCTCAAGACTCTGTCCTTATATATGTCCCTATATATATATATATATATATATATATATATATATATATATATATATATATATATATATATATATGGCGAGTGGGCAAAATTGGAAGCAAGGCTTCTATAATTCAAGTTTTACTATTCCTGATGGTTTCCAACATTAGTCATCGGTGGCCAAACAGGAACAAAGAGGTAGTTGGATAAAGGAAGAACCCTTATCTGTTCGAGGAAGCAGATTAGTCAGTTTCTGCTGTATTTGAGGAACAAGTACAAGGCGAGACCTTTATGCTGTGTCTGTGAGTGTCGACTGACTACCTGAAATGTAATTTGAATGTCCTTTCAACGAAAAGCTCGACAGAATTAAGCAGATGAAATTCTCATCCTCTCCGCTGCCGCCCCCTGCTCAGGTTTGGTTTTCATTCAAACAGACTCAGGTCACAGATGCTGGTCTGCAGCGAGCGTGCAGTCAGGGACAACAATACAGCAGCGAGGATATCGATCCAACGGATGAAAATGAGTCATTTTTTCAGCCTCAGCAGCACAGCTGACCAGCGTCATGAACATCAGTGTGTGGAGCGCCCGCCAAGCTCAGATCAATATGCAGTAGATTTTAAGCATGGTGGATTAAGAGGCTGATAGAGACAGGGCCTTCTGCATGTTTAACCTCACAGAGTCCAACGCTACCATGTATTGACCTCCACTGTCATCACAGTTTTAATGTGTTAACATAAGACCAACAAGACCAAACCGGTAATAAACCCCTGTTATGGAGAAATCAAATCTGTGCTCCTAAATTTATTCATTTATGCACATGAATGACTTCATTAGTGCTCTCGGTTCAATATCATATTGAATGAGACGATGACATTCATGAAGTGCTGGAGCACTTCATGAATTGATAGCAGATATTTGCAGTGTTTACGATGATTAGTTATGAAGTCTTCAAATTAATAAACAACAACAGTCTTATCCCAAATGATAGCCTGAAATCTCATCATCGAGGCAAAAGTAGAAAAGTAGAAATGGTCTTTGTCTTTGGTCTCATTGCTTTCCAGCTCACTGCCATTCTTCTACTTACAGCGTGTGTGTCTGTCTTCTGTCTTCTGGATGTGAATGCCACAAACCGCTGCCATACAGGGATATTTTAAGCGAGAAGAGTAGCTGGTTCAATGTGTGAAATAGACTAAAGAGGCGTGAGTATAAGATTCATTGAGACTTATCAGACGCCCGCACACTGTAGGGCGGTTTATAATAATATGAAGAAGGATTTTACAACTATAAAGTTATCACACTCACACAACAGGCACAATATTTAGTTTGAATTGCTGTGACAAAGTAATTAATCCTGAATAAGCAGTGACACTTATTTAAGCGGGCGTGATAATGTGTGGAGACACAGCGCTGTGAGGAGGCGATGGCTTTGTGAGACTATGTGACAGCAAAAGTTTCATCTTTTTTTGGCAGATGAACATGCATTTTTTGGGATGTGGAATCTTTAGTTTTTTAGCTCAGTGGAAAAGAATGATGCTCGTTTGATTTTGAGTCACACAGGCATGAGTGGGACTTTGACTCACATCTGACACACAAACACACACACTTTCAGTCTCTTTTTGTTTTGGAAGGAAAGTTTTTTTAATCTGGCTGGATGTTTCTTTCCAATTTTGTTTTGTGGTGACCATTTATGATTGAGACATCAAGTGACATAGGACAGTTTATTCAAATTGAATCTTGTTTAGATGCTTATTTTGTTTTCTATATGTCTATAATTGGGTATAAATCACAGCATACTGGATTTTAAAATATGAATGTCATCCACTGTGTCAAAAATTCAGGTCTAACATTGAACAATTAAATGCACAAACACGTGCACGCTCACAGACTCTCAGTGTGCTCATTAGAGCATTGTGTGTTTGCAGGCAGCAGTGTGAACGATGAGGAAGTTTGAAAATGAAAACAGAACTTCAGTTGGATCTTTCTGATATTTAAATGTATTGATTTGAAACACAAGGAAAAGTGATGAAGTTGAGGCAGCATTTTATCTGCAGGTCCAGGTCCTTGCCTCCTCCCAGATGTTCTGATGATGATCAAATTGTTAAATAACAGTAATGATCTCGTACTTTACATGTATGATGAGCAAAGACAGTTGGGAACGTCATCGTGTCCAACACGGTAAACTGTGTGGATGACGACTGAGGATCATCCGCCACACACTTTGCCAGGCATTTTATGTGCTGGGGCACACTTAGCATCAATCTGCCTTATGTGTATCCACTCCCTCTTTATCACCACAATTGATTTCATTCACATTTTCTTGCTGCCTAATCTTGTGACATAAAGCGCTTGAGGCTGTTAGGATAGACGGCCGAGCTGCGTGTTGATATCTGTGAGAACCCGCTTGTGTGTTATGACACTGTTGCTGCGACGCTGGGACTGACATTCAATAGTGTGCCAACCGGTTCCTGCAGAGCGCTCCAGTCTGGTCATTGATCTCTGTGAAGTTATATTCACATTATTATTCGTGTTTCCTCTTCAGTTTGTGATTTTCACTCTAAAGCAGAAAGACACGGAGGGAGAGTGCTGTCATTCACATCTTATTCTGTCTCTAACTCATCTTTCTCTTACGTCTCCTTTTTTACACACACACACACACACACACACACACACACACACACACACACACACACACACGGCAGTACACTTTTGTGATATATGTCAGAACAGTTTTTGATCCACCCTGCTTGGTGTTGTTGACAAAGCAATACTCCTGCTGAGTTTGTTGTCACGTATCAATGCTCTGCATGCACACATGACATAAAACACGCACACACACACACACACACACACACACACACACACACACACACACACACACACACACACACACACACACACACACACACACACACACACACACACCGCGTCTTGCTTTTCAGGTGTATGAGGCAGATCACACATTCCTGCAGACACTAAGCCTGTCCAGTGTAAATATTTGTGTGTAGCGGCAGGTTTGTCATTGCTGCTGACTCTCTGCAGGCTGGACTCCATTAATAATGGTCAGTGGGATGAAGGCAGCGCGGGCAGGAGTGAGTGAGCCGCAGAGGGGGATTATGGAAGGAACGGTAAGATTGAACAAACCAGCTCTGACACTCAGGTTCCATTGACTCTGCAGGGATTAGGATTTGGCCATCGTGTGGGTGTACACACAAACTGTTGAGTGGACATTCATTCGCTACCAAACACCGAGGCACAGAAGGAGACTTCTGGCTGTTTCAAAACTTTCCATCCTGCAAATGTGAGAGACGAGGTGGACGCTTCAACGGACAGGAGCAGAATTGATCAGTGCTAGTTAGCGATCTAATTAGCGTTACCTTCATGAGTTAGTTTATAACACTGTTGCTGCTTGAATCATTTTTAAACATAAACCCTGTAAAATGGTTGGAAACATGTGACGCATAATTGTGAGTCCCACTGCAGAGCCGTGGCAGAGACAATTGGTTCGGTTAGACGTTGACCTTGCGCTGCAGAGAAACTAAACACATCACATTGCTGTCGTCATTACTGACGGGTCTTAAAAGCTCATACGTGACATCATGCTGAATGACTGAGACTAAGTCACAAGCAAATACACAGCCTCCTAATCAGAAAAACATACTTGGACGAGCATCTAAGCGGTGAGATTTATGCGTTTTTTATTTGTTTTTTGAGGATGATGACTAAACCTCGTGTTCGGCAGATGCAACGCTTGCTTGTTTATTTAAGTTGGCTGGGATTGCCGAGATTGCTGAGTGCTGTATACAGACATTAATAACTTACATTCTCATAAACAACTTACGCTATAATAAATAAACATTGTTAAATCCAATTAAAAAAGACACAAAACTCCTTGTATACGAGTAGAGTTGGTCTCAATCTCTAGTTTCAAGTCTTCTATTTAATACAGCATGATTTTCATTTTGTAAATTATGAACCCATGCAAAGTCTGACGTGTTTAGTCAAGGTTATAAAGCTCTGATCGGATAATCGCCTGTCGCGGGAGAGGTTTAACAAACTTTTCATTTTCTATTTGTTTAGATGAACACATGCAGTGTGAACACATACACGACATCGTGTATGGTGCCTCCTGTGTATAAATGCGCTTCGTTGTCCCTTCTGGTTTTCATTTAATGGAGAGCTGTGCAGCGCTGCTCTCCTTCAGATGACAGAGACAATCTATGGCGCTCTCCTCCTGCTTCCTCTGGGGGTTTTCTACTTACAGGTATACACATATTTCCCTGTTTTTGTTCAACACTCTCAATCCCATTTCTGTAGATATACTGCAGCATGTGTGCTGTCAAACTTTGTATCACAGTGCTACATGAGTCAGTGTAAAGATACGCTTGACACGTGGGGTTTCTATTTGTGTGTGTGTGTGTGTGTGTGTGTGTGTGTGTGTGTGTGCGTGTGTGCAAGGTTGTTAATTTCTATGTTGCATTCATGGTTACATGTTTATCTACAGGACACGTCGAAAGGATCTTGCAGGAAATTATGTGAACGCGTAGCTGTGAGCCTGTGTGGCCTCGGCTTGTGGCGATTGCATTCCTGATGTTGATTAGGAAGAAAATTAAACCCACATGAACAAATATGAACAGTTGGCTACAGCATGATGAACCCTGTGACTCTTTAGGGACATGACTTTCTATCATCAAACATCTCATATTGGCTGATTTGGCGGCTGTTTGGAAAAACACTGGTTTGAATTTCTAAATAACTCACTAATAATTAACTTCCACTTTTAGAAATAAGGCCACAGCCAAACACATGTTAGTACAGTTATAACAGAGTTTTTGCTGAAAGTTCCTCACCTAATGGAAGAAATCAAAATGTACCAGAACCAATATGTTTTTATAAAGGTTTTGGTCTTCCTCCCTCTTCTCCAACACTAGAGACAAGAGTGGGTGCAGCGATGTGCTCGAAAGCTTTTAGATACGATGCTACTGTTCTATACTGTGTGTCAGCAGGCAGCAGCGTGTGGCGTCGTGACCTACAGGTACAAGTACAATGGCGTGCCACATGACGCACAGCTGAATGTCCTGTAGAGTTGCTCCCCAGGCTTATTCTCGGTTAATTTAGCCTCTTGAATGGTTTTCTAAGGGATCTAATCCACCGCAGAAAAAAAAAAAAATCCACATTTTTGTCCATAAAACAGATTTTTTTTCTCTGGAGTGGAAGGGTGCACATTTTCAGTGCCAGATGTGTTACTGACCTTTAACTTAACTGGCAAGCACTTCACACGATATATAACAGGAAGATGAATGCAGCACCGAGTAGGGTGAGACTTTTCCTCAATAGAGTGCATTCAGGTTTCATTGAAGCCGACACATTCATGGTTAAAACACACATCAACACAAAAGTGTTAATAGACGCAATATCATGTTTCCAATGTTGAAAATGAATACACATTGAGTCGCGACCATAGACTGGAGAATGTCGAAGCAATGCTGCAGTTTGTAGCCTGGTCGTGTAATATTGTACAAAACAAGGACCTGAATATTGACTTTATTCATTTCCAAACACATTGCATCAATGTTTCACCTGCAACTCCACAAGGCAAAGTTGAATAAAGAGTTGGTCAAAATATAATACTAACAATGCAACTGCATACTTAAATGTTCAGTTGGATAGGCTTTGATTGGAGTGTACGAGACAAAGAGTGAATATTCACAAAACTTTAATACTATGTGACCAGCAGACATTTAGATGTGTCAGAGCAGCGTAAGCACAGGAGTTACTAATAACATCACCTCTGGCTGAAGTCTGCTCAGTTGTATTGAACAGTGGACATTATAGTATTTTCTCCTGTAACAAGTCAGAATGTCTGTTGTAATTAAAACACCAGGTGTAGCTATTGACACCGACGATGGCTGAATCCCATTTCGCTGCTTCGGTTTCAGGGCCCTGGTTCGGTGCGCGCTGGCTCACTGTCACATCGTCACGACCCACTGGGATATTATTCGTACCACCTGGGCGTTTCACGTTGTGACCAATACAAATGAGCGTTGTGAAAAAAGTCTTTTCCTGCATGAGCTCAGCAAACTCCCAGCACAGCTTTAATCAGCCGGAATAATTGAACACAATTGCCGGGTGTGCAGGGACTTTAATCATTTTAAGATTTGACTGCTTTCCAGCCTAGGAAGGCCTGAACCCACACTGTCACCACGGTGTAGTTGTAAACACTACTGAGGACTCCCTGCAGGATTCCACGAGCTGAGTAAACTGGGAAGGCAGCTTATTTGTCTTCACTGGAATCATTGACTGCATACAAAACAGCTCTTTTATTTTGCATTATGTTTTTCTTTGAACGTAATACGCCTTTTTAAGCTTCTTGAAATTGCATTCACTACATTTGAAAAAAAGGTAATTACCTCTCTTTGAAATAATTTTGATTAGAAGTAACATTTACTGACTTCCCCCGATCCGCTTCTTCAGCTCATGAAACAATGGCTTCCATCCTCAAGAACATCCTGGATTATAGAGACATGTCAGGAGTTAATTCATGAAATCTGTTTTTATCGTACAAATCTGCAGCCAAACACACAGCAGAGTTATGAGCAGAATACAGATGCATGCATTACATACGCTTTGTGTCTCTCTCTCTCTTTCACAAACAGAGAGAAAGATCATACTCCGTGTTTTAAGAGGCCTCTGGCGCATATGGGTCTATTTAGCTTTAAACAAAATGATCCAATGTGGTTTGTTCACTAAATCTGAAATGTATCTCATCTGACAGCAAAGAATGTACCCACATTGTCTCTCCTCTATTTACTTTGCTCACATGTTATACTTGTACACATTCTCCATTACAAATAGATCTCATCGGACAGAAACTAAAAAGAGAAACATTTGTTCATATTCTTTTGAATGGGTTGAGAAATGTGTTTACCAAGATGAAGGACGATTGAATGCTATTTCATTTTGAAGGAGAAAAAGTTCTTTATCGTTCAGAGAAATCTTACAAAAGTGCAACAGCATGTGAATCAGTTGTTTCTATTCGAAACCTAATAGCCTCCATCCTTACCTTGTAATGTAGGTCCATAATATACTGATGCAGCAGTATTTCATACCAAGAAATAACAACATATCTGGATGTCCATCACACATCTGATTACTCTGACTTTTAAACTTTATCAAACCTCAGGCACCCAAGAAATTCTTTTAATGCCATAAAATAAACAATAGTCACCGATATTCAATTTGCTTGGTTTAATCCAAGGGCCTAACTTGGAGCCGTTTGTGACACTGATGCGCGGGGACAGGAAACACATATTTGGGGCGGATAGCATCATTATTGTGTCTCAGGATCCGACAAAGTTCTGCACAGATTTCTAGCTGTGTGAAGGATTTAAAGACTCATTCGAGCCTCAGTCAGTCTACTTCGAATTGAATGACGAGTTTGAGAAGAATAAAGGCCACTGACTGCCAGTAGAGGGAAGTGCAGTGAGGTGAGGTGGTGATGAAGGAATGATGTTGGTTTATCTATTGTGCTCCAGTAATCAGCACCATACACAGTTTCATTCTGACACTAAGAAACACGTCAGCCTCAGGCAACAACAAATGTTTGGGGGACGTTTTTACAAAATCCCAAAGAAAACGTTCGCTCTCTGTTTTCCTCTGACAGCCAACAACGATTTCTTTGCCAAGGCTGTTCCCTGACCACTTGATTACAGTTGTAACCATGACAAAAAAGGTCCCCCAACCTTAACCTCTGTGCGGGGGTTTCCTGGACCGACGTGAGGTCCCAGGACAGCGACGTCGTGTGTGTGAAGATTGTAAAGCCCTCTGAGGCAAAGAAGTTATTTGTGATTTTGGGCTATACAAAGGAAACTGAATTGAATAGTAATCCAGATGCTTAAACATGGAATATTAGCTTGTTTATTGTAATAATTGTAATATTAATAATACATAAACTATATATTTGTTTAGTGCAAGATGAACAAAATATAATACAAAATATAAACACTGTTTAAAGTAGAGCCATAAAATGAGCAACATAACATGAGTTGGCACATCTCAAATGGTTTCATGCGTATACAAAGTCGTCCACAAAGGTTTTTAATCCCATTAAGAAACGTCAGATGTGTGAGAGGAGCTGCCATGGTAACCATGGCGGAGGTACTCATGTTAACCTTGAATAACACAATTATATTGCAGAGACATCTTTTTCTTTCTTTTTCCGTCACGTTTCCTGTATTCATCTTGACGTTACCTGAAATCTGCCCATCAACAAAAGTCGTGGTTGCAGAGGCAAGGATGGATGTGAAGCTCTCAAGGACATTTTACAACGTTTTTTTTTCCCTTAAAATCATCTTCTGTGTGACATCAAACCAATACAACGGCCTTTTTCTTTAGCTCAGTCACGACATTGAGTGAATCTATAGCCTCAGCTGTTGTGGGGTTTTTGTGTGGGTGAATTGAAGGAAACAAGTAGCACGCAGCGCTGTACGACGGATGTGTTCTGACTTATAACTATTTTTTTTGAAGGTTACATATATATTTATATATGTATCCTGTTCCCCAACATACACAGTGGTTTTGTGTCAGCTTTATAATTTATTTCAGTCAAAAGGTTCAGTTTATTTAAAACCTTATTGCATCATTTGTGTTGTTGATCCGCTCAGCAGCTCAATCAAAATGTAAAAAGGTGTGTGCTCATTATGCTCTAGCAGGTTGGGTGGGCATTGGTGCAAGATACAAGATTGGGAGCATTTCAATTGCCTCTCAACATGGTGGCTCGTCTCGAACACGTTAACAGAATGTATTGCTTGCATATATATATGTGTGTGTGTGTGTGTGTGTGTGTGTGTGCGTGTGTGTGTGTGTGTGTGTGTGTGTGAGTGTGCGTGTTATTGTAATCAACTTAACAGATGTTTACACAGCATCTTTCAGTGTCTGTCTGTAGGTCAATGTACCAGACGGTTGTGTGTTAGCCCACCAGCTTTCATCTTGTATGTGTTTCCATGTACCGTGGTCACAATGTTGGTGCCATGATTGTCTTCCTGAAATGGCACACATGCGTGCATGCAGGTATATATGCGGGCACAAACAGTTGAGTTATGGACTCAGAGCAGCTGTGTAACGGGAACAGTGCGACTGGATTGTTAGCTTCTTTCTGCTTACTCTTTTCTTTTTGCATTAGCGTTGTACACTATCAAGGCTATTAAACGAGCTGCCTATCTGTGGCTTTGTTCACCGTTCACGTCTGTTTCCGCCATTGTTGGTGTCTGTTGTGCATCAGGCTGCCATAGACCAGTTTGTGTCCCTCATGTTTATGGTTGTCACAGGTGAGACAGTGTGTGTCGGGACATGTTTGGTTGCTGCGCCTCTAGCAAATGCATAACAGGCATGTTGGGTGGGTAGTTTGGATATGAAACACACCAACACGCTCACTTGTGACATTTCACTACACAGAGAAAGGGTTGTGGGAGACACTATAGCTCAGCCCTGGTTCCTCTGTCCTTTTATGTTTGATTTACATCCTCTGCTGATGTGATATATCAACTCCCAGTAGTTTTTAACCCATTATTTAGTGACACGTTACTGCAATGTGATTACTTGTATTTAGTAACAAGTAGTATAAGAGATGAGCTTGATGGAAGCGTCAATCAGTTTGGTGTCAGTGTGTGCTTTACAGATGCCGGTCAGGACGTGTTCACTTGGTTTTCAGGCCGAGAAGCCAAAAGGGGAGCACCATGGCCGCCAGTGAAGCGAAGGCTTTCTTCAGGCTGAGATTCCCTCCTGCTCTCTGACGTTAGTTGGACGCTGTGTGAAGCCCACAGCTTCACCGGACATCACAACGTCTGTGTGCAGTAACTGGCACTAAGATAGCTGTTGATTGTCTGTAAATACAGTGCCATTAAATTGTGGCCAATTGTTTCCCATTTTGGCATTTATGTAATAGAGAAGATGCTCCACGGGGCCGTGGAGGCTTGAGAGTTGTTGGCAGACCCTTTTTTTTAAAAGCTGGGCTGAGTAACGAAGAACAAGTACCAAATACCTTTTTGTGTTCCTACTTAGTAATATCATTATTTTTCAATAAATAATGAGTAATTCAAGTAACTCGGAGAACATTGTCAAAGTACAAAATACCTGTTGCTGCTGAATTGTTCATATTTTGGAAAATTCCTTCATTTGCTCTCTTGCTGAGAGTTAGATGATCTGTACAGTAAATGTGAAGCAGCCAACATACAGCACACAGTTCAAATATTCAAACATTTTAAAGATATTGTTGGGTTGACTGTTGATGCTTTTACAATATATTTATACAACAAAGAGATTTTTTGTGAATAGTCATGTTAATGTTAATATCGATGTAATGATCAGTAAAAGTTATAATAACTGAATAGAACAAAATACTAAAAGAACAATAGATTGAACAGACCAGCACAGGCTGGTCTGAAGAGAAAATGGCATCACATGACTGCAATGCAGCCTTTGAAACAGGTAAAAGACATCACTCGTGTTATGTCCCAGCTTCGCATTAAGACGGTCTCCAGCAAAGCCGATGCTGGCAGCTATAGAGTGAACCTGAACAGACATGAATGGTTACATAGACCTTTGATCCAAAGGGCTTCACGAGGTTTTTGCAGCTCATTCACACACACTGATGGTAGGGAACTACCACACAGACACCAGCAATTTAGTGTTTAGTGTCTCGCCGGAGGAAACTTTGACAAGAGGAAGTCGGATTTGAAACAAATGATGGCGGTGCGATCAGTAGGCGACACTCTCTTCCCCCTGAGCCACAACCGCCCCACCTGAGAGTGGTATCAATCGTCTCATCTAACTCTCAAGAAACTGGTCAAGTGTATTTCTTAAAACGTCAAACTCGTCCAATAACTGAGTGATGATTCCCTCACTGGCTGCTTAAAAGGGGCCTCGGCTTTCAGTATTATTTTCCAGCTGCATGAACCTATACATCACATTGCACACGGTAACATGTGTTCTACTTATTAACTCACTTGGTTGTTTATGTAGTGTTTACTTGTGCTCCGGCAGGGCAATGTGGTGTCAGTTGTTTCCATAGGAGAGAGGGTGTGTGTGGGAGCAATGCGCTGCTGAAGGACAATATATAGCCCACAGGATATCTGTGGTATCAGTGAAGCATTTTTATGGAGGAGTCCAGGGAGCACATGGCTGAGGATTTAGGGTCTGGCTCTTGGCATTCTCTGCGGGACAATGAGAATGGTATGTACTGGCCAAGCCTCCTTCCCATGTGCTCTCCATCTCCCTCACTCCTTCCTTTGTGCACGCACAATTTTTACAGCGGTCATCTGGACACCGCTGTGTTCACATACATACCCACCACTGGACACTGCAGATGCAGCGTTGCCATCTTATCAGACATAAATATCGCCCGATTGTGAATGTAGTCAGCTCAAAGCCGCTCGAACCATCTGCCAGCCGCTCGACAGCATCCAAACGTCTTTCCAACCCAGATGTCTCCAAAGAGGAAGGGGTAATGGTTTGAGCTTGATATTAGTGCGAGGAGCCAAACTATCTCGGAGAACGTCTGTGTTTTCTAGATGCAGTGGAAACACTTTTCTGTGGTTGCAGGCTGACAGAAAAACAGTGCAGGTCACTGAGTCCTTTAGCGTGGCGTTAAAGTACCACTAGTGTTTGCAGAGTAAAGGGACGTATGGAACAGTAGCATGTGTGAACTACACAGAGTTTTGATCAGCTAATGTTCAGTCCGAGGTGCTTTTTGAAGGACTGAAGCTTGTCTCTTGTCTCCCGTGTGTTTCCCAGTGCACTGACCTCCCACATGAGAGAGGATGTCACACAACTCTCCCTCGAACAGGCAAAAGAAATAAATGAGGAAGGCTGCGTTCTCTGCTACCCCCCCCACCCCAACCCCCTCACTTCAGACGAGCCTGTTTGCGTCTGAACGGTTGGAGAGGTTTAAAGTAGAAGACTGGGGGGAAGACAAGAAGAAGCTATGATGAGAGGAAGAGAGACAGAGGGAGAGGAAAAAAGACAAGAAATAGACCGCTCTTGCTCTGTTTGTGTCAGCATGACATCTGCTGAAGGAGCAGATTCTGAGTCACCCCCATCACCTACCTCGGTTATTCATAACACACAGCTTCACACTCTGCATGCACAAACACGCAAACACTCCCGCACACACACTCTTGGGAATCTCACAGGCCAAGTACACTGATCTGTCTAAACCGTCACTAAAGAGGACAGAGACCTGAACAGCGCCGTCTCAGGGTCCTTAATGAACATACGTCACATTTGTGTATCAGTTCACTCAATATTAAACACAATATTAAAGTGACTTATCATAAACCAAAACGAAAAACTGTTTATTGTTTATTTAAAAGCCACGATGACATTTCACATTCACAGTAAGAGCTCCAACCCTAATTAATGCTTCAGTACCAAATCATGACAAAGCGTTAGGAAAATACAGATGAAATGACTAAACATGAAAAGCACCAATTTCATAGTGCAATTGAAACTGCTTAAAGTTAATCAAATTGTTCACTATATGTTCTGATGATTATTCAAACCATTTCTGTCACACTATATTTCTCATGCAATAATATACAAAAGGAAACGGACAGCTTTGCTATTTGTATACAACTGCTTCAAATGCTTCCAACACAGATGCTTTACACGCGTGTATTCATCTCTATTATTGTCAGCCGTGACTGATTATTGTTGTTTGAGTAGACGACACGAGGTCGCCTGATGAACAATAAGTTTCTCTGCTTCATCTCGTTGGCTCGCTTTTGTCAGTCTGTCAAAAGCCTGCAGCTGACTACGTTTTTTTCCAGAGAGAAAATGTACTTCTCCAGAAGCCAGCTGGAAGCAGACGGGTTACGCCGAGTCAAAGTATCATGGAAGTTAAGTAAAACTGGAATTTATAACATAGAAAAAAAATTCAATATGTTGCCATGAACAGACCCCAAATGAACACTGTAGGCGGACTACAAATGAATTGAACAACATTTGTATAGGAAGGATTCTGTCTCAAGCGATTTGATTCAAAAAAAGCAGCTGAGCACTAACTGGAGTCCCTGTGAGTGCTTTGCACTGTGTAACAGATCAATCCAAGGCAATTTACACAAAACACCACAGTGAGAAAATCTCTATTTTTGCCAGCCACTTACTTTTGCATCTGCCCACATACAGATACTCTGTCTAATTACCCGCACCTCCTCACATAGAGGCTTATTGATTTGAACCACATAATTGGGACAAAAACGTAACCTTAATGATAATGATAACGTCTATAAGGAAAACAGACCGTTCCACGTTACGGTCTGTTTCCCTGATAGACGTCGGCCATCTCATCATTTTGACATCCTTGATGTGTGGTAAGTTATTTCTTAGATTTTCCAAATGGTTTGCTGTGACACATTTCCACTTCAACTTACTTCTGCCTTTTTCTTCTTCATATGTCTCTGTGTTTTTCCCCAGAACAAACTCACATAATGTGCACTTAAACGGAAATGTCTAGGAAGAGAGAGGCATGCTCTTCCTTCTGAGGAAATAAATTGAAGGAGGTACACTCTCAAGCTTGTGATGAGAGACACGACTGAAAGGGGCTGAGAGACCAAACCGGTCTCCTACAGGATTATATTCCTATACAACTAAACTGCATTCTGAATACGATCAAAGGAAACATATTTTCTCACAGAATATAGTCGTGATTTTAACACACGTCGTGAATGTTGTAAATTAAAACAAAAAAGAGAAAAACATTACAAAACATGTGTTGAGTTATTTGTTATGGCCGTTAATAATATTAGAGTGAAAGCTTTCTTTAGGTTTCACTTCAATAAAAATTGCAATCTTCTAGGATAAGGGTCCTGTGTGTCTTCCCTCGGGGAGGAAGGGGAAAACACACATGTGTGTGTGTGAGACAAACAATGAATAATGCAACCGTCAAAAAGTCTGTCTGTTTCAGCAAATGTAGCTGTTATATAATGACTGCACCCAAACACAACGAAAGGGAGAGAAGCTTGTATGTCCGCCGGTCATGTATTCTGATTTTTAATTCAGGAATACTCCAAAGGAAAAAGCTGTGACTCACACTGATATGCTGATCGTGCTCATACAAATCAGTGAGCATTGTTGTGCAGATATTTTTGTACTTTCTATCTCTGGCCTTTTCTTTCTCCTTCATAAAACACACAAACAAACTCAGCGCTCCGTGTTCCTCATATGATAATCGTCAATGAGCTCAGTAATGACCCAAGTTCCAATAAGCTTTCATTTGAGCGACTGAATATAAAAGTAATTCATTATTCAGATTAAGTGTCAAAAAAGCATTCAGACCAAAGATCCATGTTGGGTAAAATACATCAACTATTTAGATCATTTACATGTTTTTACTTTCATCAAAAAATGTTTTGCATTTTGAAAAAACGTTCACAGCCTTTTGAGCCTTATTTAAAACAACAGGTATTTCTACTAACCTGTTTGGAAAACACAACAAAAACACCTTCATCGAGCAAGTTCAATCTTTTTTTTTTCACTCACAGAAAAACAAGATACAAAGACAACTAACCGTAGTGATGAATGTTTCCCAAAAGCAACAACAAGCAGCTACTGACAAACATATGGAAGAGGATTTAATTACCTGACGTGCTACTACCCTGGAAACAGAGACTCAGACAAGCTGGAAAAACTATTAGGACATCCTCATTCCACAGCATGCTGGAGCGTGTGTGTGTGTGTGTGTGTGTGTGTGTGTGTGTGTGTGTGTGTGTGTGTGAATGTGTAATGTAAAACCTGCCGTAGAGATCAATAAGGCTTATCAGGTTGAGACAGTCCTGTGATTATTCGTTGTCTTTCCTCAGTGTTGGGGTTAACTAAAAACAGACACACAGATGTTCTCACACACACACACACACACACACACACAAACACCTGCTTTGGGCTTTGCTGCTCAGTCGATAAAAGCTGAATGTGATCGTAGAGAGGAAGGTTATTACTGTAACAACACAAGGTCTGTTGCAGGAATGAAAAACAGCAGCATCTCATGTGTTGTTGTTTGCTCTGTTGTCAAAATGAAGTTGCTAATCTTTGCGCTGCGATAACACAACAAGCTATCGATGTCTGGTTGTAGATCTCTTTCAGGTACAGCAATTTGATACCAAGGACGGAAACACACACACAGAAACACGCACTGCATCATCATCATCATCATCATCATCATCATCATCATCATCATCATCAGATGCACTTCAACAGAAGCACAGAGACTGGAACAGAGTGGAGTTTGAAACGTTTTAGCCAAAAATGTTTCCATTGTCAACTTGTTTTTTGCAGAAACGTTTCAGATTTCGTTGTGTTCTCCAACTTCGTTGGTGAAGACGGACAACCGGCACCACAGGAAATGCACCGGCCATCACAATCAACACACAAACGCACAGTTGTAGCTATTTGTTAGGATTTGATGTTGTGGCTTTTATTCAACAGGTACACTTCATAGTAATTACGTTCAACTAGACACGGCACTATAAATACAAACATGTCAGTGTCTGCTCTTCCCAACTTTGTCCTTTCAAATTCTTGATTGATGCTTTTGTGTGGCAATTTTGCTCTAAATTATTTGAGAAAAGAACCACGGTTGTACAACATGCACCAGAGATGGTCCTGCATGCGCAGTACACCGTTTACTTGTGTCAATGACAATGTTGATTTTTCAAAGCTGTGGAAACTGTGTGAAGTCAAATTCTGCTGAGTCGAGGCAACCCATGAGCTTTTCTGTCGGATGGAAAATAACTCAAGCGTCTCTGTTAATTCAACCAATTGGATGAACGACCCCCGACACACAGACACACATTACTCACACTAACACGCTTTTTCTTATCGTGCGTAGGCAACGCGGTGAGAAAGAGTCGGGGCCGCCTCATGTGTCGGGCCTCCTCTGTGTTCTGGTCCCCACCGACCCCCACCCTCCCAGCATCAGTGGGATGTCCCAGGTGTGTCTCCTCTTGGCCT
Source organism: Clinocottus analis (assembly GCF_023055335.1). Taxonomy (NCBI): domain Eukaryota; kingdom Metazoa; phylum Chordata; class Actinopteri; order Perciformes; family Cottidae; genus Clinocottus; species Clinocottus analis. Next base: position 3,645,171 of record NW_027176009.1, on the reverse strand, counting down.
TGCTTATGCTCTGCAGCTGCACAAAGGTATGTCTCACGGCCGCTCTCTCTCACTCTCTCTCTCTCTCTCTCTCTCTCTCTCTCTCTCTCTCTCTCTCTCTCTCTCTTGCACACACCCACGCCGGAAAACGAGCTGTCTTTGATTGGCAGCTGTTACTGAAAGTCAACATGCGGCTTCCTCCTGCAGGTCTCCTCTACTAACTCCCTGGAGCTCGTGAAGGAGCAGTGGAGCAGCTACAAAAACCAGTGCCAGAACAACCACAACGCCACGCCCCCCACAACAGGTGAGCCCCTCTCCCCCCAGCTGGAGCTTGTGTCGCTCGCACAGCGATGCATTCAGGAGCGTGAAGCTTCACCAAGAGCACATTTCACAGATCTGCTCTCCACTGCAGGGCTGGTGTGTAATAGGACCTTTGACCTGTACGCCTGCTGGCCTGATGGACTCCCGGGAACCACTGTCAATGTATCCTGCCCATGGTTCCTACCATGGTACCGTAAAGGTATCAGTGCTCAGATCAGATCAGATCCACTTCATTATTCTCACGGGAATTTATAGTGCAGTAGTTGCAGTACAAAGTGGGAAATTCATGGAGCGCATTAAAGTAAAATCAGTAGTTTTATGTGAAGAAACTCCCCTTTTCAAACCACAGCTCCTCTTTAACACACCTTCTTGAGAACTAGTGAGCTTTTTTAACCTATACTATAGTCCTCGTCCCACTCGTTGACTTAAAGTCCTGACGTCACATCCAAGAAATGCAAGAAAACCGAGCTCAACCAGGTACATGATGTGAGGGTATAACTACAGAGAAAGAGCTCTTCAAAGTGCTCTTTAATTAAAGTAATGAGTTCATTGAAAAAGGCTTTGCATTGACAACACATCCCATTGTACCGTTTGCCCTTGGTATTCAGTGGGATGAAAGAAAGCAGCAATGTGTTGGAGGAAAACTTTGAATAGAGTGTTCAATAGTTTCAGAGAGTGAATGATGCATTAGTTATGTGTGGAGGCCACATTTATAGCTAGATATCACTCTACTATCCACTTCAGAGTGGTGTCAAGACTTCACACTGTGTCTTCAGAGACACTGAACATCCTTGGGAGCTTTCTGAGACAGTTTCGCTTGCTGGGCAGGCTATCGTCTCAGATAGAGATCAGTGTTTACTCATCGCAGCTCTTTCCTTGTGGAATCAATTATTTCTTAATGTGAAGGTTCCCTACAGGGCGTTTGGAGGCAGAGAAAAGGTGTGAAAATGAGCTATAGTCTCTACTATCTCTTGTAAGCTAGCAGCCTGTCAGGGGCTCCTCTTTGTTTTTCTTTTCTTTTTCTGTTTTGTATCATCAAACCACAACCAGCTAGCTTTGATTCGCACAAAGACTGGGATTGTGCTCTTTTCAAAGCTTATAAAATAGGAGGACCTCTAAAGTGCAGTTATTCAAAGGTGTATGAACGTCAAGTTGTAGTTCGACCGGGTGTCAGGCTATTTCATGTCCAATAGCAGTTGCCATGCAACCAGTGGGAAGTCCAGGAGGTTGTATGCCTATGGGTTAAATAATGGAGACATTATGTGTGTGTTGACCTTTAGAGCTGCTGCTTGCCTTTTTATTTTACCGTTAGACAGAGCGAGGCCAGCTGTTTCCCTTTGTCGCTAGTCCTTGTGCTCAGCACTGCTAACGACTGCACGCTGTAGCTTGATAGAGGTGTGAGAGTGGTATCAATCTGCTTATTAAGCTCTTTGCAAGAAAGTGAATGAGCATATTTCCGTCATTTAAGGTCTGCTTCCTGGCTTCACAAAAGAATGAACCTTGATGACGGTAAAGATGTCGTCACTAAGTATTGATCGTCCTACAAACAAAATATTGTGTGGGGATATAGCGACTTTTGAGCAGTTGGGGGTGCACACGTCATCCAATTGTGACATATCATGATGTGAGTCTCTGTGTGAACAGTTCAGCAGGGTCTGGTCTACAGAGTCTGCAATGAAGAGGGCCACTGGGCGCCAAAGAATACCAGCGAATGTGAGGACGACTCTGGAGAGGTGTGTGTATACAGTGTGTGTGTATATAGTGTGTGTGTGTGAGTGTGTGTGTGTGTGTGTGTGTGTGTGTGTGCCAAGCCTGCCTTTTTTTTGCAACTGCTCTCATATGTGAAGCTGATCTGATTTTTCAAATTTTTTCTGATTTTTGATCTGATCTGCAGTGTGCGTGTGTGTGTGTGTGTGTGTGTGTGTGTGTGTGTGTGTGTGTGTGTGTGTGTGTGTGTGTGTGGTGGATGGATTGGTTGGTGTGTATAGATGCAATGCATGGATGGAAGCCTCTGACTCTGTCTCTCCTGTTGGCTCTGCAGCAGCAGTATGGCCGCATCCTCAGTCAGTTACGCGTCATGTACACTGTGGGCTACTCCCTCTCCCTGGGAGCTCTGCTACTGGCCCTGGGAATCCTCATCACCTTCAGGTACGGCATGTACGGGAGCAAAGGAGTGAGGAGGAAATAGGTAGAGGGATAAAAAAAAGAAGAAGGAAAGGAAAGGATTTAATCAATAAAAGTGTTAGATGACAATGAGAAAAGGGAACCAAGAAAAGAAGGGCAGGAAGAAAGGGAAAGGAGAAAGATGTGAACAAAGAGGATGACAGAGGGACCGAATACAAGAAAACAAAGCCCTGAATGGATTGAAGAAAAGTAAATGCGAGTAAGGAAGACGGGAGGTAAGGAATAAAAAGGTTAAAGGATTTTTTTGGACTGGTGAAAATAAATGGAGAGAAAAGAATGATGAAGAAAAAAGGAAAGGAGAAATGGGAGGGAGCAAAGCAGAGAATAAGAAATGAAGAAGAAATAAATAAGGTGGTGAGAGAGAATTTAGAACAGACAGAAAAGAGGAAGAGAAGAAGACACAGTGAATAAAGGATAGAAGAGGGGAAGGAAAAATCAAAGAAGGAGAGAATGAAGAATGAACGAATGTCAAGAACTAAAGATAAGAGTGAAAGGACTGGGTAATGGGAGTCGTGTTCCTGTGAACACAACATATCAAAGTCAAAAGCCGTCACACACACTGTCACCCTTGTGCCCCAGGAAGCTCCACTGCATGAGGAACAACATCCACATGAACTTGTTTGCCTCCTTCATCCTGAAAGCCGTGTCCATCCTGGTCAAAGACGCCCTGCTGTCCCTCACGCTGGACCCCAAGAGCAGCAACGACGGCCGGACACAAGCGTGGGTCAACGTACCGGTGAGAGCAAACACACCACGTCAGCCTCATCTGCTGGGAATTGTGTTTGTGTGCAGACCAGTTCATCACACGACTTCCTGCACCGTTCATGGAACATACATAGACATACATTATGAATGCAAAATAGTGTAACATCTTCTCGTCCTGACGAGGAGGAAGATCTATTCTTCCTCAGATCACATTTAGTTCAGCCCTTCCACCAATAATTCATCTTCTGGGACAAATGTGATTTCCTAATAGTACATCTTGCATCGGCTCATTAAGAAGACATGCAAACATGTGAAACTGAAATATTTGACGTCAGTGAGGAAGAGAAAAATCAAGAAATGCCGAGGCATACTAATTTCCTCCAGTTCCTCTCACTCCTTTCTTGCAACATTTACGCCGGAGGAATTTCCACTCTATCTCATATAAAACAGTACAAATGACCTTGTGTCCACATAAAGTCTGAGCAAAAGGCGACTAAATGAGGTGTAGAAATGATTTTGCTGCTTATGTGTGAGCAGGACAGTTCATGTGAAAGACATCAGTCCTGCAGTCGTGAGGCAAGAATTGAGCAGTACAACTGAGCATTGCACTGTGCTGCCTTCGAATGCAGAACTTCTGTACCGAAGAGAAGATGTCACCTTGGCGTATTGTTTGTACCCACACCACCCCCGCCCTGTGTCGTGTGTCAGGCTGTCACGTGGTGCCGCGGTGCCGTGGTGATGATGCAGTACAGCGTGATGGCCAACAACTACTGGCTGTTGGTGGAGGGCATCTACCTGCACAGCCTGCTCGTCATCACCGTGTTCAGCGAGAGGAAGTACTTCTACATTTATCTGACCATTGGCTGGGGTGAGGTCATAACGCTTCCACGGGGGGCTGATGGTGCTGCTCTGGTTATTACAGAAGCCGTGTTTATGTTCTTTTTACGAGAAATATTGCTCAATTTAGTGAGAAGAGTAAACAGGATTTTGACCCCAAAGCGGAGAGTTCAGATTGATCGGCAAGCCGACTCCGTCAGACAGTCCTCAGCAACAGGAAGTCAGTCATGTACCGGAGCAGGTATGTAAATAGACAAATAATAGAACAGAGCCCCATATATATATAATTTATTGTCATAACAGACTGAAAGTGAACGAGTACATCTTAAAAATGTAAGTTGTTATCCTACCGCCCGCTGATTTCAATGATATCTGTATACATTTGGTTTATCATTTGTTTTCTTTGAGACTTAATTAACTTATTATCTCTAAATAAATAAAGACTTTATGATGTTCATATTAAGTTTTCAGCCTGCTGTTCTGAGATGATAATGCAATTCCATCGTTAACTTCAGAATTCAGACATTGTTTTCCGTGCTTGTGAAAGCCATCTCTGAGCGGAGATGACAAATAACTGTCTCGTTACATTATGAACTGGATCGTCTAATTGTTGTGAGTGAGTCTTTGCAGCCCGACAGAACCGTTAATGACAAGGAAGAGACCGGGCTCCTGAACAGATTACATTTTGTTTCACACAGGCAGACATTTTAATATTCAGAGACCTTTCCAAGTGTTCGTCGTGTCTGAGAAGAATATAAATGTTTGTCTTGAGATAACGAGATATTAACCTCATCGTCGTAAATGATGTTAAATAACACGGTGAAACCATGTCAGCCTGATAAGTGTTCACAGAATGAATAAAGAGCAAAATGTAATTTCTTGTACACATTCGTGGTGTGTTTCTGGAGTGAGCGATCGACCGCGAGCACTTGATGACACTTCTCTGGTAAAATGAGGACAGGCTCAGCGCCTTTATGTCTCACAAAGTTTTCCGCTATTGACTTTTCACATTTTGTCATTCTCAGGCGCACCGCTCATCTTCGTGTTGCCGTGGATCACGGTGAAATATCTGTACGAGAACGAGGAGTGAGTTGCTTTTCATGATTATATTTCAGAACAATATAGCAACTTCAAATAAAAGAACTGAGAGTGTATGCAATGATGTCGCTGATGACTCTTTAGTGGCGGTGGAAAGATCAGAAATACAGTGATAACAACAAGACGTTCCCATTTTGTGTGTGCGTGTGCGTAGGTGCTGGGAGAGGAATATCAACATGGGATACTGGTGGATCATCCGTTCTCCTATAGTGTTTGCTTATCTGGTAAAACTGATTGGCTCATTTTCTCATTTTCTCATATTCTCATATTCTTATATTCTCATTTTCTCTGTCTAGCAGTTGAACAATGTAATGAAGGAAAGTCAAGTCAAGAGTGAGCTGGCATGTGATCGAGCTACTGATGCACAAACACACACACACACACACAGCAGCTGACATTCACCGTGTTTGGGTGTATGAGTGTGTCATGATCGTATACAGATCATGCAGTCGTTGGAAAGAGGTTTGGAGGAGACATTGCTTCACTTCAGGGTTATACTTTATTTCCCAGCGTCTGTTTCTGTACATCTTTAACAAAATAATCTCTCTTCACTGAGTACTTTAGATGTTTTCGACAGAAGGTCACTCTGAAGTTAAGTGTAGCTAATAACTGCTTTATGGAGTAATAGACATGACATGGCTCTTTGTCAGGCTCTTACTGCAGTATATGCAATAATATAACAATAACTTACTCGTAATCTGAGTCCACTACAGTATTAAAATTGCCAGTGGCAGTTAACCTAAGTGGTTTTTTAAAAATATAAATTCGCTGATTCATTTACGAATAGAGCAGGAAAAAGTGATTTGGAGTAAACACTCCTTTTTGTGAAATTTGTGTCTAAGGACGTACTGTACGTGTTTTATTTGACTGGATAAGTGTGGCTGAAGTCTTTTGCGCATGTTTGAAGCATTTTTTCTTTCACTTCATTTAAGAGTTAGAGGCCTCGTGTCGGGATCTAGAAATAGAGAAATAGAAACACTGATCATAGATTTTAAAAAACGTCTTCTTCCTAGTAAGAAATCTAATCTGATCTCAGAAACTGAAATCAAATTTGAAGACCTAAATTGGAAGATGAACACATGTAGACTATTGTAATATAGCCCCTTGGTGTTTACACACACACACACGCACACACACACACACACACACACACACACACACACACACAAATAAGTTGTGGAATCCCTCTTGTGTGTTTCCTGCTTCTTGTTCCCATAGAGACAAACAAGATTAGGGATGGACTCACTTATGAGCACAAGTGTACACTAACAGTAGCAACCTTTGTGACCTTATGCGGAAGCGTACGTGTGCTCACACACACACACACACACGCTGAAATATTCTGAAACTGTGTTTCCTTGTGTGTTTCCTGGACTTTGTAAGTCACACAGTTTGTGCTCTGTGGAAAAAAAATCTCTTTATCGTAATCTCTGAAATAGTTGTATGCCGTATGGTTGTGTAACGATATGTCATCCTCCAGCAATCCCAAACACAACCCTGCGGTTCACACACACACACACACACACAAATTCACACTTCAATAAATGCACTCAAACACACACACATTCGCACAAACACATCTGTCAGGACAACATACACACGTTACCAAATTTGGAGCGCTTATAACTTGAGTGCCGTAATAATTAATGCTCTCTGTCATTGGAGAGGGTCTGCACTTGATCACAGCGTGTGTGTGTGTGTGTGTGTGTCTGTGTGTGTGTCTGTGTGAGTGTATGTGTGTGTGTGTGAACAGTTCCTTCAGAGCACAGAAAGACATTTCCAGCTGTCTTTGTCTCTCTCTTGTTTTGTTTTCTCAACATTTACAGAACATATTTTGCATATTTGTTGGTATCATTTCATTCCCTCTGTCTTCTTTTTTTCAGATTAACTTCTTCATATTCATACGAATTATCAAAATCCTGATGTCTAAACTCAGAGCTCATCAGATGAGATACACTGACTACAAGTTCAGGTGAGTGTTACCTGAATGTTTCCTCTTGACTGACCTGATGGAGGTGGTACATGAGCCGTGGCTAACCTCTCTGGTTTCTCTTAATACAGATTAGCAAAATCCACTCTGACTCTAATTCCTTTGCTCGGGATTCACGCCATCCTCTTCACCTTCGTCATCGATGAGTCCGTCCCTAAAGGCTCCATGCTGCGCCTCATTCGCCTCTTCTGTGACCTGCTGTTCAACTCTTTCCAGGTCAGAACTTCCCATGAATTATAGATTAACCTATAACACATAATTAACATTAACGCTTACGGAGGCAACTTTGAACACAAACAAAACATTCCCAAAATCCCAAACCTTGAGGCATTTGACATGCTCTTGTTTTCCTCAAAATTGTGGTATTAATTTTGTTTTAATTGCACATTAAGTTTATTTTATTCTATTAAGGAAACAGCGACAATGTGCACTCATCACACCACATCACATAAATTAAATAGGATATATCTTAAAAATGTATTTGCTCATATAGGCATATAAACAAATGTATTCAGATTATTTTGGATTATTAGAAACCTGCATTGTGAACATCGTTGGTTATTTGTGAGCAGTGCCCTTCTTCAGTGGACTTGTTGGCCTATTGCTGCCCCGATCGATAACTTGTAGACCTAAACTATACATGTATCTTCACAGTGGGCATATATGATATGATTTGTTTTCAGTGGTATCAGGGTATTTGTTGATAAAAGATTAAATATTTAGAGCTGTGGCCGGTAAAAACATCTGTCATGACGGAAACGTCCTCGCTCCTCCTTCTGTTTCAGGGCCTGCTGGTTGCCATTCTGTACTGCTTCGTCAACAAAGAGGTGAGACAAATCTGCTTTCACGTCGAGCCCAACCTTAATTTAATCTCTGCTCTGGCTGCAGTTCCTTCCTTTCCCTTTTGTAGGGACGATAAACTAGACATCATTCATCATCAGTGTTTCTGTTTCCAGCCTTTATCTTCCCTCTTATATCTCTGAAAGCGCCTTTGTTCAAGCTCCACTTTATTCTTTTGTCTACAAAGTGGAACCGACACAACGTCGTCCATCTATAATCTTTAAACTTTTAAATGTTTGGCAAGAGAGCAAGTCCATCTAATGAAGTGCTCTGCGTCGTATTTCATCTTCATCACAAATCCCTCTCCGTGGTCCCATCCTCCCTCAGGTGCAGTCAGAGATGCTGAAAAAGTGGAAGAGGTGGAAGCTGGGCAAGGACATTGATGAAGAGTACCGCCACACCCACAGCCACACGCCGCATGTCAAAAGCGGCAGCATCGGCACGGGCAACCTACCCGATCTCCATGACAACAACGCCAGCGACCCGTGTGGTGACTCGCCTCGCCTCGACAGAGCGGACGGAGACGCCTCGAGCTCCGCCGCCCCTGAGGAGAACCGCCGACTCGTCGTCTGCTACAACAACGGGACGGGGAAAGGCGGGCCGGCCAAAAGCAGACACACCCTGCAGTTTTCTTTCCTGCCACACCGAGGCGGCGGCGGCGGCGGCGGCGGCGGCGGCGCTCATGTGAGCACCGCCACAGAGGATGTGTGCCTGGAGGAGAGGGCACAGTGCAGCACTTACCCTCTGGAAGGAGAGGAGACTAACGTCTGAGGACAACGTGCCCTGAGGCCGAAAACTCTCACTGATTGTGCTTATCGGTGTTTCAGATCGCTGTTTATCATGCGCCAACAAGACAGCCCGGATGGGAAGAGAACCAGGAAGTAACTCACACAGATCAGGATGTTCAAACAAGCCCAGCTGCAAAATATTATTTATTGATTTCGGGATGTTGAGTGAAAAAAATATCATTGACTTAAGACAAAAAAAAAAATCAAAAGAAACCCTAGTGGTGTTGTGTGTGTGTGTGTGTGTGTGTGTGTGTGTGTGTGTGTGTGTGTGTGTGACTGCTATTCCGACACCAACCCTGCTCACACCTTAACATCTGTAGCCTCTCGCTGAGTCTCGTGTCGGTTTGCAGCAATGGACGCTTTTGGTGCACTCCTCAAAAAAACTCCTCAAAAGTGTCAACTCCATTTTATTTTTTTGCATACATGAAACTGAATGTGGACTTGAGCTTGCATGACTCATGATGTCTTGTTCGTCAGGATGAAGGCCGAACTGAGAGACCACTGACTCACAGAGTTCATGCCGAGGGAGTCTGTAAGTTATTCTGGTTTTAAATGGACGAAGCCAAACAAGAAAATATTAATATATCATGATTTTACATCAAATCCACTTTTTCCTGCACATTCCTTCCCTTACTTTTTTTTTTTTTGTTATCTATAATGCCCTTGGCTTCTGGCTTCTTTCCACAGCTTCTTCTGACTAAATGTATGTGAACAATGGAGATATTTAAGTGTAAATATGTAATTAGAAATGTGCCAACAGCAACTGCATTTATCCGGCAAGGAGCCTTTATTTCATTCTTGATTTGTCTTTCAACTTGATGAACATTTAGTCAGTTGGATTAAAAGCAATTTGACAGCTGGGATTTTTGGTGTTGCACATAAAGTACAGTTCCTCCAATCATCGTCCTGCTCCGGTCCCATCGTGTCCGCGCAGCCTCACATTGATCCGTCATGCAGTATTCTGGAGGCAAACCCAGAACAAGAAGAAGTATTTTTCTGTGCCAGTGAGGTTTTTTTAGTTTCATCAGTGAATACAATGTTGAAGTTGAAAAGAGCACCACCTCAACAAAAGAGGAGCCACCCGGTTGTATATTTTAGTTTGAGTTGTTCTTCTGCGGATCGGATCAGGGCTCATCGTTTCATGACTCTGAAAGCAAAACGTGCCACACAGAACCACTTTTCTAATATTGGAATAAGAATATTGGCAAATCAAAACATGCCTCAGTTCAGAAATGGGCTGATACGATAGAATAGATACGACTGATTTTCGTCGGCGGAGAGCAAACAAGGATTTTCACAAAGGTATTCCTGATGAACTTCTTGATCAAAGATTGTAAACAAATATTCAGTTGGATGTGTCGGAGAAAGCACTGTACTGTAAATATTGATAGAAGTGAATGACGGTATTATAAAGATGGAGGGTGGAGGGATGTGTTGTACTGTGTTTTTGCTTGCAGTCCAGGTGACTCAAAATGAGGAAAAACATGACTAATTATCTTGAGAAAAGACACCAAACATGATTGTGTCTGTCCTTTTATTTCAAATGTTGCAATTTTAAGAATGGGCCCAAAACAAGCGATGTCAAAATCTTTGATATAAAAGCCAAACGTTTGTGTCTCATATGTCTCATTTCAACTGAATAGTGCCCGCAGAAAGTGTCAGTTTGTGTCATTTCAACATCTGACGGACATACATTGGTGTCATTCCTCCACAGTCACGCAGCGAATCTACAGATTGTGAGCTGACAGGCGTTCGAGCAATTTGTGAGTAAAGTAAGCAGAGTAAGGACAAATGTTTAAGTGACGTTTTGTGGCGGCTGTCACGGCAGAAATGTTCCTGACTGTAAAAACGTGTTTCAACTTTGGCTGAAAAATGAGACCAATAAATTAGAAACATTCATCTGTGTGTGTGTGCAGTGCAGTTATCTCACAGCGTGGTTGACTGCGAAGCCCCTCAGTGAGCTTTCGATTAATCAACCAACATGTTTCCATTGAAATGAGCCACGTGGAATTAAAATGACTCCACTGTGTGTTGTTGCGCAGAGAGGATAATAAGTTTTCAGCTCATGAATTATGTATTGCTTGCACACAGACATGTCCCCGATAATGTGTGTAAATGTGTGTCCCCGACAATGTGTGTGATTGATCTAGAAATCTCTCTGAAAACACTCCTCTCTCTCCTTCCTCATGCTGGTATGTACGTATAAGAGAGCACATGAAGCAATGGTGGCAGGATAAAGCCAGCAGAAAATATGAGTTGAGGACGGCTCACAATCCTTCTCATATACGCCGGGCGTATATTTATGTAAAGACGACAGAGCGAATGTAGACGCATTGGAAGAATTTGAATTAAAGGGTTTGGACAGGTCTTTTCCCGCTCTTATGTGGCTATATTGCACGTTTTTATTCCTAGAATAAGCATTGCCATTTAGGAATGAAGGCGGGTTTGATATGAATACATGCATTCAAGATGCATGACGGGTGATTCATAATGCTGAGATTACGCGGCGGTATTTAATTATGGAGTTCTTCGTTTGACTGCATTCAGTTTTCCTTTCCTTAAACCTCAGTTTCAAACTTTCATTTTCATCTCAACGACACATATCAAGTTTGTGACAGCAGTTGTGATGCTATCGCAGTGACAATATTAACGCCTGGCAAAGATCTCAAAACCCGCTTGTGTCTTCAGAAAATTAAACTCAAAGTTTGCCTTTACTTTCAGCTGCCCTGGACTGTTTAAGGGGACAGAGTATTCATTCTTACAGAAGTAAGTTAGTAAGTAAGTAAGTAAGTAAGTAAGTAATGTTTATTTGTATAGCACTTTTTACAGACAAGAGTCAAAAAGTGCTAAACAGGGTTCAGGAAAAATAAATAAATAAAAGTGTTAACACCAGATTGACAATTGCAGGGCCGAACTTTTCAACAGAAAAAAGATTTTTAAAAAAGATCAAAAGCAGGTAATAGAGGATGTGTTTAACCAAACGCTAGTGTAAGTATGTTTTTGGCTTCTAAAAATGTAAGATTTGAATGACACAAATAAATTATCTAGAGTGGAAAGGGAAGAAAAGCATCGCCTCACTGCTTTGTCCTTATGTGTGCTCTTAAATGCCCATTGTGACACAGTGAATGCACATTTCACTGCGTCATGAACTACATTGTATTAATATTCAAGCAGTAAAACCATGGCCAGCCTTTTGTCAGAGCAGGCTCAGAACAAAACTTCTTTTAATTTTTACAACTTCACCAAGAAGCTATCCAAAAAGCAAAAATCTATTGCGTACTGATGACTGATCAGCATTTCCGAACAAAACCCAAGCCAAAATATTCCACAAACAGATCGCTGTAGTAGATTTTGTGTTCACTCTGCGCATGCAGGAAACATCTATTTTAAGGGCTGTCATATTATTATAACTACTAGGGCCAGCAAAGGCTCCGGATTGGTCACGATGCTCCAAGTCTACAGGGAGGGTTGTGGAAAACTCATTATGTAATCTGAGGGTCACTGAAAACATATTACAGTGGTCAACAATCTTCCACACATCCTCTGTAAAGCTCCCCTAAGGATCACTCTGCTGACCATCTGAGGAGTAGATTCAGCTAGTTGGGAGAAACTTATTACAGCAATATTGTGATGTGTATTTCAGCACAGGCCCACAACCAGACAGATGTTCATTTAATCTGGACCACAAAAGATAAGAATGAGTGTATTTCACTTTTTATGAATCCTGATCTATTTGAGTTCTTTACAATCCAATAAACTAAAGAAAGAGGTTTCAGTTCTGAGACTGGTCAAGAAATATCCAATAAAAAATCCAATCTCCAAGGTGTGACCATGGGTTGTGATGCTGTGATTGAGAGGAGTGCAAATCCACATTACTGAGTGCTGTTTTTGAAGTAAAGGTCATCATAATTACTGGATGAATGATTTCATATATTATTTAATATTGAATTAATACATTTTTAAAGGCTCAATAAAACATTTCCTTGACCTTTAGTGACTTGGATTTGTTTTGAAATCCCCATCTTAATTAACACCTTTGTGTGTGTGTGTGTGTGTGTGTGTGTGTGTGTGTGTGTGTGTGTGTGTGTGTGTCTGTGTGTCTGTGTGTCTGTGTGTGTGTTCTCATGATGTCGGTGTCAGTGTAAACTGTCTTATCTTTTTTTCTGTCGCTGTAAGTCAGGACTTCCTCTGAATTATAACTGGATAGGAAGTCGTATACACGCGCCACACGAAGCCAGGAGATGTTATTTTGGGATGGGGACAAAAACACCTCAGAACAATGACATAACAATGAAAAAGGAGCAGCACGATGTAGACATCAGTCAGCCCTGACAGGTCTATTGTGGAAAGTACTTCAGTCAAACAACAGGCAAAGACTGGGTGAGGTTTACCAGACCAACAAAAGTGAATTAAGAGGAAAAAACATTGTTCCCATCTGTGTGAATAGTATGTGAGCGTCTGTGTTTGTGCGGCCGCAGGTTTGATACCGCATTAAAATCAAATTATGAGCACAATGCAATTCCGTCTGCGATACAAATCTCATGTTTTTTTTTCCCACTGCAACACTTCAGCTATAGCGACCCATCCCTTCATGCATAGAGGTACATACAAACAACATTTTCAGAGATTACATGTTCCCCTGTGTTTCTTCAAGACACCAACACCAGGATGCTGTAACTTAAATGAACGAACATTCTGTAAAATTTCAACCCAACTACAATGCATGCTGGGAAGTAAAGTCAGTGGCGTCAGGGCCTTCTAAGCATTCAATGGAGGCCTGAACAGAATCACAAAGTTATATATATATATATATATATATATATATATATATATATATATATATATATATATATATATATATATATATATATAGGATAATAGTATGTATATATCTTTGTATATATAAGACATTCTTTGCAACAAGTCGACAGAGTATCTTGTGTTAGAGTTCATTGGAGATGGATGCTTTGGCAAAGTTGAGAGGTGTGTAAATTTGAAAACCTCTGAGACAGCAAAGGCCTTGCAGACCACTGCGAAGAGGTCAACATGCTGCAGAAACTCAGGACCCTCAGGATCCAGAGAAGATCAACCTGTTGGAGTACAAAGCCAGTTTCATAATTCAAGACATGCCTTGTGTTGCCTTTGAAATGCTGGACAGGAGCTTGAGGGAGTTTGTGGTGCAGAGACGGGCACCACTGACTCTCAATGAGATCCGTCCGATAGCATGTCAGCTATCTGTAGCATTTGAAGCCTCCGCTTTTTTTAATTTGTTTGCGTGGGTTTCTCTAGCCCCGGATAATTTGAGTGATTACTTTTCTCCAGGGGGGGTCCAGGTTATAAATAACAGATGTCACTAAAAGAGTAAGGGATTTACTTTTTCAGATCACAAGACAAATTTACATGACTTTTCTTTCTTTTTCTTTATTTAATTTTGGGGGTTTCCTCGGGTTTCTTCCCATAGACATCTGGATTGAGGGAAGAAACCGGAGGACCCTGCGTCAGCATTGCGAAAATACTAATGTGTACGAAAATATAATTTAAAAAAATATTATATTTATTTATGATGCACTGTTGTAATTGAGATTTTAGGAAAAATCAGAAATACCTAAAAAGTGTTTTATAATGCAAAGCATTTCAAAGCTTTGCTTTGAAAGAGAATAAAAGTAAGGATGCACTCATTTGTAACTTTAGATTACGTCAAATGAGTGCATTAATAAAGAGGCAGTAATGATTTTCTTTGAAAGTCTTGATTTTCAAATATATATCGCTGATGTTTTTGTTCTGGGTGCCCTTCCTTGGGGTTTCTAAGGCATAGGGGCCAATTTGGCAATACTATAGAATATAACTATCACATATCTAGTATTAATAATACTATATGACAGTGGTTCTCAAATGGGGCCACGTAAAGGCACACCGGGGATATAAGAGATTTAAAAAAAATTAAATTAAAAAAATACTTTGAAAATATTATGTTCTATTTTTTATTTACCTGGTGATGATGAAAGAGGAAACGTCTGAGACTCACCAAAGTAATAAAGGCATTATCTGGAGAGGGACTGTCCCAAACGTCAGACTTTTTAACACGTGGAGTGCGTTTCGGTTGTTCTGGCTGAACTTTTTCCATCAGCTGATACAGAGTGCAGATGACTGATGTCTCATTAAGTCCTTTTCAAACGTAACAGCAAGAGAAGCAGACAGAGATAGATGGTGATTTCTTCCACACTTGGCTCAGACTTCCATAACTGCTAATGACTTGTCAGCTCATCTGCCAGAAATGTGCCGCTGCTGCACCTCTTGCCAATAAAATGGTTTCTCCTTGACCCTGAGGCAAACTATCTATATACTCTGCGGCTTGAACACCCCTGTCTCTTTAGATGAGCTGCGCGTCAGCCGCATTTCAATTAGTGAAAAGATTGGCTATCAGAACCACATAACATATCAGACATTAATTGATACTACCATTGATTACCCAAATGGCAGCCTCTGGAAAAGAGTTTGCTTGAGATAGCAAATAAATGACATATAATCAATGTACTTGCTACTGACATGAAGCATATGATAAATTACTTAGAAACAAAAGTAATCATGTCGATATACTAGTAACAGCCAGGGGTGGAAACTACAGTTACTGTCGTTACCTCAGTAGTGGGTCGTCAGGGCCTGCTAAGCCTTCTCTGCTGGTCGAAACTGAAGATCAAAGTTGTAGTGTGAGCTCTCCCGAGCCCAGAGTGCCACTCCGTAAACACGCGTTGCTCAACGGGAGCGTCTCCTTTTTTTCTTTCTCGTCGTAGTGGTGGAGTGGCTCCGCGGGTCGGTCTCCACGCCCCTTGTGACCTCCCTCCATGCTGGTGGTGGTGCCATGTGGCGGGTGTCTGCTGTCCACACATGGTGGACCGTATGAACGCGCCGTGTATCGAGTGGGTCGGTCTGACAGTAACTCCAGATGCACTTTTTTTCAAACACTGATGTGGCCCACATGGCACTGAAGGCCTTAGTAAAAAAAAAAAAAAACTGCACGGCCCGCCACTGCATGACTGTAATCTGTTGTTATTGTTGGTTTTTGTGTTTGTCAAAGTTGTGGTTTTATTGAGGAGTAATCCATTGATTTTACACATCAAAATCTGTTTTCTAAATGCAGAGCATTACTCAGCCTCTGAAAATTCCTAAAAGGGTTCATAATGTCGATGTAAAAACTAACTCGCCTGGCCACGGGATTGAAACTGTGAAAGCAGCCGCCTCCCAGCTGAGAACAGACCTCAAGTGATTTCAAATAAATTAAACCCGCTGCACTGTATTGGCAGTCATCGGGTCCCTTGAGGGCCTCTGCTATGATAAATCATGACTCTTATCTCCCCTCACATGCTGCGGCCTGTAAACAGTAGCACATTTTGAGAGAAATGTTTCCAAAGAGACTCTGCAGTGTTTGTTCAAGGTTTCATTAATGACAAACAGTTTTGGTCAGTTAGCGGTCACCCACCTCTTTAATCATCCCATTAGGCTGTATACAGTGTGTGTGTGTGTGTGTGTGTGTGTGTGTGTGTGTGTGTGTGTGTGTGTGTGTGTTGAGGGCCAGGGCTAAGCCATACAGTGTTCAGAGGTCAGCTGAGTGAACGTAAGCACTGAAACTCTGTACAATTCTAGTAAACTGCAGACGTGTCTGTACGCATCAGCGTGTTTGTTTGGTGCTTATCATCATGACATGTCCCTCCAGATGTGGATAGAGGAACGAGCCTTCCATACTTTGAAATGCAAAGCAATATTTGGCACGGATGGGATCTGAATTTCAAAGCGTAGCAGGTTGAGCTGAGATTCCCACAGCGACCATTCGAAGGCATCTACGCTGCTGGGACCTTTGACCTTTCCCAGTTTTAATAAATACAGCGAGAAACAGCAGAGACCTTTGTTTTTTTTTAAAATGTGGATTCTGTGTAAAATGAGACTGTGTAAAATGATAGAAGAGGTACTGCATATGCATGAACGTACTGAGTCCAAGTACCGGGAAACAGCTGGACATCTGGGAGAACTTGAAGCTGAATTAAGCCGCCTGGCATACAGAATCAAATGCACTTCAAAAGTGTACACTAAAAGGCAACAATAACAAGTCGTCATTTCATCAGGAGTTATATAGGATGCTGTCTCGGGCGGGAGCAACGGCTTCCCGGAGTCTCCGCTGGTTGCCTGGCAACTGCTGTTGGATGGCTCACTTCCAGTCCACTGTTTGAAAAAACAAAACAAACAAGCAATTTATTATTATCCTGATAATTATCCTGATCATTATGCTTTTGTTGTGCAGCCCTTTTGTAGCACAGTGACAATACATTATCCTTGAATGTTGTCTCCTCAACAATTCATGTTCCAAAAGTCCCTCAACCATCACAGTTTAAAATGTGAGTCCATGCGCGAGTCGAGGGTCCGCAGCTGATGCAGATATGTCTGTAACGGCCATTGACAGCATAAGATATGGACGTAGTCTCCGTGATGTCACCCATAGGTTTCTGAAGAGCCGTCGTGAGGCTCAAAGCGGACGGCAGTAACTCTGCTAATGGTCAAAAGCGTCAATCAAAGTGGCCGCGTCCGTAATTATGCGTATTTGTATGCCTTAATATCCCTCTTTGATAAAAAAAATTTGGTGAATATTACGGATTTGGCTGTATCTACAAGGACACGAGTACTCTCACTGCTGGTATGTTTTCAAGAAGGTCGTAGTCATTTCCATATGTTCACAGATGTATATTTTTTACATAAATTTCAACTTTTTTATTTTTTAAATCATCATATTTATCATAGCAATAGTATTACCATATTGTTGTGCAATACTGTTATATATTTTCTACTTTGTTCCATATTTTTTATTTATTTATTTTTTAGGCAAGGCAAGTTTATGTGTTTAGCACATTTCAACAACATGGCAGTTTTACCTTAAGTTTATTGTAATTCTGTGTTAGGAGGATCGAGCAAAATAAGCTTTTGATTGTATAGAATTACTGTCTGTTACCTGTGAATATGACAGGAGGAACGTCTTGAATCTTGAACTTCTTACAGTAAGTGCTGTAGTGGAGGACAGATACAGTCGATACAGTCTGGAACAAAAACCTCAACAACTACAACTTTATGTTTTTGTAAAGACTATGAGATCCAACATGTTGATGGGTGAGCGTTAGATCTGCAGATAAGAGCCTTTTCTTACCTTTGGGCAGAGCCCCGTAGCTGTTTCCCTGTGTTTACAGTCTTTACGCTACATTAGCGTAAAGACTGTACATCAGCTACTTTCTTCACATCTACAGACACAAGAGTGGTTTCATCGGTAGATTACCTGCACTTAGATGCATTTGCACACCTGCAGGAAATACTAAATATGAGGTTTACGAGAAAGCATGAATAATGAAACGCCTGCATTCTCATGTACAAAAATTGCACATTTCATTCACGATCACTTTAAAGTGTGATTAATCTCAGATCAAAACTGTGTTCATCCAGAACAACACGCGTCTTCATTGTGTATGCTGTGTAAGTGGGAGACCTGCTGTATGTTTGTGTGTGTGTGTGTGTGAAGAATAATTATGAGGCTCATCGTCATGAACACTGATTAATAGTAGTCACACCTCTGAAACAGTCTTCTTAGTGATGCTCTTCAGGGTCCCCGAGGCTTCTCCCCATCGTGCTGCCAGTGCACAGCGGCTCCCTTTCACGCCTTCAGCCAGTGAGAAAAACTGTCAGCTGGTCATTATTTTGTCTGATTAACTCTAACCATCGACCTTCTTTATATCTGTTTATGTATAGTTGAGCTCTTCATGATTTATGGTGTGAAGAGGAAGAGGGTATTTTTTTATCATTCAATTTGACAGTTTCATTCATTGACTGTTTCAGGCTCCAAGGTCCTTTATCATGTTCCAAGATTCATACAAAGAGCCTAGAAGTCTGTGGAGGGTTAAGAGTCTTCCAATAAGCCGTATCAACATGAATTAATGAAGAAGATAAACAGTGGTGCATAAATTTGTTTCATAAGCCACAGCTGCTGCAGTATCGACGCCATCCCTCCTGCGCGTCCCTTCAGCCCCTCTCTGTTTCCCTTGCTTCCTTCTGTTACCTTTCTCCACATCCTCTACTTCCTCACTCCTCGGGTACTCAGTACCAATCATTTCTGTCTCTATTAACTCCTTTGCTCATTGTCCGTGAGGAAAAGCTGACGCATGAGGTTTAAATCCAATGTTACACTTTTTTTAGCCCAACTAGTAGCCTAACTATTATCAACATGTTACACATCGTTTAATAGCAATAGGAACATTTCATGTCGCAATAGGAACATTTCATGTCGCAATAGGAACATTTCGTGTCGCAATAGGAACATTTTGTGTCGCAATAGGAACATTTCATGTCACAATAGGAACATTTCATGTCGCAATAGGAACATTTCATGTCGCAATAGGAACATTTCATATCGCAATAGGAACATTTCATGTCGCAATAGGAACATTTCATGTCGCAATAGGAACATTTCATGTCACAATAGGAACATTTCGTGTCGCAATAGGAACATTTTATGTCGCAATAGGAACATTTCATGTCACAATAGGAACATTTCATGTCGCAATAGGAACATTTTATGTCGCGATTGTTCTGGTCAAAATAATTGTGATTTACGATAATATCCAGATAATCATAAATCATGCCTTCATTTCTTAAAATGGAACCAAAACACCTGGAATTATTTTACCTTACATTTTGTTTCAAAATAAACATTTTTATTTAATCTGTTTTTAATGAACATCTTTTATAGTGAAAAACAAACTTATAAACAAAACATAGTAGGTACATTTAAAAAAAAACATTGTGTGAGTCCGTTTTTTAAATATTTATAATCAGTTCTATTTTTTTGCTTAGCATGCTAGACTTTTTAAATTCACTCAGGATGATATTCACAAATATCACAATAATGGACATTTACTGCAATCGACTTATTGTGAGAGTCGTGAGTGTCACGAGTTTTGTTGTAGCTTTAGATTCTCCCAATTTAAAGGTTCTGCTAACTGTTTGTCGAACGAAGATTGTTCCTTAACTGACACAAACAAAATGTTCTCTTCCTGAAAGGTAATTTTGAGTATGCTTGGTTTTTTTTAAAAAATTTTTTTAACCTTACTGGCTTTTTTTTTTTTTTACCCCTTTTTTACGGTTAGAGAGAGGAGTTGTGTCGGGGGCCATAAAACCAGCAACGCCAACTGTGTCTGCGCTAGATCCAAATAAACATGTGTAATTGATGTCATTCGATAGCTTACTATCATTTTTTCACTGGTTTCATTAAACAATTCAAGCAAGAGTTGTGTGGAAAAGGAATTGAAGACCTGTCATGTAGATGCTTTCCCTACAGGCCAGTTGAGTTCAGTAAAACAGATCAAAGCCCTGCTACTTGCAGCTTCAGAGTATTATTTTTCTGCCTGTATGAGAATAGAATACAAGACCAGAGGAAGCATGAATCCACCTCACCCACTGTGATCCACACATCACCCGACACCCTCACACGCCATCTCTCCTTCTATTTCTTTGAGAACATCTTGTGGTGTAAGAGATGGAAAATTCAATGAGGTCTCGTGCTCTCAATCTCCTGTTTTGCCATTGAATGGAAACAAAACAGCAGTGGGTTTTTTTTTAAAGGGAAGATACACAACCTCCCGTTTGTTATTTTTAATGGACGGATGATCAATGAATTCTTTATTTCCTTTTAAAAAGCTCATCCTCAGGAATCTTCTTCCTCTGATCATATTGGATGTGTATTGTTTTAAAGATCGATGGCCTTCGTGACTGGGTTAACGTCCCTCAAAGTTGATCGACTCCTGTCTTCATGTCATTTATTCTTGAGGCTGGGGGAGGCAGCATGTTTTAGGCATCATTGGGCATAAGGGTTTAGCATGCGTGAGCTTAACCGTACGCAGCCATGCTGACTCAACGAGCAGAATGCTAAACTATGAGCAACAGTTCATCCCCCTCTTTGCCGACATTGCAGCTCAAAGAGCCTCGGATCGGACTGGAAAGCCCCCTGAAATTGGAGAATTTAGATTGCAACGAAAATGGTCTGTGATTGTCACAGGATTGCTGCATCTCCAAATGTATACAAGTTTTTGTTTTGTTTATCTTTGTCTTTTCCAGAAAACGGCTATTATGGAATTTTTTTGCCCAATTATGGCAAAAAAATAAACTGCCTCCCCCGGCTTTACAGACGCTTTACAGATGATATAAATAAAATATATGTTTTAAGATAAATAAAAACAAACTAAAGTTGATGGGAATGTCATTAGATTTGCAGGCATTTGCTTATAAAAAAACAAAGTATTGTACAAAATAACCACAATGATTTGACTTGACGATGCCGACTATGAGAAAATTAGAGGATCAAAGTAATATTAGAGTCTGTACAAAACCAAATTTCATAGCAATCCACTAAAAAGTAAATCTCATGGGGACATTTGAGAAAAAGTCAGGTGATCACCAAAGTCAGGAGGGTTACATCATCTGAGCGCCATGAAGATATGTACCAAAAAGTCATTGGGATTCATCCTCTGAGGACATTGACTGTCTGTACAAAATGTCATAGCAATCCATATGATAGTTGTTGAGACATTACAGTCAAGTGCTGGACTAACGAAGCGGCTCAAAGGATGCAGAGTTGTTTGGTCTGCAAGCTGTGGTGATGTCACCCACACTTGTCGACATTTTACTGTTAATCATTTTCGGGGTGAAATGCAGCAGACCTATTTCAATCGCTGATAAAAATGGTTGGTGAATTCATAAGTCTGGAATCTGGCCACAAGTATCCCAACCAGCAGAAAGTACTTCGTTCCTTATGGTGGATTAAAACAAAGATCTGATGATATTCTCTTTGAGGTTCAACTACAAAGTGGGGAAAAAGAAAATGTGATCGGACTAATTTGACATCTGAGCACACAAAATGCAGCGAACATGTCTAATAATTACACTTCCTGTTGGCTAAAGCAGCTCAGTTTAAGTGTGTTAATTAGCATTGTCCTTGAGTGTTTTGTTATTTCCTCTGCTTTTTTCTCCAGTGTGACTGATTTAGAGGCGGCGACTTTGCATGAAACATGACTTGTTATCGGAGCACTGTCCCAGCTCCAATATTCAACATGTTGTTTAATATTTCCGAGCAGCCACACTGACAAATATCACTTTTAGAGCGACAGCTTCTTATTATTCTTTAGATTTTTGACAACAACCACTGTCTCAAAGCCAAATTATTTTCTCTCCAGCAGTGTATGTGACTGTGCCCGCATAGCAACTGCAGATTGAAGGGACCAGATGATCGCGAGGCAGCAGTTGGAGCTGATTTACTTTGAGGTGAAACTGCATGGCTCCTTTCTTTGCTGTCCATCCTTCTGTTGTGGTTTTTAATTACTTCTTTTGAGCCAGTTGTGAATCATTTTAAAAAAGAGCAGTCCCACAATGACTTGACTCAGGAAGCACGTTCAGGAATCAGTGTGAAGTCAAAGTAACTGCTCTCACTTCGAGGGAAAAAAGAAAGAAAGAAATGGTTACCAATGGGTTGGGACAACATGTAATAGGAACGCTTCACAGTCTCAATTTTGTTTCAAGGGACCTGTTTTTTTTTTGTTGCTTCTATTTGCATGCATTTATTTGTAACATTTTTTAACCGTAACTAAATATTGCAAAATCAATGATTTTTTCAGAACTGATGGCTCATGAACACAGTATTTCTTTAAGACACAGTTAGACATTTTGGATAATGCAGCGTGTATTTACTTTCTGGTTGTCATATCAATATAATGTAAATGTCAGCAAGAAAGAGAGCGTAATTCCCCCAATGATAAACTCCTTTTCAGTGCTGTGCTTAAGCTTTACTGCGAGAAGTGCACTGATTGAAAGCAGGAGAACCACTGCTATCCTGACAATTCATCATTTGGTGAACACTGAATGAGGATTCATCAATATATTCACATTTAAGTTGTTATCACCCCTTGAGGGTTATCATTTTCTTGTGAATTCATATTTCCTCTCTCTGTTCATCACTTGTCTTCTGTCTGTTCATCTGAAGGGGTTCAACAAATTCAAAGATTCTCACAAAGCATCATTTTTCAAATCGATATGTCAGGTATTAAATCGACTGCTCTACCCTTTTAACGCAACCTAAATTCACAGATTTCTTTGAGGGCTGTTGTCAGTCTGACTTTGGTGTTTCTGTGGGTCACTAGGGTTAAGACTGCAGACTATTGATCAGGCCCTGCATAATAAATGTGTATAAATAATAGAGAAATGCTGTTTGTTCTCAAGTCTTCAGAAATGTGGTATCTGTGTGAATGGGTTTCATATCTGAATATGTTTTTGTGTGCATTTGTGGCTAACTGTTTTTCTTGCCGTGATTGTACGCACACAGCACACGTCTTCACGTTGGCTGAAGACACACGTTTTTCTCAGTGATTAGCCCCCGGGATAATTTGAAAGCCTGCAGTCTTGAGAAAGAGAAAGATGGAAAATGAGAGAAGCGGGTGCACAAGAGAGGCAGTGGTGACATCTGTATACATGTACTACTTCCTTAAGACATATATTTCATGATAGAATTCATTTCGTCTGGTTGCTTTGGGCTTGTTTATTATTTAGATGCTAATTTTGTTGTTTCTTTCTTCCTCATGGCGGTAATTATAATAATGGGCTAATATAAGTGGTATTGGCTGTGGGTTATAAATATGCATACAAGGGAGAATTACACTTTTGTTCGTTTTTCTTTCAGTAACTCTCGTCATCAGAAGCATATTATCTGAAAACGGATAAGCGTATTAGCGTATATGCAGAGAAATGTAGCAGATTGCGTGAGTCAATTGTCTGTGAAACGCTGAAAGAGAGAGGCTCTCGCTCACGAAATGTGGACATTGTGAGATATCTCAAAGAATTAGTCAGCCAGGAGGAAAATACAGAGTGTATGTTAAACAACGTTGAATGGCATTAAACCAAACAAATTACAAAACGACTTAAGCATTAATTCTCTTGGTACTTGTTCTTGATAATGCCACAAGTGTAAGAGTCTACAAATAGCTTCCAGAATATAAAACAGGTGGTTAATAGATAAAGAAAACCAATTAAAGTCATAATGTCTGAGTAGTTTGTGTTATTGTCCTGTCAGCTGTGAGATTGATTCTATGAGGGATTTTCCACTTTCCCTTTTACAATCCAACGACACAGAGGTTTTGCGTTTGTGTTTACAGAGCAGGGATGAAGGAATCATAGCAGTGAGAACGGAAAGAAAACCCAGTGAAGATTGTGATTGGCGCTGTTCCCACCACAGTAACTGTTTTTGGTCCTTTTCTCATGAAGCACAGTAAATTGTGCCGCGGGTGTTTAGTCTTATTAAAATGTATGTTTGAACTGGCAGTCGTTCATTCATAACTGCATAATCACAAGCACTTTGTTGATATGGCAACAGTGAGTAAGTAACAATGTTGAATGGCAGAAACCCAACCAATGTGATAAGGGTTTGACACACTGTGTGTGTGTGTGTGTGTGTGTGTGTGTGTGTGTGTTCCCATGATTATTAGTATCTTGGAACCTTCCTCTGACTCATGCTTGTCAATTTGATTTACTTCTATGTAATAAAACTATGGTTTAGGCAACGAATCGTCTTACGGTTCGAAAGACATGGTTTGGAATGCAACCTATGTCCAGTCGTAACGTCAAGAGACATAACATTGTCAGTACAAATCTCTCAATCATCTCAACTTTTGGTTTCTTGTGGGACATGAAGGAAGGGCCCCTGAGTAGAAGTCCTGTGTTTCTCAAGCGTCCGTATTAGACACTGAGAGAAACCAAGCTGGTACTGCACACACACACAAGACGGTCTAAACACATCCCGAACAACTCTGTGGCATACACTCTGAGCTAATTATGAGTAATAACTTTGGTAAAAACTACATTTCTGATAACCCATCTTTATCATCATGTGACCGAGTGAAGGGACTCGATGAATTAGCACTGAAACAATCATTTTTCTTTTGTGGGCCATTTCATTGTTCATTTTTTTTGTTCAAATTGTATTTACTTTTCTCTTTTGTAGGATATACTCCAATATACTTATACATTGAGATGAATTGGCGAAAGGCAGGAGGAGGCTGATTTATCCTTCTTGTTGTTTTCTTGGCTTACAAACATGAATGCTGATTTGTAAAGACAGAGAGGATTATGTCTTCCAAAAGCATCCACATGCCATGCAAACACACTGCACACCACAAGCTAACATTCCTTCTGCCCTAACTTCCTCAGCACACTATTATCTTTGCCTGAACTGTCATATAGTATATTTGCATCAATAGTCGACAGCCTTTCCTATCTAATCATTCTTGTTAAACGAGTGAATAGAGGTTTTCGCAGGCTTCTACTCCAGTAATTCATGTATCACTTAACTTTAACTCACCTTCAACAGCAGACAGATTCACTAGGTGTGAAGATGCACTCTGCATAAACACTGAATCACTTTAATAACATAGTTGCATAAAGGTTTGAGAGTTTGAATACTGTGGATGAACAAGATGAATTATCTGTTTCATTACGTAGCCAATCAAGTTGTCCTTCTCCCTGCGTCCCGCCCGTCTTCAGTTCTGTCTTTCCTTGGTCCCAGTTTTACTTTTCCCCAGTGTGTGTGTGTGTGTGTGTGTGTGTGTGTGTGTGTGTGTGTGTGTGTGTGTGTGTGTGTGTGTGTGTGTGTGTGTGTGTACTTTCGAAGTGCTTAGCACCCTCTCCTCAGTGATCCAGGTGTTTCCGACAGGCCGGGTGGTTTTATGACTCTCATTAATGAGAGGGAATGTATCTGCCAACTCTTGCAAGAAATGACTAACTGGCGGTCAAGTGTTCACCTCAGTGTAACATATTCCAATAATCATGACATTTATGAGCAGTGAGGAAGCGCAAGGAAGAGTGTGTGTGTGTCTGTGTGTGTGTGTGTGTGTGTGTGTGTGTGTTTCTGTGTGCATGTGTTTTTCAAGAGCAATATTTAACCTTACAAGACAAAGCACACCGGGAGGAAATGCATTGGACAGATGTAGAGCAGGAGATGCAAAGATGACGGTCACAGCAGTGAGGCTGAGAGAATAAGACGAGTAAGAGACTGAAGGGGGACGTGACCTTGAGGCGCTGCGGGTTTGATGGAGCGTTTTAAATACATAAGCCATCAGGATATGTTTTTAAAGAAAGATAATGTGCGCTGCACACTTTATATCCTCCAAAGGAAAAGGGGAAGGCAATCTCAGCAGAAGAATAAAAGTGTGTGTGTGTGTGTGTGTGTGTGTGTGTGTGTGTGTGTGTGTGTGTGTGTGTGTGTGTGTGTGTGTGTGCGTGCGTTTGCATGCATGTGTGGCAGACTAATATGCGCACTGCCTTCCTCAGGCATTCAGTACTAATAACAGGAATATTGATACATAAAAATTGGAAAATTAGATTTGACTTGGTTAACCAGAGGCTACAGTTTTCACCACCAAATTTCAGAAATAAAGCAGAGTTTATTTCTCTAGGGCAAGCTGAGTAAATGGCACATGAATACTGAGATATTCAGTATACTAGGTCAAAAAAGAGCCTCACTTGTTTTATGTCAGGAGACATTTTTTCATTAGAATATTGTAGTATGTATGCAATATGTATTTTAAGCATTAAAGATTCAAAAAGTAGTGCGTTCAGGTTTAGGATTTCCCTTTACTGAGGCATGTGCCTATTGTTTTTGAAGTTACAGTACAGATAAAACGGACAGGAAGCACTGTGTGATACGCTGAACAGAAGATCTATATCGCCCCCGTATGGACATCAAGGGTTACTACAGCGACCATGGTTTGACAAAGCTTGCTGTTAAACTACAAAACTACAGAAACTTGTAACACTGTACAAATCATCTGTTAATAAAACACAGTCATCTTTTCTTCATCTGACTAATCTCTCCTGATTTTAAAGTTATGAGTGGTTTCTCCAAATTCAAAACAAAACTTTTAATGACTACTGCAGTCATCAAGCATTTTTGATAGTAGAGTACCCTTTTGCTGGTATGACCTGATGCAAACGTGATGCACAAATAGCCAGACACCAGCTTCTGACTGCAGTCGTTGAGGAAGTAGTCCTTGATGAATCTTAGCCCATTCCTCATTGGCAGTGGCCTCCAATATTTTGGGGTTTGTGTGCTGCAACCGCCTTCTTCAAATCCCACCAGAGATGTTCTCTGGGGTTCGGCGACAGTGACGGCCATTCTACAATCTTCCGGGACTTTTTCTGAAACCAAGCCTTAGTGAACGTTGAGGTATGCTTGTGATCATTGTCTTGATGGAAGGTCCAATGACGACTAAGCTTCAGCTTCCTCACAGACGGCGTCACGTTTTCTCCTAAGATTTCCTGACACTTGATTCAATCCTTCTTTCATTGCGCCACTGAACAGAATCCCCAAAACATCTGTGGCTGTGGTTCATAGGTCTTTGAGTATATTGGAGCCGACTTCTCTTGTGCTTTTGGGTCAGTCATGGTGTGCGTCCTTAAGACCTTCAGCGTTTAGTTTGCCCCTTACTGCAACTGCTGCCACATCGTCTTGGCCGCAGGCCTTTTGCAGTCACTTGAGGGTTTTGGGCCTCAGAAATATGTTGGCAGCCGTTGTTTGCTTTTGCTTTCTGCCACGTCCAGGTAGTGTGCCCCTTTAACTTCGAACTTGCAAACAAAGCCTCCAACTGTGTTAAAGGAGGCCGTCCACCAGCTGGGCTACTGAGGTGCCTCTCCCTCCGGTTTGGTTTGGCTGACGCGCCACTGTTCTGCCTCGATCCCGTCACGTTCCCTTACTTGGTTTAACCATCTACACACAGGTGGTGCGGTGTAACATGCGTTTATTGCATTTGTGCCGTGGTACAACACGGTATAGTCCCTTGATGCACACCATTAATCTAATGCTGGTTGAGTGCTGCTTAAAGTGTTCGTGAAGCAGTCAAAAACATGTGCCCTTAAGGGGTCTGACGCCTGTCAATCTGCCTGTCAATCCAGTTCTAATTTCTTACATAGTGGAACAGAACAGCACCACCCAGTGTACATATCCTGTAATGATGTGCTCCCATTTGGCTCCTACAAACGGTATCTCGAGGAACACTCAGTGTCTTTGCTATCTTTTTGGACCATTTCCCTTATTCTGTACAAGGCAAGGATCTCTTCTCTTAAGTTTTTGGACAATGCTCTTGTCTGACTTATATTTCTAAAATGCAATCAAGCGTCCCTGCCAGTCCAGGTGTGTTCTATCTTAAGCACCTGGTGCAACTAATGAGACCCTTGATTTGTTGCATCAGGTGTGCTGGAGACGACACCTGATTTGAAAATGTTATGAGAGACTCTAATGAGGGGGTTGAATAATCTTGAGACTGCAGCAGTCTTTAAAAGGGACATTTTGTGGTGAACTAGGAGAAATTTGTGTTGAGCTATTTAAATCTGTCCTTCTTTCAGTTGTTTATTGAAAACAGCTGAAACTTTGTAACTTTTGCCAGTAAGTCTAATTTGCAATCAAGGTTGAATAGTTCTGAGAGCAACTGTAAAGGCTGTTTCAGGATGTGATCGGATTTCGACACCTTATTCCCCTTTGATTGTTTTCTTTGGACTCCTGCAAGAAGAGGTTGAAGAATGCATGCCTTCTTGGTTGATGACTAACACATTCTTCTTTCTTCTTTGATCCCTTTCAGTCAGTATTCATATGGCCCTGATCTGATTTATCTATGTTTGCTTGTTTGGTTTGTTTTTCTAATAATTTTGTATTAATAATGCAATACTAGACCGCCTGATCACACTCCATACCAGTTGGTGGCGGTAATGCACCGAACAGTAAACCTTAAAGAGGAAGAAGAAGCTGGCCCTCCCTAATCAGACTGAATTCGTTTGACAGGTGGAAATTGTGTGACCGCACTGTGTTTTGTTGGCCATTCAGACGAAAGCAGAGCGTTTGACAGTTATCTGCATCTTTTTTTTGTATTGTTGCTCAGCGATCGTAATCAATAAATTGTTGTTTATGCTTTATCACAAAGCATAAAATAGATGATACCTAATATCTTATAATAAAATGTAGATTAATAAAAAAAAACAACTTGCACAAATCTCAGCCAACCGCACTTATGCGCCTCCTGCTTTAACTGCATGGTGAAGTCACATAGCCCCGGGAAACCAGCAGCAGACACGGCAATGAGAGAGCTTCTCTGATCCCAGTTGAATCCTTTCAACGTTGAGGCGTTGAGGGCACCAGGTTCATAGAGCAGAAATAACTGAGGCTGCTTGTGAGCTATTTAAAATGTTGTTTCAATCTTATTGAAAGCAATTACAAAAAGCTGCCCAGGCTGCTATAGGAGGTAATGATGGACAAATGTAATTGGGTCGTACATGCAAGACAATCACTGAGCACACTATCCTATATCCTTCATTGGGAATTTACCAGTTTAAACATCCCAGAGAGGTGCACATTCAGCCGCCATGATCATGTTTGCTCTTTTAACAGATGATTAACAGATTTCGAGCCAGAGGCCCACTTTGTTTATTACTGAACCTGGACATGTGCAATTCCCATAGGGCAATGAGGTTGGGGTTGAAAACGGACCCCGCCCACCCCCAAGAGCATATTTTTGCAAGCACACATTAGGCCCTGAACTGCAAATCTCCGCATGACATAAGTGAATCATTTTCATGGCAACACTGTTTCTATTCAGGAAATGACCAAAAAAAAGCCAACACCCTGACACACAAGTCATTGCAGATACAAAGACATTGTTACATGCACATGATGTAACACTATCCGAGTGTTTTATTAGGATTCCTAAGCCATCACACTCTGCGTGCATTAACTCCTGCACAGGCTGGAGTCAGCACGCATTTAACCCCGTGAATCCGGCTGTGAGGAGAAGGTAATCCCGGTTGTTCATCCTCTAGTCCAGTGCTTTCTCGCATCCATTTCAATCCTCTCCGACAACAGGCCAATATTCCGGTCGTACCCGGTTCCCGTTGCTATGGAGATGACGTCATGCTGCAGCATCGGGATGAAGTGCGCAGCCGCGGACGGAGGGCAGGGCGAGACAAGAGAGCTTACTACGCAGCCCACAGCTCCTCCGCCATTCAGCTCAACCAGGAGGACCAGCAGCACCGAACCGCCGAAGTACCAGAGCCCGTCGTCAGCTGAGCTTCGTCTGTTTCTCCCACCGAGACAACCACACACACCACAGCGACAACATGCGTGAAATTGTGCACCTGCAGGCCGGGCAGTGCGGGAACCAGATTGGAGCAAAGGTATGAGAACACGCGCACTCTCAGGTCGACGTTTCATTCAAATATCTTAATCACTGCTTTCGCTTTCTTTCTTTTATATGATTTTGAAATTTAAGTGCAACCGTGTTTATTGCCGACGTGTCGGCCGCGCAGAGGCCATGTTGTCCACAGGAAATACTAAATAGGTCAACGCGGAGGATTGGAAAGTGTCGTGCCAGGCTGGAGGCAGCGTACAATAGCATCCTTTAGGATGGGCGGTGGCAAGCCGAGACATCCCCCCTGCTCC
Organism: Clinocottus analis; assembly: GCF_023055335.1. Classification (NCBI taxonomy): domain Eukaryota; kingdom Metazoa; phylum Chordata; class Actinopteri; order Perciformes; family Cottidae; genus Clinocottus; species Clinocottus analis. Next base: position 3,614,882 of record NW_027176009.1, on the reverse strand, counting down.
TGTCGCCGAAGCCCTTTAAATGAACGACGGCCGCTAAGTGCGTGCGTCTGGTCACACAGAGAGAGAGAAAGAGAGAGCGAGAGAGAGAGAGAGAGAGAGAGAGAGAGATGGGTGTGGCTCAGACGCCCAGCACAGCTGCACGGCGGCAGGCCGGCAGCCACGCACTTTTTTAGGTCATTTTATCATTTAAATGATAATAAACCCCAGTGGGCTGCTTTGCATTAAATATGATGAATATGGCTCAACCCATCTTCTACAGATATATGTGAACCAGATTTGGAGGGTGAGGAAATTGAATGATATTGCATTATTATTATTATTATTATTATTATTATTATTATTATTATTATTATTATATTGGCCATTACGAGGTAATGATGCCCTAAAATTGCTAGTTTTGTTCACCCCAATGTCCAAAATCAATGTCAAAATCCACTGAAATGGGTTTTTTTTTACCGCAAGAGCACCTGCGTCATTTTAATTGTATATTCTGTTATTCGGGTGGCTTTATCTGGAAAACAGCATTTTAGCTTACTCTGATTCAATTACAAGAATGTTTTATTGGGCCCCAACAAATAAACCAATAAAAACTGAATGAATAAAAATGTCAGTAAGTGTGTCATGCACGTTTTTATGATGTGGTTTCCGTCTTATCCGTCTGCAGTTCTGGGAGGTGATCAGTGATGAGCACGGCATCGACCCGACAGGAAGCTACCATGGCGACAGTGACCTGCAGCTCGACAGAATCAATGTCTACTACAATGAGGCTTCAGGTCAAGACCGCTAAACACAACTTGGTGTTCTCATGGTCCGTCCTTTCTTTTCTCATAAAAACGTTTTGACACATGCATTTGTGTTCCAGGTGGGAAGTACGTGCCCAGGGCCATCTTGGTGGATCTGGAGCCAGGCACTATGGACTCTGTTCGCTCTGGCCCCTTTGGACAGATCTTCAGACCCGACAACTTTGTCTTTGGTATATGATCAGCCACACACACACACACACATGACGGTCATAACTGGTCATTTTAATAATCAGCATATTAGAACAAGTTGTTGTATTCCATTTATAAACTAGCTTTTAGTTAAAAAAAAAAAAAAGAACTAATACCTTTTGGCAGGATAAATAGGGCTTCATGTTCAAAGGGACAGATTGTAATTTACCCTTTCCATCCAGGCCAGAGTGGAGCTGGTAACAACTGGGCAAAGGGCCACTACACGGAGGGAGCCGAGCTGGTGGACTCAGTCATGGACGTTGTGAGGAAGGAGGCTGAGAGCTGCGACTGCCTGCAGGGATTCCAGCTCACACACTCCCTGGGCGGTGGTACTGGCTCTGGTATGGGAACCCTGCTCATCAGCAAGATCCGTGAAGAGTACCCCGACCGAATCATGAACACCTTCAGTGTGGTGCCCTCTCCTAAGGTACATTGTTCACCTGGCACTGCTTTAAGTGTTGTTTTTTTTAAAATTCCCTTTCTGACTCATCCCCCCTTGACCTTTTACGTTTTCTACCTCCAGGTGTCAGACACGGTAGTGGAGCCCTACAACGCCACACTGTCCGTCCACCAGCTGGTAGAGAACACAGACGAGACATACTGCATCGACAACGAGGCCCTGTACGACATCTGCTTCCGCACCCTGAAACTCACCACACCCACATACGGTGACCTCAACCACCTGGTCTCTGCCACCATGAGCGGCGTGACAACTTGCCTGCGTTTCCCCGGCCAGCTCAACGCTGACCTGCGCAAACTGGCCGTCAACATGGTGCCCTTCCCCCGTCTGCACTTCTTCATGCCGGGCTTCGCCCCTCTCACCAGCAGAGGCAGCCAGCAGTACAGAGCCCTCTCTGTGCCCGAACTCACGCAGCAGATGTTTGACGCAAAGAACATGATGGCCGCCTGCGACCCGCGCCACGGCCGCTACCTCACCGTGGCTGCCGTGTTCCGCGGCCGCATGTCCATGAAAGAGGTGGACGAACAGATGCTGAACGTGCAGAACAAGAACAGCAGCTACTTCGTGGAATGGATCCCCAACAACGTCAAGACGGCCGTGTGCGACATCCCGCCCCGCGGCCTCAAGATGGCCGCCACCTTCATCGGCAACAGCACGGCCATCCAGGAGCTGTTCAAGCGCATCTCTGAGCAGTTCACCGCCATGTTCCGCCGCAAGGCCTTCCTCCACTGGTACACCGGCGAGGGCATGGACGAGATGGAGTTCACGGAGGCGGAGAGCAACATGAACGACTTGGTGTCCGAGTACCAGCAGTACCAGGATGCCACAGCTGAGGAGGGCGAGTTTGAGGAGGAGGGAGAAGAAGAGGTGGCCTAAGGCTGAAGTCGCACATCATTGCTCAACTGCACTCGTCTTAACTCCATCCAACTGTCATTCCACTTATTTCTCTCCTGCCCTGTTCTTTTTCTCTGACTCCTCTCTGATCCTAATGTTTCTGTTTGCCTCTCTTCTCTCTTCCACTGTCGGTCCCCTTTCCTCTGGCCACAGTTGGACTCTCAACACTTTATTAACTCGCAGTGCTCATATAGAAGTAGCTAACACAACTGTGCTTGTGGTCTTTTGTCAGTAGCTTTCTGTTTATGTTCATTCATCACTACCAGTCAAACAGTACATGGGCCAAGTATTCAATGAAACCGTTCAACGCAAATTTGATCACTTGTCTAATTTGGCATTGATTGGAATAAATTTGTTGGAAAAATATCCCTCTTGTATGTTTTATGTTTATCTGTGTGAAACATTTGGAATTGTAATCTGTTTAAAAATGTGAAGGCACACAATAGAAAACAATTAATCCTGAAATTGTAGTGTATATCCACGTAATGCTCAACTAGCTTTCCAAAAATAGATTAATTTTGACTGAAACTGAACAAAATGAATCACAAAAGCCTTCAGTTTTCCTCTGACGTCGCAGAATGAAGGCAAACCAAAATGGATACTGACAGATTAGGCAGTATTGCTTGAACACCACTAGGTGGCAGTACTGATAACTATGAGTTTAGTCCCTCTGACAGCAGGATGTGGACACTTTGATGCCGTTTATGACTATGAAACTTGAAATAAATGCTCTGTTATAAGGCATCAGAAATACTTCCTCAGCTTTTCATGGAGACTATATGACATTACGATACAAACGTACCCTACCGCCTAAATAAAGCAATAAATCAAGACTCACCATCAGCTCAGGCTTTCTTGATACAGTATGTTTAGTATTTGGTGTTATGGAGAACAATTGTCTCATGGCTGTAAGTGTAAATGGACGATCCTCTATAATGCTTGAATACTAGGCATTATTAGTTATCACAGTTATGTGCATAGATTGTTCTGCTCAGTCTCACTGAGCAGAAATGCTCAGTGAGACTGAGCATTGCATAAGATTTGTGTTTTTTGTCATTGAAAGTTTCCTTTTAACCTGATAACTGCTAATTAAATGAAGTAGATGAGAAGATGTAAGTCATGAGAAGGAAACGGAAAATTATGGAAATCCAAGAAGTGAATATGAATGTTAAGAGCTTGGAGAGGTGGTCTTATATCAGACGTCATATGTATATAGAAATACACACACGCACACACTACCACAGTGCACATATCGACATAGATCAGGAAGTGTTCTGTCATTCCGATTGCGCTGATTTTGCAGACTGCTGCTACCGCTGTTGTTTGCTCTGTGTAGCAGCTGCATCAGATCCGAGGTATGACTCTCATTTCATACACCTGCTGAAGACCTCTGCCCTCCTGGACCAACACATGGACACACACACATCCAGACAGCATGGGCTCCAGACTGAAGTGAGTTAATTCTTTTATTTATGCTCAATTCCCTTCATTACTTTGCCCGTCAGTCTGTTCTTGTGGTTTTTATTACTTCCTCTCACAACTGCACAGGAAGTTTCCTGCAGCAACTCTGTTGCCCTTTGTGAGTTGCCATACGCTTCATAGGGGCCCGAAAATGTTCATCTTTGTTTGTTGCATATGACTAAATTTGTAATATTTCAATGTAATCCCACTTAAGTAAAATATAAGAGTATCTTTTCCAGGTTAAGTAAAAGTAGCAATGCTACAGTGTAGAAAGACTATTTCACAAGTGAAAGCCATGAATTAAAAATGTTAATATTAACATCAATATATACTTAAAGTACCAACAGTTAACCTGGTCACTTTGCAGAATGGCCCATTATATGCATATAATCTAAAGCTAAAAATGTACTTGACTTGAACTACTTTATGAAGCGGGGTAGTTTTATCGACAATAAAACACCACAAAATATTAGTTGATTCATATTTTGTACGAATAATCTCAATCGGCAAAGTAACTATGTTACGTGGAATAAGAAATACAATTTTAGAGGACAAGTAGCATGAATAAATAAAAGTTACATTCCATCACTGCGTGCAGCTCTCTTTGTAGGCAGACCTGTCTGTAATGAATAGATCAGTCTGCCTTTAACAGCACACCTGTTGTTTCCTAATCCATCTAAGTTTTGTGAAATAATGATTTTACTAATATGACATATGTTGGGCCGATTCTCTGGGATGTCTCAGCATTAATGTCGGCATATTTTGGTCAGTTTTGGTGGCGGGGGAATCTCACACGAGAGCTGTGCTCTGTCTCTTTCCTGTCAGACAAAACCCTGAGCAAACCTTCTACTGGTTCTTTGAAGCCACTTGCCCCGTCGCCCGAGACAAAGGTGAGTGGGCCAATGTAGTAAATATGTATGTAGTATTTATTTGGTTATGTGTTTCAGCCTACTTCAGTACTACTATATAACCTGTGTCTGTTATGGGACTGTTTAGATGTGCAGAATGATTTCTCAGCAACAGAGAAGTTGATTAAAATTGTTCCTCAAATTCTTCCCCTGAGTTTATTCACCTTAATGTAATTTTCCTCCATGACTGACTACACCAATGGTAGTGTCAACTGAAATCTAAAATGTATTTCATAACACAAATTCATTTGTGTTATAAAATACTACGGTGATAAGTCATCCTGTATATGAAGGTGTTTCTGCTGAGCCGAGTGGCTCATACTTCCTGTCATGTGATCATAAAACCCACAGAGCGTGTCTTGTCACACATGAACCAGATCGGGGCATGTTGTGGTTTCCTTGGTAGACTGAGCAGCTGTAATCGTTCACCTTGTAGAACCCACTTTGTGAACAAAGTTTGTTTGGAGCATGATGTCCATTCATTCATTCTTCTCATTGTTATAGATCCTGGTGTACTGTTTCAGTTTCCAGAGGACTTCAGTGATGAGGTAGCCACTTATACATGCTTTAATATATGCAGCTGTATTGTCACGTTAAAATGATTGAAACGCCTTCTTTTTGGATGCTTTTTAGTCAAGCCAGCGGTAGCTATTTGAAAAGTTGGCTGGTTGGGTTGGTCAGTCCTGCACTTTGGTTCAGACTAAAATATCACAGCAACTATTGGTTAAAGTTGGAGTACAAACATCAACAGGTCATATATGAAATGTATATTGTATATTTCCAAAGATCCAAATGTACTTTCACGTTCAATACAGATTTTAGTGATAATATAAGATTAATACAGCTAAGGCATTGCTCTTATTTTAAGTTTCTTATTTGTGAGTTGCATAGATATGTGTACAATATCTAATGTCTCTAGTTTAAAAAAGGAACATTTGAAAATGTTTAGTTATTATTTCCAATATATTGGACTTAATATCCTACATTTGCAGCTTTGACTGAAATGTAAACTGTGAGCTATTGGGTGAATTGCCATAAAATTTGGTACCGACACATCCCATTTTTGTCCAATTCTTTGGTTTATGACTAAATCATGAATGTATACACTGCAAAAGTGTTGAAAGTGTGCTCCAGTTCATTCCTAAAGTTGCTCAGTGATGCAAGAAGCCAAGATGGCTCGAAAAAAAAAACTGATTATCCGCTATTAGGGAGTTTACTGTTTTCTCTTGTGTAATATTTACCTAGCTCCATTTTTGTAGATTTTTTTTTGTAGTTACAGATGTCTTATTCCCAACGTAAGTCTTTACATGTGTCAAGTCTTTTAGGGCCCATTTGTATAATATGACAGACCCGGACTTTTAGTTCTGAGATTTTTTCTACGATTTTTCACATTTCATTTTACACATACAACTTTATCTCCCTCCAGGACTCTTATCAAACATTACCCAAGTTCTGCTTCCCGTATGACATACAAAGGTGAGTACAAACTCTACACTCCGGTTTACATTTCCGGTCTGTATTTTTATATATTTCCTCTCACTTCTGTCATCTCCATAGAGCGAAGGAGGGAGTGGCCGTGCAGCACTTTACTTTTGTTTTGACCGACCTTGAGGGATGCCAGCGGTTTGGCTTTTGCCGTCTCACCAACAACACAAATACCTGCATTTGCATACTCAGGTACATTTGTGTGAGGAGGGGGCATTGAAAGAGTAATTCTCTTGCTAAAAGGACCCTTTAAACGTCGTGATGAAAACACTTTTTAATCAATTTCATTCCAGTTATCTTCCATGGTTTGAAGTGTTTTACAAACTTCTCAACAACTTGGCTGATTACCTCACAAAAGGACAGGTGAGGTTTCAGTGTGTGCACCATGTCTTCTCCTAATCCACACAGACTCTTGTCTGAGTATCATTATCCTCACGACCATCATGTCCTCCATAGACCAACGAGATGAAAGTGCTGCTGGCTGCCCTCTACAAGCAGCCCTTACCACCGGCAGCTGGATCCGTCACTCTGCAGATGGTAAATCTCGAAGTATCCCACAGTCACGCTTCACTTTATGGCTGTTTTCTGTCAGTGGTTAGTTGGCCTGTTGTGTTTTTTTCTGAGGGAGAGCAGCTATTGGTCAGCACAGAGGTGTCCCAATCTGTTGGACACCCAGAGGGACAAGAGGGGGTGAGTCCCAAAAGGGTTCATGTGGTCTGGAATAACTGCTGAGCGGACACAGACTAACTCCTGCTGGAAGACTTTAGTTGTCTGTGCTTGATGGCTAAACCGGATGTGTGCGGACTAAAACCTTGTCACTCACCCTTCGAATGAATTGTTTAAGTCCCACGTAACATATTCGCACTAACGTCTGCCATTCGTTGTGACTGTTGAATGTATATATCCATAACAAATAATCCTTGATTGTACTGACCTCACAACAAATGTTTTGTCTTACGAGAAATCAAATCAAAGCATGCGCTTGGTCGTATCTTGTGGATTTTTACGACTTTCATTCCAAAATCCTCCTCTTCTCGCACCACATTTCTATTGAGAATACATCATTTTGATTACAATTGTTATCAATATTGTTTTAGAGCTGGTTGATTTTGTACCGTATTCATTTTAATTTGTATGATCAGTAACTTGATACAACTCTGATACAGTGTGAAGAGAGTGAAGGTTTTTTAAACCTGGTTGCAGAATGGACTCCTCCACTAACATTGTAAACAGAGAGAGAGAAGTAATTCCTGATTGTAAATACATTAAATGGCTATAACCACTATAAATACGATCAAGCGTGATTAGATTTCACGTCAATCTTAAGGATTGTAATGTGAAGTTGTGTCACAGTTGTTCTACAAAAGTTTGCAGATAACAAAACATTATTTAATGGAGAGAATTTTAGAATGAAACCTTGAGTCTGATCCTGTAACCTGTAACGCACAAACTGTACAATGTTGAAGCAAAAACAAGTGCTTTAAATTCCCTCCAGTTTCTTATTAATGGATTGATTCTTTTTTCCTTTTGACCAGGTTCCATACTTCATTGCTCCAGACCCCAGAAGTCTCCCTTCCATCCCTGAAAATGTGAGTATGCAGGAATAAACTGAACCCAGGGATTATATCTCATACAAAGTTTTGTTCACTTTGTCCATTAAAACCGATATGCGTGTGTCTGTGGGTTCACCAGAGGAACTTGACAGAGCTGATTGTGGCAGTGGATGTGGGGAACCTGCTCCAGCTCTATGCCAGCATACTGTTTGAGAGACGCATCCTCATCTTTGCCAGCAAACTCAGCACCGTAAGACACACATTGGAGTCCCTCTATTGTTACAAGAGGCTCACTTTCTGGAAACTCACTTAAACATTTAACCGTATTCTGCTGAATGCGACTACCTGGAAACCAAACTCAGTGCAGTTAGAATTATCTACATTATTCTACTTTGAAGTCACAAATTGGCCTATGGCCGAGACTTGAGTGTCGTTGTCTGACACAGTCCATTTGTGTGTTGTGTGTAGCTGACGTCCTGTGTGCATGCACTCAGTGCAGTGTTATACCCCATGTACTGGCAACACATCTTCATCCCTGTCCTGCCACCCCACCTACTGGACTACTGCTGGTAAGACAGCTGTCTGTCTGTCTGTCTGTCTGTCTGTCTGTCTGTCTGTCTGTCTGTCTGTCTGTCTGTCTGTCTGTCTGTCTGTCTGTCTGTCTGTCCGTAACAGATTCACCCTTTTCTATCTGTTACAGTGCACCTATGCCTTACATAATAGGGGTCCACGCCAGTCTATCTGAGGTAAACCACTGAATAAAACAGTCTACAGTTGCTCAAATACTATCAAACTAGTTAATCTACCAGGTTTTTCCCCACACACCGGCGGGCCAACACATCACCGTGTGTCCCTGTGTGTCTAACAGAGGGTGAGGAGTCGTGGCTTGGAGGAAGTCGTCATTCTGAATGTGGACACAAACACTCTGGAAACCCCCTTTGACGACTTGAAAAGGATACCTTCAGATGTGGTAATAAATTGCCTAATGTAATATAAATGAATACTAATACTACTCCTGTTTGTGTTCACACTATAAGTTGCACTTTCAGTGATATGAACAGCCTTTGGGGCTTTTGCTAGATTTCAGTCCCCCTCTCCTCTTCACACGTTTCCTGTCGCTCTATACCATCATGTCCTCCTGTGTTGTCTTCTTCGTTATTGATGAGCTGGAGCAGCAGTTGCTCTTGGTTTATATCGCAGATATAAATGTACACGTGTCTCCAGATGTCCGGACTGAAGGCGTGTTTGAAGCGTCAGGCCGTGTCTCCCGGCTGTGGCGTCTCAAGGGCCTTCCTGAAAGCTCAGGCTCTGCTGTTTGGAGGCTACAGGGATGCGCTGCAGGGTCGAAAGGTCAATCACTTAAAAGGCGTATTGGTATTTCTTATGATACACATTTTAACGCAAGAGTAAATGAATAGTTTAACTGTATTGTTTTCTCTTGTATGTGCATGTATTCCCTCCATTTCCATTTGGTCATTTCTATGGACACCTCTTCCTGCCTATGTATATTTTTGGGACTCATGCTTTTTTTGTTGTGTCATATCTCTCTTTGCAGGACGGTGAGATGTGGTTCAGTGAGGAGCTGTTTGTGGATCACAAGTCTGCCAGTATGAGGCAGTTCCTACAGAGTGCCATTCATTTACAGTCCTTCAAACAGGTACACACTGTGCTCGGTGTTCTATACTGCCCTCTGCTGGACAGATATGGCAAGTGTAACACAGCAGAGGGGCCTGTTGAACAAGGAAGGCATTATAGTAACGCAAAATGTTTCAACTGTTGTTAATAAATGCCTCTGACATCCGTTGATGCAGATGCATAGAATTACTGATACATTAGTTGTGAAGTCAGTTGAACAAAACCATCCTCATGTTAAATATGTTTATTTTGATCAAATAATATTTCAGAAATGATCAAACATTTGTTTTGTTTGGAAGTTCATTGATGGCCGCCTGGATATGCTGAACAAAGAGAAGGAACCAGATGATCTCTTTGAAGAGGAGATCTTTAAGTGTGAAACAGCTGCAGGTGTGTGTATGCGTGCGTGCATTTGTGCGTGTGTGTGTGTGTGTGTGTGTGTGTGTGTGGGGCGGATTTCACATCACTCACTTACCACATTTCCTCTTCCCATTGTGCGTCTGTCTCTTCATAGGTAGAAGCAAATCCTATCAACAGTTAGTTGGTAATTTAAAGGTAAGATCTTTTCATCTTTAATGAAACAGTTTGAAGCTGGCTCCCGTCTTCTTGATAAGTGCAACACAGATACACTTGTACTTTTGACAGAAAGGGGGAGGAGCGCTGATCCTTAACATGAAGTCCAAAGCAAACATGAGGGTGAGTACAAGCCAAGGTTTTGGCTGGGAAGTTGATCTGTTTTTACAAAAACAACTCTATGCATAATGACTCAAATCTCTCCCAGGCCAAAGGTCTCACCAAGTCTGGTTTGAAAAACCTGCTAATGCACAAGGTGGGTCAGCCTTCGTGATGGTATACAATTTAATCAAATTCTTCTGTGGGTTTAATATATACTATATTTTGAGTGTGTGTGTGTGTGTGTGTGTGTGTGTGTGTGTGTGTGTGTGTGTGATATTCAGGCCCAAAATGAAGAACAAGCCCTTCAGAGAGGAGGATCTGTGTCGCACCGCCGTGCCCAATCTGACTGCTTGCAGAACCGCCTGCCAATCACACAACACTTTGGGAGGGTGAGATCTGTCACAAAACAATGCCATATATTTTATTATTATCGTATAATACTGGAACATATATTATCCACACATGTCTTCCTCATCCCTAATCTTCTTATTTTACTGTCCTGCTTCTTGTATTCCTCCATTTCTATCCCTTTGCTTTGTTATGCTACTTTGCCACATGTCAGTCTCGTCCCCGTCGGCCTGGCCACAAACTGAGAGCTCCCAGAGACGAGGAAGACATGCAGGACACCGGAGACACATGGACAGGGTGAGAGTCATAGACAAGCTGACAGATGAAGAAATGTGGCCAGCAAAAACACAAGAATAAGTAACATGAATGTTCTCGTTTGTGCCATTCCTGTGTTTTAGAGCTGTGTCTGATCCTGTGGTTGATCCTGACTCTGAGCTCCAGAAGGATGAAGAAGAGGAAGATTCACTGCCGTGTGACCCTGAGGAGATGGATCTGCTGGGGGAGATCTTCGACACGCTCAGCTCCCGGAGCTCCCACGAACGAGGCCTGCTGTATGGGACACGCAGCCTGGATCTGTTCGGACCGGACAGCCATGACTATATTACGAAGGTAAGGAAATGAGGAGCTCTGTCACTCTCACAAACACAAACACACACACACACACACACACACACACACACACACACACACACACACACACACGTCATTTCTGCTCTTACATTGGTTGTTGTGTTTTCCAGGGCCGTTTTCCAGCCAACCCCAGCCAGGAGAGCCTGTCTCTGTCCATCAGCGGCAGTGGCAGCCTCCACAGCTGGAATCTGGAAACCACAGAGGAGCTGTCCGACCTGACAGAAGACTCTGATTGGCTGTGCCTGGACTCCAGCGTACCAGAGGAGGAGGGGCCAGACAGTCTGCTGGCAGTGTGTGAAGTGGGAGAGCAAGAAATCAGAGAATGGGAGGTCAGCAAGGAACAGGAAGAAGTGAAGGTAGCAATAAACGGGAACCAAGACGAAGAAATTGACGACGGAAATAACTTTGAGGAGGTGAGGTTAGGGGAAGAGACGAAGGAGGATCAAGAAAAGATGGTGAGTTTAGGAGAGGACCCTTTAAAAGATATGGCTGAGGAGCCACAGGATGAACAATTAGGAAAAAATACGGAGGATGAGCAAAATCAAAATGAGGAGGTAGCTGAGGGACAAGAGATAGAAAAAGGAACAAGTGAAATGCAGAAAAATGAAACATGTGAAGAAGAGGAGAAAGGTAAAGAGGTGACTTTAAACAAATGTATGAAACTGAATCCCTTTCCCCTCAACCCTGAGGAGCAGAATCTGAAACCCACAGCCTCTGCTGGGCCTCGCAGTCTCCTTGTTGGCCTTCAACCTCCACCAGCGCAGAGTAAAAGGAGCGAAGAAGCAGTAATGAAGGAGGAGCAGGAGACGAGACAGACCCCCTCTCCTCCCAAAGTGCTACCTGCTGTAGCACACTTCCAGTCTCAGGCGCTTAGCCGGGGCTTTCAGGTGAAGTCCAGGACCAAGGAGCTGGCTGATCCTGGGAGACCTTACAACATGCTACGGAGCAGGGAGAACGCACAAACACACCCGCCATGTGACTCAAATACAGAGGACAAAAATTGCTCAGCAGGGCATGAGGATGAAGACCTGCCTCCGATCAAAGTGTCTGAACTGAAGAAGCGATTTGAAGCTTAGAAGATAAGGCTTGGTGACATTTGAGTTGTTTTTATTGTCAACAAATCCCATGAAAACTACAGAATAGAGCAATATGCAAGTATGTCCCTTACATAACGCAGTGGGTCACAAATATGCAGTTAATTCCTGAAACAGCTGGGCACTGCAGCTTTAAGCAAATGTTACACCAACTGAAGTAAAAGGTGCATTTGTTGGGGATTATTATCAGCCACTGATGCACTGCTGAGTATTTACAGCAGCAGGGACGGTGGAGGTGGAAGGGAGTACAAATACACCCCAGTGCTCGAGTTCATGCTAATGATGAAGCATTGAACACACTGATGCGTTTTCATGGCATCTGACATTAAGAAAAACATACGGCACATTGCCAAGATTTAGCGAGTATTTAAACAGATTTGAGTTTGTATGAAGATTGTATTCTTAAAGAAATAACTTGTGAATTGCATTCAAATTTAAAGTGAATCAGCAGCATGGTCGAAATAAAGTTCTACAACAGTGAGGACAATCCTTGTTTTGCATATCAGCTGCTGTGTAATGGCCCCAGTCACTGATACGTGAATATTTGTCTGCAATGAAGATAATTATTGCATTTGTGGTAAGTTGTCACACAGAATCTGAATAACTTAATAAAGTAAACAGTTTGAACATCGAGCATGCGTTCAACGATCCAGGACAAAGCGGTGTGCACATTACTGATTTATTAACAGAACACCTTGTGGACAATACATACGGATTTTTTTTATAAATTGTACTTCTCAGAGCCTGACATAAAAGTGCATCAGCGTTTTAATTGATATTCTTCATTACTGGAAATAGTGTAAAACATTTGTTTTATATATAAATACATAGAACACAGAGTAAAAATATACTAACCTCTGTACAAACACTAAATATACTTAAGCTCATGAAAGGAGGGAGTTATTTTGATGAACGAATACCACAGAAACTCAAATGACTCATTTCCTCTTTCTCTGCGGCGACACAATGGACTGATCAGTGTATCTGTTGTCACCAAGAATGAAAAGGTCCGCTGCAAACGGTGTTGAGCGCGTCTCGAGATTTTGTGGTCCACGGATCATCCCAGAGGACAGCAACGTCAGACAACCAGAGGCATCCATAAGCAGGCGAGTCCCCGCCAGTGCGCTCATCATATGAGGCGTTCTTCTTTGGGCAACGGGAGAGGCAGGCCAGGTTTTTCAGATCCCGCCGATCCCACCTGTTTCCTCTCCTCTGCACTGGGCATGTACGTTCCCTCCAGCCTTCTCTTCTTCCTGATGACACACAGCAGCAGCAGCAGAGCCAGGCTGAGCAGGGACAGCACGGTGGACGCAAACACCGACACTGGAGGCGGGATTAACACCTGCGTCGGCATGGTGACCGGCAGCTGGGGAGGGAGTCAGTGAATTTATAACTCCAGATGAAAAACTATTGATTGATGACATGCAGCAAGTACCATGCATCAATTAAAGTTATGTAATGATTTGGTATACGCAGCATCAAAATCAATGTCCGAGAGAGATTATATATATATATATATATATATATATATATATATATATATATATATATATATAGATATAGATATAGATATAGATATATATATAGAGAGAGAGAGAGAGAGAGAGAGAGAGAGAGACTTTGCACTTTGCAGCAAGTCAACTGAATATGCAAACATTAATAATTTGTCCCCAGTCAAGTATATATTCTTTAAACTGAGCTTTTCTTGTGGGGGCATTTATATTTTTTCCTACAATAAATACTAAAATACTATACTTCTTAGGAAGCATCCAAGGATATTAAGGACCCATAAAATAAATAAGTCTCTCTTCATTAGCAAACACATACAGTACATCGGGATGAGATGATGCGGCCATGTGAACTCACCTCTCTAAGGATTAGAGAGTAGTGATCAAGTCTGTGAAGCCTTTGTTCTTACATCTGGATCATCACAGCATCAGTTAGACTAAAACGACAGCGGAGCATCTGAAAAACAAACAAACAGACAAATCAAGGGTCTGTAAAATGGGTCTCATCGCTGTCCAAGAGGTGCAAAAAAGATCATTAGTGGGAAAGAACTAAGAGAGCATTAGCAGCATGAGCGACTAAAAACATCACAACTGGATGACCTTAGTGACGTGACAGAAACTTCACTGTCAAGGAAATATGCTTCTCCCATCCGCAGAGCGCTCTGAATACCAGGAGAGAGATCTTATCAACCCTAAACACTGACTGGAGGCCAGTTAAAAATGTTTAGGAGGAGCAAATAGATCACTGCCACGACTCAGTCGAGACAAGATCTACAGTATTTTGCGGATTTGTTGAACAATATCTGATGCACAATTTTTACATTATTTATGTTGACTCTTTCATATACAACAGTCGACACATCCTTTAGTATAACTTAGTCATATAACAACTCCTGAAAGAATGAACTCAAAAATGGCCACAAAGGTCAATCAACATTTCTCTACCACACAACAGCTTCCCTCACATATGACAACATGTGTGACTGGGATAAATACACATGAGTAACTCGTCAATATAACCATACAGAATATTGCAGAAGAAAGGGGAAGAAAATAGGACTAAACTCAACCTAAATGCTCCTCCACGTGCCCGTTACAGACACAGTTTATTTGTTTCACGTGTTAAATGAATGCTGTTTGCTTCAAATCAGACTCAGAAAAGGCAAAATTCCTCCTTAATCCCAGTTAACCGATCACACCGACAATCGCTTTAAAAAAAAAAAGGCCACGGGCGGATGC